>NC_057726.1:68688755-68771338 GCF_004010195.1 Chiloscyllium plagiosum | reverse complement strand
TGCAGATAGAAGAAAATGAGGGAGCAATATGAAATAATGAGAAACAGGGGAAGTCATGAATGTGGGAAAAATAAATGGGGAGGGGGCAAGGTGAGAAATGCTGGAGTGAAGATCAGAAGTTGCGATCAAGTAGGGAAGCCCAAAAACAGGCAGTTCCCAATGAATGAAGGAACATCGTTGAATTCTCTCCATTTGTTCACAACTTACAGAAGAATCTGAGACCCTCAGTCTGGGAACAGAGGCCTGACTGGTTTTGAACAACCAATCTTTTCCCAAGATTTTTGAATCTCCATCCAATCAGTGTTGGGGGGATCTTCTTTAACATCCTTGTCAAGAAAATGAACTAATAGCAGGGGTGGGACACAATGGAGGTTTCCCAGAATTCATCAACCTTGATCCGATCCTGTGCAGAAGCAGCTAGCAGTATTAGCCCAGCCTCCACTGAGTGAGTATCTCCACACTCACGGTACAAAAGAGACAACTAATGATCCGTGAGGTATTTATCTGCCAACTCCCACTCCCTACCAACCCTTCCCACCAAGCCTCAAATCTTTGGTTCATGTTTGTCAGATCCTTGCAGCTCTACTACATCCAGTTCTCTTTAATAATGAACTAACGTGCATAAAATTGTCGACAAATATTCTTGGAAGTAAATGATTACAAAATACGCAAAGGGTTCGCCACTCGTTGGCTCTGGGCTTCTTGAGAGGGAGGGCGCACTGCTGGCCTGGTTGAACGTGTGCTGCTCCCTACAGCAGGCTCTGCCAGAAACTATTTCCCATCCAGAGTGCACCAGGCGGCTAAAGGAAGGAGAATCACACAGCATGAGTTGAATTGGCAGTATGAGACCACAGGCTGCACAGATCTCCTGAAACTGATATGCCAAGCGGTTCCTTCGCAAATCTCAGTGCACAGTGTTGACGTCAGCTAAACCAATCAGGAAAGTTCCTGGGTTGAACCCTGCCCCCCCCCCGTGTCTGTGTGGAATTAGCCAGCAATGGAGGAGCTCGAGTTAGCTTCACCACTCCTGACCTTCAGAAAGGAAAAAGGTCAGTCAGGGTTACGCATCCGACGTCATAGATAGTGAGATGTCCAGCAAGCTGTGTCTGTGTATCTAAACCCATGGCCTAACCTCCCTGTCCCTCACATTCTTCAGTCCTCAATATCCCACCCAGTCAGATCCAACTCCATTGTTCGCTCTGCAGATTCGACAATACCCCTCCCAGTCCGATCCCACTCTCATCATTAAAATCTCTCCCAGTCTGATCCCATTCTCAACATCAAAATCTCTCCCAGACTAATCCCACTCTCAACATCAAAATCTCTCCCAGTCTAATCCCATTCTCTTGACAAAAAGCCCTCCCGGTCTAATCCCACACTCCTGTTCATTACTGATATAAAGACAGTCTTTACCTGGTATAAACAATGTGGAGACAGTCTCAGGCTGAGTCAATGTGTCCACTTTAACATGTTGAAAAGTTTTTGATCTTGCACTTTGGAGATGGCTGGTGGGACAGCGATGGAGATCAGAACATGAGAAAGGCAAGCAACATGATAGAACTAGGTCATGTCAATAAAATCTTCATGGATTGAAGAAATACATCATTCCAACAAATAGCCAGCACAGATACTGAAACAGTCAGCCCTCAAGAGCACTTGGGAATCGCTTGCACTCGGATTGGTCCCAATCAGAAGTGGTCCACATAGGGATTGGTCACCATTGGGAATGACTAACACCAGAATTGGTCCAATCAAGAGTAGTCCACACTGCGATTGGTCTCCATTGGGAATATGTTGCACTGGGATTGGTTTCCATCAGGAATGGTCCAATTGAGATTGGACCCAATTGAGAATATTCCACATTTCGATTGGTCCCCATTAGGAAAGGTGCAAACTGAGGATGTTCCACACTGGGACTGACCCATTAGGAATGGTCAGCTCTGGGAATTATCCACACGGGTCTGTCAGTGATGGAAATGTGCCACATTGCAAATAGTCAGCACTGGGATGGGGCCACTCGGGATATGGTCTGCACTAGGAATTGTCAACGCTGGAAGCATGGAGACTGATTGGTACAGGAATGATCACTATTGGAAATGATTTGTTTTAGATTAGATTCCCTACAGTATGGAAACAGGCCATTTGGCCTAACAAGTCCACACCAAACCTTCGAAGAGTAACCCACCCAGACCCATTTCCCTCTGACTAATGCACCTAACACTATGGGCAATGTAGAATGGCCAATTCACCTGACCTGCACATCTTTGGACTATGAGAGGAAACCAGAGCACCCGGAGGAAACCCATGCAGACACAGGGAGAATGTGCAAACTCCACACACAGTCACCTGAGGTGGGAATCAAACCCAAGTCCCTGGCGCTGTGAGTCAGCAGTGCAAACCACTGAACCACTGTGTTGTGGTGCAGTTCTGGTTAACACAGGGACCTGTTCTTCCTGGGAATAGTCAGCACAGAGAACATATGATGCTGGTACTGCTGCCATAACATTTAAGAATGTTATGATGGATACATTTTCTGCTCAGTCTTAGTGACTTGAACACACAGCTCAGACTCAAAGGCACTATGATGTGGAACAATCACACCAATGTCCATAGCTGTGAGTCTATTAATGGTAGCAGCTCTCTCAGAAGCAGGGATGAATTGTTGAGTGGTCTATGTGCTGTGGTACCAGATCAAAAAGGGCCTCCACTTTCAATCAACATAAAACAGCAATTAGGATGCCTTAAATGCACCAGGAATTCACAGAACAGGCAACGGCATTCCCTGGAATGCTACTCACAAGTCACTTACTTCTTCCACTGCTCCTCACTCTCCCAAAACTCATAGACCACAAAGGTCAATCCATCGGGTAACCTCACGGCTGTAACACTGAAGAGGAGGGGACAAATTAGAGAAGATCCTACACACATCCACATAAAACCAACCTACACCCTCCACCAAACACAGCAAACTGGGATTGGTCAGCATGGGGAACAGTCAGTAATGGGATTGGTCAGTGCAGGGAACAGTCAGTAGTGGGAATGGTCAATACAGGGAATGGTCAGCACAGGGAATAGTTAGTACAGGGAATGGTCAGCACATGGAATGGCCAGCACAGGGAATGGTCTGTACAGGGAGCAGTCAGCACAGGGAACAGTCAGTACTAGGAATGGTCATTGCCAGGAATAATCAGTGCTGGGAATGGTCAGTACAGAGACTAATCAGTAAAGGGAATGGTCAGTACAGGGAATGCTCAATACAAGGAAGAGTTAGTACAAGGAATGGTCAGTACATGTTGGGAGTAGTCAGTACACTGAGTGGTCAGCACAAGGAATGGTCAGTGCAGGGATTGTTCAGAACATGGAATGGTCCATCAGCTGATGGTCAGTAAAAAGCATCGTCAGAACAAGGAATGGTCAGCACACAGATTGGTAAATACAGAGAACAATCCGTGCAGGGAATCATCACTGCAAGGAATGATCAGTACAGGGAATAATCAGAACAGGGACTGATCAGGACAGGGAATGGACAGCAAAGGGATTGATCAGTGCAGGGAATGGTCAGTGCAGGGAATGGTCAGAATAGGGAATGATCAGGACAGGGAATGGACAGCAAAGGGATTGATCAGTACAGGGAATGGTCAGTGCAGGGAATGGTCAGAACAGGGAATGGTCAGAACAGGGAATGGTCAGTACAGAGAATGGTCAGAACAGGCAATGATCAGTACAGGGAATGATCAGTACAGGGAATGGTCAGTGCAGGGAATGGTCAGAACAGGGAATGATCAGTACAGGGAATGGTCAGTACAGGGAATGGTAAGAACAGGGTATGGTCAGAACAGATTAGATTACAATACAGTGTGGAAACAGGCCCTTCGGCCCAACAAGTCCACACCGACCCGCCGAAGCGAAACCCACCCATACCCCTACATTTACCCCTTACCTAACACTACAGGCAATTTAGTATAGCCAATTCACCTGACCCTGCACATCTTTGGATGGTGGGCGGAAACCGGAGCACCTGGAGGAAACCCACGCAGACACGGGGAGAACGTGCAAACTCCACACAGTCAGTCGCCTGAGGCGGGAATTGAACCCGGGTCTCTGGCGCTGTGAGGCAGCAGTGCTAACCACTGTGCCACCGTGCCGCCCACAGGGAATGATCAGTGCAGGGTATGGTCAGTACAGGGAATGATTAGTACAGGGAATGGTCAGAACAGGGAATGATCAGTACAGGGAATGGTCAGAACAGGGAATGGTCAGTACAGGGAATGGTCAGAACAGGGAATGATCAGAACAGGGAATGATCAGTACAGGGAATGGTCAGAACAGGGAATGGTCAGTACAGGGAATGGTCAGTACAGAGAATGGTCAGAACAGGGAATGATCAGAACAGGGAATGGTCAGTGCAGAGAATGGTCAGAACAGGGAATGGTCAGAACAGAGAATGGTCAGTACAGGGAATGGTCAGTGCAGGGAATGGTCGGTACAGGGAATGGTGACTAGGTCTTTTGACTGAAAGTGTGAGCCTCCTACTCCACATTGAGCCTCTGAGATGCCTGTTGTATCCTGCTCCCTGTCTCTTGGTGCAGTTTCACTCTGCTATCACATGCAATGTTAGACTTGCTGGGCCCGCTGGGAGATCGACAATCGTTGAAAGGTAGTACAGCTCGGCAGGAGATAGTGGAAGGTGTTGGAAGGCAGGTAGCGTGCACCCTGCTCTTAAACAGGGATGGTGTTGGGTGAAGGACTCTTCTTGTAACCAGTATGCCCTTGTGAACAACTGTACCACCTCAATTGAACTGTTGGCTCTCTCACATGAGATCAAACTGTTCAGCAGAGTCTGAACGTCCTTTCCAATTGGCTCTTGCTTTGTGGGGAAGATAAACCACTTCAATTGGGGGTTACTCCCTGAACGATTTTACTCACTGGAAGCAGTCTCGTTGTCCCGACACGTCCTTCAGGTATTGCTTCAGTGAACAGCCAAACTCTCCCAGCTGCTTCTGTCCAACACTCATGTGTTGACGGACAAGGAAAAGATGCTGGAGAGGGACAGAAAGCAGTAACATTGAATAAAGGTTAAGTTGAGTTTTTGTATCTGGATGAGAGACAGAGAGATAGGGAGGCTGGGTATGGCAGGGACATTACAGGAGCAGATGGGAGGAGAGAAAGATTTCACAAACACTTTATTAAGTCTTCATTACACAAAGAAATTTTCTCCCCAGTTGCTGGTCAGTTGTCCATCGTATGGAGATTTAGATCAGTATCCAAAGACGTACCACAATCAATCACATGTGCCTTCTTTTCATTAACTTCCAAGTCTTTGCTGCCCAATACCACCCATTCCTCCCATCTATTTGTTTCAACATTTGAAGGATTGTGCACAGAGCAGTTTTATGCTCACACAAAAGCAGATCCTGGAAATCTCAAACAGAAGCAAAAACTGCTTAAAATGGGTCAGGCAGCATCTGTCGAGAGAGAGAATTTACATTTCGAATCACTGACCTATCAGAACTGGCAGCAACTACAAAATGCGACAGGTTTTCAGCATTTGAAAGGAAAAAAGTTCAGAAAAACAACAAAATAGAATATATGTCTTTGGGTCAAAGACCAGGAGTGGGTAAATGACAAAAGAGTAGATATTGCAAGACCAAAGGGAGTGATAATGAGCCAAGTAATTAATCAAATGATGTGCCAAGAGCATTCTAACACAGAAAGCCAGCGAGTGAAGCTAGAATTGAAACCAATCTTTGCCCATTTTCGTATCTGTTGACAGAGCTGTACATTACAAGCATGTGCCTCCTCACCTGAAACACCACTCTTTCAATCTTTCTCTACTTAGTGGTCACATGAATTGTTGATTATTGCCCATAAGACACACATAATTACACAAAATTAAAATAGAAGCCTTTCTCACCCTCTAAACAAAAGTAAGATTAGTGCGTGCAGTCAAACTTTAAAAACAAACAAAAAGCCTTCATATTTCATTCAACATGTTTTATTGTGAGATACTCACTCTCTCGCACACCAAACAATTTCTCTGTAAATTCTATTTTAGTGAATAATCAGTTGATGAATTATGTTTATTTAATCTTTGGGATTTCCTTTTCCTCCAGGAATTTTTTCAGACTAGAACGTTAATTCGATCATCAATTCTCACTCTCATTTTTCATAATATGGGTGTTGATGGTTCTAGTATCTTTAAACTTCTGGCAAGGTAAACCTACTCAGTCCAGTTTATTGTCAGATTAAACATTCAACTAAGAGAAATTTCAAATCGCAACAGAAACGTAGTTTCACCAGCTATAGACTGGATCTGGTAATGGAATGTCTCTTGCCCCCTGGGTCTCTCATACCAGCAAAATTACCTCAGGACAAAATATATTGATAGGTATTTTGCAGCAGAAATAACTCATTTATAAAGACTATCAATGTCAGCACTTAGAATCCTAACTTCAAAATTCTAGGAATTTGTTATCCAGATGGGAACTCGTGAGAATTTAATTATGAAACCGTTTAGACTGGGCTATGAATATCCAATGTAAGAATCCATTTTAAATTACATTATAATCATAATTACTGTATCATAGAATAGCAAAGATAATTATTACATGCCTGCATACTTTAAAGTTATACAAACTGCTCACAGCCAACTTTAAAAAATAGGATATTCAATCAAATAGATTTAAAGAGACTCAAATGTTAGTGTAATTTCTTTAGCTTGTCTTTTCTGAACCATTAGGGGTGATTTATTAGAACTCAACCCTTTCTCCCATCCTGACATTCCTGTTATCTGAATGTGTGTGTGTTTTTGATGGATGTGTTATCTTATAACTTGTCTTTGTGGCAGAGGGTGGTCAGGCTGTCTTTAATCATTATGCACAATTCAATTCAACACCTCACATGAACTGGCTCTTTAGCCCACCAATCTTTACTGATTTCTAATCCTTATCTAGACCTGCTACTTATGCCCATGCGTGGTTTCTATCTCTCTGCTTTGTCTCCTGTCCGTGTGTCTATTAAGATACACTGTAAACATTGTTAATGTGTCTGTTTCAACCACCTCCACTGACAGTGTGTTCCAGGCACCTACCACCCTCTGGGTGAAAGATTTTCCCTGCGCCTCTCCCCTCAACTTTCTCCCTCTCACTTTGAACCTGTGCTGCCTTGTAGTTGACCTTTCCAACCTGAGGAGAAAAATAAACCTCTGACTATCCACCATATTTATGCCCCTCATGATTTTGTAGGCCTCTATCAGGTCGCTCCTCAGCCTCCATCTTTCCAGTGAAAACAATTCGAGCTTAACCAACCTCTCCACAAAACTAAAACCCTCCAAAACAGGCGTTGTCCTTGTAGACCTTCTGGTAGTGTGGCGACCAGAATTGCGCGCAATATTCCAAATGTGGCCTAACTGAAGTTTTGTCCAGCTGTAACATAACTAGCTTACTTTTCTATTCAATGCCCTGGCCAATGTGCTGTATGCCCTCTTGACCACCTTACCCACTTTCTGGGATCTGTGGACCTGTATGCCCAGATCCCTCTGAATGTCAATGCTCCGAAGAGTTCTGCCATTTATTGTATGATTTGCAAGTGAATTTGATTTTACAAAATGCATTACCTCACATGTGACTGGATTAAACTCCATCTGCCATTTCACTGCCCAAATCTGCAATCTCTTCTTAACTCCTTTGACAATCCCCTGTAATTCCGACAATATATCAAGGCAAAAAAACAAATCTTACCAGTTCATTGACACTGTTTTGGTCATGAATTCCTTATGGTTCAAATAATTTTGCGATCAGGCTTCTGTCCCAGGCTACCCTCAAGGTCCCCAGTAGTCCTGTACTTTACTGTACAGTGTTTCTAGGCATGTCTTCCAATGCTGGATATAGTGCATTGTATTTATAGTAATTTTCATCAGCTGAGTGAAGAACTTACTTTTTTCATTAAACTGGCTATTTCCTTTGCATGGACAGAACTGTACAGTCAATGGGTTTGCAGATGGGAACAGCCTATAAAATTCTATTCACAATTACACCGGTGAATGGGGATGAATATTATTCCATTGGGACTAGAAATTGCGAGTCTGATTCCAAGTCATGAACCTGTCCCCGACACCGTGCCCTGCACATCCGATAGATAAACTGCATTATAGAAATGTCCATCCATGATTGCCAGCTCTCCATGAGGATCATTGCCACACCAGGTTGAAACTTCCAATGTCCTTCAATAGTCCATCCACTCAGTCCTGACTTCCAGTAGCAAGGTTCATCTCAGGGATTCCTCGCTCCCTAAATCTCCAAATACCCCGTCTGTTTTATCCCTGCCTTTCCAACAGCAAACAAACTCTCAGACACTTTCTGTTCTGTTGTTAACACAAAGGTGGTCCCAGATCCTTCTCAACAGCATAACTGTTTTGTTTCTTCCACGGGAGCATCTTCTTTGACTTTGTTTTTTTATCATTTATTAAATCTCAGGATATGGGCCACTATTCATTGCCTTAATGTCCGTGAAAAGGTGCAGGCCGTTTAGTATAAAGTCACTTACTGTATCCTGGTGGGGGGGAGTATTAGGATTTTGACCCAGCTACAGTGAAGGAAAAGTGACACATTTCCAAGTCAGGATAGTGGATGGAAGGGAACCCATGAGTAGTTGTGAGTTTGAGAGGTGCTGTCTAAGCAACCTCAGTGAGGTGTTGAAGTGTCTCTTGTAGATAGTACTCACTGCTGCTCCTGAATGTGAAGGGAGAATGTCAAAGACAGTGGATGAAGTATAAATTAAACGGGTATCTTAGCCCTGAATGGTGTCAAGCTTCTTAAGTATTGTTGGAGCTGCATCCATCCAGGTAAGTGGGGAGTATTCCATCCCACTCCTGGCCTATGCCTTATATATGATGGACATGCTCTGGGGAGTCAGGAGGTGAGCTACTTCCACAGAGGATTCTGAACCTCTGATCTGATCTTGTAGCCACTGTGTTTATATGGCTAGTTCAGATGTGTTTCTGGTTAATGGTAATCCCAAGATGTTAATAGTGGGGGATTGAATGCTAGTAACACCACTGAATGTCAAAGAGCAATGATTAGATTCTCTTTCATTGGAGATGGTGTGGCACTAATTGCAAGCACAAATGTTACTTGTAACTTTCAAAGCAAACCTGGGATATTGTCCAGATCTTGCGGCATTTGGGCACGGACATGTCTATCTGAGGAGTCATGAAAGGTGCTGAACATTGTGCTATCATCTTCACTTCTGACCTTATGATGAAGGGAAGTTCACTGTTGAAACAGTTGAAGATGGTTGGGCCTAGGACACTACCCTGAGGAACTTCTGTAGCTATGTCCTGGAGCTGAGATGACTGACCTCCAACAACCACAACTATCTTCTTATGTGCCAGGCATGATTTCAACCAGCAGTGAATTTGCACTGCCCTCCCCAATTCCCAAAGATTCCAAATGAGACCTTGATGTCAAGGACTGTCACTCTCACTTCACGTCTGGAATTCAGCTGTTCTGTCCATGTTTGAACCAAGGCTGTAATGAGGTCAGGGGTTCAATGGCTCCGGTGGAACCCAAGCTGGGCAACACTGAGCAGATTATTGTTGTGCAGGTGCTGCTTGACAGCATTGGTCATGACAGCTTCCATCACTTTACTGATGAGAGTAGACTGTTGGGCTGGTAATTTGCCAGATTGGATTTGTCCTGCTTTTTGCGTCCAGGTCATGTTTGGGGAATTTTCCATATTGTCAGCTAGACACCAGTGTTATAACTGTACGGGAAGAGCTTGGCTAGGGGAGTGGCAAGTGCTGGAGCACAAGTCTTCAGTACTATTGGTGGAATGTTGTCAGGGCCCATAGCCTTTGCAGTGTCCAGTGACTTCAACCATTTCTTGCTAACAGAGTCTAGATTGGAGTGGCGCTGGAAAAGAACAGCCTTGTATATTTGGTGAGATTAGACAGATTGGTGATATTTTTCCCTCTTGTTGGTTCCCTCACCACCTGCCTGCAGACCCAGTCTAGTAGCTACGTCCTTTAAAAAACGATCAGTGGTGTTGCTGCCAAGCCACTGTTAGTGAAAGGCTTTGGTGACCCCACCCAGAGTACATTGTGTGGCCTTGCTGTCCTCAGTGCTTCCTTTAATTGGTGCTCAATGGTTCTTTTGAGGTCACCTCATAGAGCACATTTCTATTTGCAAGGATTCTTGTTTGAGCCATTGCCAGCAATGCAATGTTTCCTCTATTTAATGACTAAACTACAAAGTACAATATAAAACAAATCCTTGCAGCATGCCATGCAGCCCATAGTGCTCTTTGTCACTAAGACCAATAACATTAGTCCACTATCCCTCTTAATTGTCTCCCTTTCCCTTGATTGCTGATTCACATGACCTGAAATCACATTGTACTTGAGGATGTGTTTCTCTCCGACCTATCCTCATGTCCTTGGAGTTCACTTTATCCATAGTTCCCACCACCTGCTCCTTCAAAACTATTGCCACCATCTTGTTAAACTTCCGGTTTCCCTCCCCGGTCCCCTTCCTCTTGTCTCCCTCTCATTCACACAGCAAGTGGAAGTCGTTTGAGGTGGACATGGGGCAGGAAGAAAAATTATTTCACCGAGCAGAGAGTGGTACATAACCAAGCAAGACATAACGAGAGAGTAGTCAGGATAAAAGGGTGAGAGACACAAAGAGAGGGAGACTGAGTGACAAAGGGAGAAAGGGAACATGAGAGAAAGAGCACAAGATGGAGAATGGGAGACAGACAGTAAAAGACAAAGATCATGGAGGAGTGGCTCTGCTCTACAGAGGGGGAGAGCAGAGTCGAGAGTGTGGTGCTGGAAAAGCACAGCAGGTCAGGCAGCATCCGAGGAGCAGGAGAATTGACGTTTTGGGCACAAGCCCTTCATCAGGAATGAGGCTTGTGGGCCAGGGGGCTGAGAGATAAATGGGAGGGGGAAATGTGATAGGTAGATGAAGTTGGGAGGGGAAAGGCGATAGGTCAAAGAAGAGAGTGGAGCAGATAGATGGGAAAGACGATGGACAGGTCAAGAGGGTGGTGCCAAGTTGGAGCCTTGGGACTGGGGTAAGGGGAATTTAGGAAACTGGTGAAATCCACATTAAATCCACATGGTTGCAGGGTCCCAAGGCGGAAAAATGAGATGTTCTTCGTCCTGGCGTCGGGCGGTTAGATTAGATTTCCTACAGTGTGGAAGCAGGCCCTTTAGCCCAACAAGTCCACACCAACCCTCTGAAGAGTAACCCACCCAGACCCATTCCTTTAGCCTGTATTTACCCCTGACTAATGTACCTATCACCATGGGCAATTTAGCTTGGCCAATTCACCTGACCTGCACATTTTTGGATTCTGAGAGGAAACCGGAACACCCAGAGGGTGCCCACGCAGACACAAGGAGAATGTGCAAACTCCACACAGACAGTCACCTGAGGCGGGAATCGAACCCAGGTCCCTGGTGCTGTGAGGCAGCAGTGCTAACCATTGAACCACCGTGCTGCCCCAACCACCCCAAGGGTTGGGTGATGGAGGAGGCCCAGTACAGCAGGTCTGATCTCCAGCATCTGCAGTCCTCACTTTCTCCTATAGGGGGAGAGCAACTGTGATAAAGGGAACAGATAGAAATTTCTGTTGCCACAGACATGATTCCAGGGTGGCACATTGTCTCCCTGGTGCGAGGGTCATTGAATGGCTGCAGGACACTCTGAAGGGGGGAGGTCCTGATCTATGTCAGTACCAATGATAAAGGTTTAAAAAGTTCTGAAGAAGAGTCATACCAGACTTGAAACATTAACTCTGTTTCTCTCTCCACAGATGATGCCAGACCTGCTGAATTTCTATGCGCTTGAATGGAGGTTAAAAGAAATGGGGAAGAGGTCTAGTAAGGAAACTAAAGGGAGCTAGGGAATAATTCTAAAGCAGGATCTTAAAGGTAATAATCTCAGGATTATTCCTAGTGCTGTGTATGAAAAGCCCTACTCTGGCCCTTTCTATGTTTTTACAAGTAAACAGAAGACAGGCAGAGACTGAGACAACAGCACAAGAAACAATAGGATGTAGGCAGCACATGAGAGAAAAATCAAACAAAGGAGGGGGAAGAAAATACTGAAGGGAATTACAGCCTTGTCTTGTGAAAAGCAGCATTTCGATATGATAGTGAAGGTAAGTGAAAGGTGTAGTGCGCAGAGTGTTACTCCAAGCCATCTTCCCATCCTGGTAGGTACGGAACTAAACCTGACAGGGTTTAACAGTGAGGAAAACCCTGTTAAATACAGAGCTCAGTAAATGTAGGAGTCAGAACACTGACAGTCCATCAGTTCATGGTAAATTACAGTCCTCCACTCACTACCTGCTAATTAGATCAACTAAACACCAACAATCTGTCAAACACAAAGAAATTAAAAACCTGACGCACAGACTTACTCTGAGCCAGCAGCATGAACATCTCTGCGATGAAAAAAAACGCAGAATCTTGAAAAGCCTTAACTGGGTTGGTGGTCGAGGAGTGAGGTAGCAAACATTAGTGAATTTAAAATGATTAAGTGCTGAGTGTCATCAGATTATGAACTTGACAAGGATGGAGATGCCAGAGGTTATGTGCAATGAATATTTAGCATAAAGACTCCTTAGACATTAAGAGATGTCGATTTACACAGAAACATTTTTTAATTGTTTCTGAAGAATCGTAGAACCGCTACCGTGTGGAAACAGGCCATTCGGCCCAGTGAGTCCACACTGACTCTTGGAAAAGCTTCTCACCTCCCCTTATGGCCCTGCATTTCCCATGGCTAAGCCACCTAGACTGCACATCCCTGGACACTATAGCATGATCAGTCCATCTAACCTGCATATCTTTGGACTGTGGGAGGAGACCAGAGCACCCAGAGCAAACTCATGCAGACACAGGGAAGAATGTGCAAACTCCACACAGACAGTTGCCCGAGGTGGGAACTGAACCCGGGTCCCTGGCGCTGTGAGGCAGCAGTGCTAACCACTGAGCCACCGTGCCGCTCTATTGTGTTATGATTGGATAGAACATATTTCAGATGAAACAATGTTTGTTTTACATTTTTTTAATTACTTCTGTTGCAAAGTTTGACAGCACGCATTTGCACAGTTCTCATGGAATGCAGACAGGTTTAAAACCCACTGGTCTAGAGTGCACTGCCAGAAACAACAGATGGTGGCTGTGTTGAGTTTGCACATTCACCCTGTGTCTGGGTGAGTCCCCTCTGGCGCTCCGGTTTTCTCCCACAATCCAAAGATGTGCAAATTAGGTGGATTGGCCAGGTTATATTGCCCATTATGTGCAGGCATGTATAGGTTGGGTGGATTAGCCATGGGAAATGTCGGGTTGTGGGACTGGATGGGATGCTTGTTGGAGGGTTGGTGTGGATTTGATGAGGTAAATGGCCTGCATCCGCACCATAGGTATTCTATGAAGCAGATTCCCTATGAAGGAAATGGATAAATAATATTTAGACCACAGCTGGAAATACTGTGAACAGTTTTCGGGTCTCATTTACAGAAAGGTATATTGTCATTGGACACAGTCCAGAGACAGTTCACTAAGCTAATATCAGGTATGGACAGAGTGTCTTATGAGGAGAGGTTGAGTAGATTGGACCTGTACACATTGGAGCATAGAGGAATGGGAGGCGATCTTTCTAAAACGTAATTTTCTTATAGAAAGGTTGATTCCCATGTGGGAGACTCTAGGATCAGGGGGTAGAGCAAGCATATTTAGGACAGAGAAGAGGAGGATTTTGTTTCTTTCAGAGGATGGTGAATAAATGGCATTCTTTTCTCTGGAGGAGATCGTTGAGGCTGGGTCATATCCAAGGCCGAAATAGATTTTCAATCATCAAGGATTGTGAAGAAAAGGCAGGAAAGTGGAGTTGAGGATTATCTAATTAGCCACAATCTCATTAAATGGTGAAGCAGACTCAATGGGCTACATCTGCTCCAATGTCTAATGCTCCTACTTGAAGAGGAAACATTCACAGAGCTATGAGACAAGAGCAGAGGAGTGGGACTAATTGGATGGCTTTGTCGAAGGGGGATTTGCTGCATGTTGGCACCATTCTATAAATGTCGCTTGCTGTGAGAAAGTTGTCCAGTTCCTTTCTGAACAATAACGGGGGAAGCTGCGTTCACAGCACGAGCTGACAACTTACGCTAAACATCAACAAAAAAAAATGAAAAACCGAAAGACCTGTGGATTCTGGAAATCAGGATCGAAAACAGAAATTGCTGGAAAATTTCAGCAGGTCTGGCAGCATCTGTGGATGCTGCCACAGATTCAGGTTAACATTTCAGGTCCAGTGACCCTTCGGGGTGGCTCAGTGGTTCACATTGCTGCCTCACAGCTCCAGGGACACAAGTTCGATTCCAGCCTCGGGCAACTGTCTGTGTGGAGTTTGCACATTCTCCCCGTGTCTACGTGACTTTCCTCCGGGTGCACTGGTTTCCTCCCACAATCCAAAGATATGCAGGTTAGATGGACTGATCATGCTAAATTGCCCATAGTGTCCAGGGATGTGCAGTCCAGGTGGCTTAGCCATGGGAAATGCAGGGCCATAAGGGGAGGTGGGAGGCTCTTCCAAGAGTCAGTGTGGACTCACTGGGCTGAATGGCCTGCTTCCACACGGTAGCGGTTCTACGATTCTTCAGAAACAATTAAAAATTGCACCGTGCAAATTGACATCTCTTAATGTCTAAGGAATCTTTATGCTAAATATTCATTGCACATAACCTCTGGCATCCCCAACCTTGTCAAGTTCATAATCTGATGACACTGAGCACTTCATGAGGTCAGGTGAATTGGCCATGCTAAAATTGCCCGTAGTGTTAGGTGCATTAGTCAGGGGTAAATGTAGGGGAATGGGTCTGGGTGGGTTGCTCGTCGGAGGGTTGGTATGGACTTGTTGGGCCAAAGGGCCTGTTTCCACACTGTAGGGAATCTAATCTAAAAAATCCAATAAAATGCACGAAAATTAGTCATCAAATTAAAATGTGGGATATCAGTTTTTTTGATTCTAAAGTAATCATTTTACACTAGTGACCATGGAAACCAAGCAATGGCTTTCACCTGTATTTTTGTTGAGGGATTGGTTGTCAGTGGAGCCCCCTTGCTAATTCCTCTCTGGATTAAATGGCCCTACGCACAGGCAAGTTTCTCACTAACCCAGTAAACTGCAATTGACACAACTTTGCCTTCTGCTCCGATCCATTGAATTTCAATGATGTATCAGTTGAATTATTTAATAAGGCTTTACGCTTTTTAAAAAATTGTTATAAATATGAAATTTGTGAAATTCAGACCCCTGAGTTTGTGGAACAGAAATAGGGTTTTTTTTTACTGGAGCGCTGGAGGTTGAGGGGTGACCCTATCGAGGTTTATAAAATCATGAGGGGCATAGTTAAGGTGAATAGCAAACTCGGAGATATATTTTTAAGGTGAGAGGAGGAAGATTTAAAAGAGACCTGAGGAGCAACCTTTTCACACAGAGGATGGTTCATAAGTGGAATCAACTGTCAGAGGAGATGGTAGATGAAGGTACAGTTACAACATTTCAAAGACTGTAGGACAGGTACATGGATAGAAAAGGTTCAGAGAGATATGGGCCAAATGCAGGCAAATGGGATTAGTTTAGCTTTGGGAAACTTGTTAGGCTTGGATGAGTTGCTCCAAAGGGTCTGTTTCCATGCTGTATTACTTCATAAATAGTTAGAAATAGTTGAATCAATTAAGTCTATGTCATTGAAGGATCTTGGTTTAATATCTCATTTGACACACTGGTCTTTTGATAATGCACTGCTCTCCCAGTATTGAGTTAAAAATCACACAACACCAGGATATAGTCCAACAGGTTTAATTGGAAGTACAAGCTTTCGGAGCGCCGCTCCTTCATCAAAACTGTTGGACCTGAAGTTGTGTGATTTTTAACTTTGTCCAACACTGGCATGTCCACACCATGGTTCCAGTACTGCACAGCAAGGTTCTGCTCATGGCTCTCTCAGTCAGGGCACGACTCTGTGACTTAGTGTCACAGAGTCAAGAGCTCTAGTCATCTTGGAGGAAATTCTGAGGTACAGGATTTGGAAAGGCAAGGACTAATTTGGGATAGTCAACATGGCTTTGTGCTTGGGAAATCATGTCTCACAAACTTGATTGAGTTTTTTGAAGAAGTAACAAAGAGGATTGATGAGGGCAGAGTGGCAGGCATGATCTATACAGACTTCAGTAAGCCATTCGACAAGGTTCCCCATGGGAGACTGATTAGCAATGTTAGATCACATGGAATACAGGGAGAACTAGCCATTTGGATACAGAACTGGCTCAAAGGTAGAAGACAGAGGGTGGTGGTGGAGGGTTGCTTTTCAGACTGGAGGCCTGTGACCAGTGGAGTGCCACAAGGATCAGTGCTGGGTCCTCTACTTTTTGTCATTTACATAAATGATTTGGATGTGAGCATAAGAGGTACAGTCAGTAAGTTTGCAGATGACTCCAAAACTGGATGTGTAGTGGACAGCGAAGAGGGTTACCACAGATTACAACAAGATCTTGATCAGATGAGCCAATGGGCTGAAATGCGGCAGATGGAGTTTAATTTAGATAAATGCGAGGTGCTGCATTTTGGGAAAGCAAATCTTAGCAGGACTTATACACTTAATGGTAAGGGTTGGAGAGATATGGGCCGGTGCTGGCAGGTGGGACTAGATTGGTTTGGGATATCAGGTCGGCATGGACAAGTCGGACCGAAGGGCTGTTTCCATGCTGTACATCTCTATGACTCTATGACTCATGTAACAGTGGACACTTGTTACAGAAGGATGCTGGACCTGGATTTTAAAATCCTGCAAAAAAAACCCAGCTGCTGGAAATCAGAAACAAAATCACAAATGGCTGGAAAAGCTCAGCAGGTCGAGCAACATCTATGGAGAAAAGGCAGAGTTAACATTTCGGATCAAGTGATCCTTCTTCAGAACTGATAGTAACTGGGAAAAGGTTGGTGCATATGGTAGAGAAGGGGTGGGGGAGGGGGAAGGAGTATACGATAGGCGAAGATGGAGCCCAGAGAGAGACGAAAATAGTTGGCTAGATAAAGGAATGTGTAAAGGTCAGCCTGGGAGAATGAATAGCTACTAATGGGGTTCAGTATCAGTTCTGAAGAAGGGTCACTGGGCCCGAAATGTTAACTGTGCTTTCTCTCCACAGATAATGTTGAGTTTTTTCAGCAATTTATGATTTTGTCTTAAACTCCTGCAACTTGTAGGACACATGGATGGGGCTAATTTCATTGTTTGATGATCCTCTTCATCCAATCCTTTCCGAATCAACCTATGTCCCTTTATCGCCCATGGGCTTATCTACCTTTTCATTAAATGAATCTATGCATGGGTGGGGACTCCACCATCTTACCACTCTCTGGGTTTTCGAAATTCCAAGCAGGAATTTTTTACCATTTTTTATTTTGAGCCAGAGCCCCGACCTCTCTGATAAATGCACCACTTTTTCTCTATGTCTGCTGCAGCAAAACCTTCCCAATCTGAAAGGTCTATCTTTGGGAAAAAGAGCTCTAGCTTTTTCAAATCTTCCTGCTAGTTCTAACCTAACTCTTCTGATGCTGTTTCTATGAATCAAACTTTTTTGCAAACTTTTCCAATACCCATATGCAGACTAGAGTATTCACAGTAATCCCTGTGTGGTCTAACCAAGGTTTTGCACAAGCTCAACAGTACACAATTGCTGTCCAAATCTCTCTCTCTCGCTCTGTGCTGACAGATGGTACTGTGGTTCTTTTTTCCCTGTGGGAAACAGACGGATTCCTGCAAGGCATCAGATGTTCCCTGTTTCCTAAGGCATGAAGCAGATGTCCCTGTATCTGTGGCACTCCCTGCGTTGTGTAACTGACACAGACTGGCTGCAGTGAGCCCTGTGTTCTGGGAGGGCACATCCTCATGCATGACTGAAGTGACCGAAAACCAACAGACTGCTTCCTGCCACAGCAGCTCAAAGCCTTGACTGAACCAGTGGCCTGGGATGTAACTCCATGAGCTCTTATTCTTTAATAAACTGACTGTCAGTCTCCACATGGTTGGTGACTTGAAAAGGTCATGGCATCCCACCAGAGATTTGAGACATGACTGAGGTAGGCACTCACACACAGGAATAAGGAAGTGTTGTACTTTCAGAGTCAGCTCTCTGATGGAGTGGCATGGTGGCTCGGTGGTTAGCACTGCTGCCTTACATCACCAGAGACCTGGGTTCGATTAGACCCTTGGGTGACTGTCTGAGTGGAGCTTGCACGTTCTGAGTGGGTTACCTCCGGGTGCAAATTCTACGGACAAACAACTCTCAGAGAGAAAACATTTCTCACCTCTGTCTTAAATGGGAAGCTCATTAGTTTTAACTGTTGCCTCCAAGTTCAAGTCTCTCCTACAAAGGGAAATATTCTCTCAGAATCCACCTTGTCAATGAGATTACCTCTCACTCCTCTAAGCTCCAATGGATACAAGCCCAATAATTTATCATGAGATAACCTCCCAGGAACTAGTCAACCGAACCTTCTGTGAACTGCTTTGAATGTTCATCATAGAATCCCTACAGTACGGAAACAGGCCCTTCAGCCTGACAAGTCCACACCAACCCTCCGAAGAATAACCCACACAGACCGATTCCCCTATCCAATTGCTCAACATTTCCCCTGACCTATGCACCTACCTACACATCCCTGAAGACTATGGGCAGTTTAGCTTGGTCAATTCACCTAATCTGCACATCTTTGGACTGTGGGAGGAAACTGGAGCACCCAGAGGAAACCCACGCAGACACGGGGAGAATGTGCAAAGTCCACACAGTCAGTCGCCTGAGGCTGGAATTGAACCCAAGTCCCTGGCTCTGTGAGGAAGCAGTGCTAACCACTGAGCCACCGCAATTCTATAAATGAAGGTAGAACTGGTTGTTGTGGACTGAAAAAAGGAGTTTAGCAGCAACGACAAGGAACTATGGCAGATGTTTAAGAGTGTTATTATGTTATTTCTGGGGTAAGGGAACCAAAACTGTACATAGTACTCCACATCAGTGCAAAAGCTTTTGCAGAAATCTTCAGCCAGAAGTGCAGAGTCCAGGCTTGGCCTGAAAAGTGGCAAGTGACATTCATGATGCACAAAAGGTCAGGCAATGGCCAGCTCCAATACGAGAGAGAATCTAACTATTGCCCCTTGAAATTCAATGACATTACCTATATCGATTCCTTCCCCTTGCTGGAGTTACCATTGACCAGAAATTGAACTAAACTAGTCATCTAAATGCAGTGGCTACAAAAGCAAGTCACAGGATTGAATTCTTGCAATGAGTAACTCACCTCCTGACTCCCAAAAGCCTGTCCATCATCTGCAAGGCACAAGTCAGGAGTGTGAGTGAATACTTCCCACTTGCCTGGATGAGTACAGCTGTAATAACACTGATAAAAACTTGATACCATCTAGCACAAAGTAGCCTGCTTGATTAGAACCAGATCCACAAACGTTCACTCCTTCCAGCACTCATGCTCAGTAACAGCAGTGTGCACCATTTACAAGATGCACTGCAGAAATTCACCAAGGCTTGACAGACAGCAACTTCCAAACCCAGGACCACTTCCATGTAGAAGGACAAGGGGAACAGATACATAGGAACACCACCACCTGCAAGTTCCTATCCAAGCCACTCACTATGCTGACTTGGAAAATACATCACTGTGGCTGGGTCAAAATCCTGGAGTTCCCTAAACTACAGCGCACAGATGCAGCGGTTCAAGAAGGCAGCTCACCACCACCTTCTCAATGGCAACGAGGGACAGGCAGTAAATGTTCCCCAGCCAGCAACACCCACATCCCAAAAATGAATAGAAGATGGAGGCGGTCTCACTATCTCCATAACAACTGTAGCTCGGCTTCCCTACTTTTCCACTCTCCTATTGTAAACTATGTTAAAAATCACACAACAGGTTTAAACCTGTTGGACTACAACCTAGTGTTGTGTGATTTTTAACTTTGTACACCCCAGTCCAACACCAGCATCTCCGAATCATAACCGTAAACTATGACATTCAATTTTCCTTCCTAATCAATTGCTATACCAGCTTACTGACTTTTTGTGATTCATGCATAAGGACATCTAGATCCATCTTTATTGTTATGTTCTATAATCACTCCACATTTAGAAAATATCGTGCTTTCCTATTTTTCCTGTGAAAGCAGAGGAGTTCACATTTTCCCATGTTATACTCCACATGGAGTATACTCAATTTATTGTCCACTCACTTAACCCATCAATTTGCAGAGGCAGCTGATGGAGAAATTAGCAATCACAACACAAGCTGAGTCTGCTGTCTCATAACAGACCATCACGTTTCACAGATGGAACCACTACTAAGTCATTGGCCATGTTAAATTGCACACAGTGTTAGGTGCAATTAGTCAGAGGGAAATGGGTCTGGGTGGGTCGGTGTGGACTTGTTGGGTCAAAGGGCTTGTTTCCACACTGTAGGGAATCTAATCTAATCAAATGTAACAAACCTTTACTGCTCAATGAACTAATCACACCAGGTTCCTGCTTATTGACAGGAGAGTCGACGTTTCGGGCATAAGTCCTTCTTCAGGAAGGGCTTATGCCCGAAATGTCGATTCTCCTGTTCATTGGATGCTGCCTGACCTGCTGCGCTTTTCCAGCAACACATTTTCAGCTCTGATCTCCAGCATCTGCAGCCCTCACTTTCTCCTGCTTATTGACTACAGCTCTGCCTTCAACACCATAATTCCAAGCAAACTCATCCCCAAATTCCAAGACCTAGGTCTCAGCTAGCTCCTCCATAACTGGATCCTCCACTTCATGATCATAGACCGCAGTCAGTAAGACAGCACCTCCTCCACCGTATTCCTCAACACCCGTGCCCTGCAAGGCTGCATACTCAGTCCCCTACTATATTCCATATACACTCACAAATGTGTGGCCAAATTCCGCCCCAACTCCATTTACAAATTTGCTGACAACACCTTCATTGTAAGTCAGATTTCAAACAATAATGAGACAGAATACAGGAAAGAGATTGAATGCTTAGCAGCATGTTTTAAAGACAACGATCTCTCCTGAAGAGCATCAAAAAATCTTGGTGTACACCTGGCAGAGAATCGCACCTGGACCCTCAACACCAGCTTCATAGCCAAGAAAGCCAAGCGTCTCTACTTTCTGCGCAGGTTGAGGAAAGCCCACCTCCCACACACCCCCATCCTCACCACATTCTACAGAGGGTTCATTGACAGTACTCTGAGCTGCTGCATCACTACCTGGTTCGGGAATTGCACTGACTCGGATCGTAGTACCCTACAACGGATAGTGAGGTCAGCTAAGAAGATCATTGGGGTCTTTCTTCCCTCCATTACAGACATTTACACCACACCCTGCATCTGAAAGACTAAGAGCGTTGTGGAAGGGCTCACACACCCCTCACTCAAACTCTTCTCCCTCCTGTCATCTGACAGAAGATACTGGAGCATTCAGTCTTTCATGGTCAGACGGTGTAACAGTTTCTTCTCCCAAGCCAACAGGCTCCTTAACACAGTATGAACAGACTCTTTCCCATCTGAAACTCTTTGCACGACTTTGAATTGCTGCTAGAAAAATGTCTATTATTTATCATTCTTCTATTACACTGTAACCTGTGTGTTTTGCACTTCCCATGCACTTTATGCCATGTACGATCATGTAGTTTGTGCTGTCCATGTAGCACCCTCGGTCCTGGAGGAACGCTGTCTTGTTTTAACTGTATCAGTTGTATAAGTTGAAATGACAAAAAGAAAAAAAACTACTCTAAGAACATTAGGAAAACAAAGGAGCTAGTCATTGACTTCAGGAAACGGGTGGAGGGCACGGCCCTACCTGCAGCAATGGAGCTGAGGTGGAGATAGTCAGGTTCCTGGGAGTGGTGATCACCAACAATCTGTCCTGGTCCACCCACATCAATGTGATTGTCAAGAGAGCACAACAATGCTTCTACATCCTCAGGAGACTAAGGAAATGCAGTATGTCTGCAAGGACTCTTACCTTCATTGTAAGTCAGATTTCAAACAATAATGAGACAGAATACAGGAAAGAGATTGAATGCTTAGTAGCATGTTTTAAAGACAACGATCTCTCATGAAGAGCACCATAGATGCACCATAGAAAGCATCCTATCTGGGTGCATCACAGCACGGTTTGGCATCTGCTCTTCCCAAGACTGCATGAAACTAGAGAGTTGTGAACACAGCCCAGTCCATCACACAAACCAGCCTTCCATCCACTGACTCCATCAACACTGCCTGCTGCATTGGGAATGCAACCAATGTAATCAAAGACCCCTCCCATCTCAGTTATACTCTCTTCCACCCTCCTCCCTTGGCCAGAAGATATAAATGTTTGAATAACATATGAACAGATTCAAGAACAGCCTCTTCTCTGCTGTTATTGAACTTTTGAACAGACCTCTCAAATGTTAATGTTGATCTCTCGCTCTCTCTGTGCATCTTCTCTGTGGCTGTAGCACTGCATTCTGCACTCTGTTCTGCTACCCTGATGTACTTTGTATGGTACAATCTGCCTGTATAGCACCGAAACCAACACTTTTCACTGTATCTCAGATTATGTGACAACAATAAGTTAAAGCAAAGACTGAACCTATCTTCTGCATGGCCGTCCTTCGCCATTAGCATGGCTGATACCAAGAAGAAGGTTTGATGGCCGTGAATCTACCCAGAATATGTTGGTATGGCTGGCAGCCAACATTATAAGAGAACCCATCCTGAGCCGACATTCCAAGTTAGGACTGGGATTTCTGAAGGGATTATTGATCTCACCAGCTTCAACAACCAATTTCTCCGAGCGCCCCAGACCCATGGTTGAAGGCTGATAAATCTGCGTATGTGAATTACAAGGTCAGCACTGGGTGAGAAACACAGGTGTTTCCACTTTTTCTGTAGACAGGCAAGTCTCATGGTTAAGGTTTGAGTGGTTTGTACCAGTGGCACAGAATGTCTGGCTGTGGACGGGTCAATATCTCAGGGATCAGAAGGAAGGAGGGGACATCAAATCGCTTTTTAGTAATTCATCACTCTTCACAAATCTACTACAATTTCAAGTACCAGACTCTCATTTCACCTCAATCCATTCACCCACCAGCTGTTGGTGATCTCATGCACATACAGTTCAATTCTGGTCTGAGACCAGTCTTACATCTCTCTGAGGAACTGTTGCTACCATCACTCCCTTTATTCTGATGTCTTTCCGAAGTTTTCACTGCTGAGGGAGTTGGGGAGTGCCACTATTTGAGAGGACCACTGTCAATATTAAACATTCATATTTCCGATACAGAATCTGTTAGATACAGAGTCAAGTTCCCTCGACACTATCCCTCTTAAACACACCCATGACTGGTAATAGCATGAGTTTAGACACAGAGGAAAGCTCCCTCTACACTGTTCCTATCAAACACTCCCAGGGTGGGTGTAGCACAGGGTTAGAATCAGGGTAAAGCTTGCTTTACTTTTTTAAACTTAAAGTTAAATTTCCTCTACACTTTTGCAATGAAAATAATGCCCTCTCTGTGCTGCCCGCATTAAACACTCTCACAACAGTTACAGCAAGCAGTATATACAGAGTAAAACTCCCTACACACTGTCCCCATCGAACACTGCAAGGACAGGGACAGCACAGGGTTAGATGCAGAGTAACACCTCTCTGCTTATTTTAACTGGAAGTAAAATTCTTTCCCAATCAAACGTACCCAGTACAGATAAAACATAAGGTTAGATACAGAGTATATGTCCTTCTACACTTTTAAAGTGAGACTAAAGCTCTCTTGACACTGTCCCCATCAAACACTCCCAAAATGGATACAACATGAGGCTTAGCTACAGAGTAAAGCTTCTTCTACTCTTTTAAATGAGACAAAAGCTCTTTCGACACCTGCTCCATCAAGCACTGCTGGACATGTATAGCACGAGGTCAGATATAAAGTAAAGTTTCCTTGGCACAGTCTCCATCAATATAGTTTAGAAACAGCAAAAATCAGGCATCCAGTGGATACCTCAATACACCAGGCAATACAGTTTTCAGGATAAGGGTCCATGGAGTTGGGATTAATATATTAGAATAGAGTTGGTATTGTGGAGGCAGCAGAGATTGGACATATGTAAAGTATATTCAGATTGGCAGATAGTAACCATTGGAATGCTGCAGAAGCCTCAGCCATTTCAAATCTGGATAAATACCTTCGTGGCAAAGAGAGTGCAAGTTTGACACTAAGCTAAATAGAAATGCAAGATGTGGTGAGGACAGGGATGCTGCAGCAAGAATATAGATAGTTTGAGTGGGCCACAAAGTAGCAGATGGAGTATAATGTGGGGAAGTGTTAAGTTATTCACTTTGGTCGTAAGAATAAATAAAACAGAATATTTTTCAAAAGAAGTGTGAAACTTGTAAATGTTGACATTCAGAGAGATTTGGGTGTACTCATACAAACAATTAGGAATGTTTGCATGCAGGTAACAATTAGAAAGGCAAATGGTGTGTCGGCCTTTATTGCAAGGGATTGAAGTGCAGCAATGTAGAAGTCTGGTTGCAATCGTACAAAGTTTTGGTGAGGCCACATCTGGAATATTGTGTGCAGTATGGACTCCCTGGGAAGGGCATTGAAGCAGTTATGCAAAAGTCCACTGTATTAATCCTTGAAATGAGGTGTAAGTGTAATTGAGAATGTTGGAAATCTGAAACAAGTACAGTGATTGCTGGAGAAACTCAGCAGGTCAGGTATCACCTGGGAACAGAGAAGCAGACTTAATATTTTGAGTCTGCTATGACTCTTCTTCAGTTTAGACCTGCATTGTTTCTTGGAAATGAAATACTTTTAGAATAGTAACATAGCAAAAGACTCTTCAGCCTATTGAGTTGACCTTCCCATTCAGTTCGTTTATCACTGACCTTAACAATATTGCCCACGTTATCGCCATATTGCTTAAAGTCATGAGAACTGAGAAATCTATCAATCTCTGCCTTGAACTTGGTGAAGGACCCAAATTCCACAGTTCTCTGGGATAGAGAAGGCTGAAGATTCACCACCCTGTAAGTGAAAGAGTTCTTCCTGGACTCAGTCCTGAATGGGTTGCCACTTATTCAAAGCGAAAACGAAGCCACTTCACTGAAACACTTAGAACTCTGAAAGGGCTCGACGGTATGGGCCCTATGAGGTTGTTTCTACTGGCTAGAGAATCTAAAACGCAGGCATACAGTAAGAAGCCGATCATTTAAGACTGAGATGAGGGGCAATCACTTCAGTGAGAGCTTTGTGAATCTTTGGAATTCCGGTTGTAAGTGCTCCACTGTTGAATGTGCTTGGGACTGAGACAGATTCTTGTGGTCTCTCGGGGGTGAGGGGAGTGGGAAGGAAAGTGCAGTACAAATGCAATCTGTGTTGGAAGGTGGAGCAGGCTCGATGGGCTGAATGGTTCATTCCTGCTCCTATTCCCTGTGTTCTTGTGCATACAGTGGAATGGAGAATGCGTCATTCAAGTAACTATCGCATCAATCAGTACTCTCCCCAATGCACCATCCAATGCAATCTACAGTGCATCATTTAATGCACTATTCACTGTATCACTCAATATATTATGCGGGAAACCAATATTGTTGCAAATGTTATCCCCAAGAATACATAGTCCTCTGCCCCGTCTGCTCTACTAGAAACATGGAAAGTAGGCACAGGGTAGGCCAATCGGCCTTTCCAGTTGTTCAGTTATTCAATGTGATCTGAGCTGATCATCCAATTCAGTATCCTGGTCTCATTTTCTCCCCATATCCTGCAATCACTTTAGCCCTGAGGAATATATCTAACTCCTTCCTGAAAACATTCAATGATTTGATCTGAACTGCTTTCTCTGGTAGAGGATTCGACAAGCTTGCCACGCTCTGGGTGAAGAAACATCTCCTTATCTTAGTCCTAAATGGTCCACCCTGTATCCTTTGACTGTGACCCCCTAGCTCTGGACGCCCTGGTCATCTGGAACATCCTTTCTGCATTCACCTGATAGAGATTTTTTAGTGTCCATGAGATCCCCCTCATTCTTCTTAACTTCAGTGAATATTGTCCTAACCGATGCAGACTCTCTTCATATATTAGTCCTGCCATTTAAGGAATTAACCTGGCAAAACCTCCCTCCATTGCCACTGCATCCTTCCTTAGATAAGGAGACCAAAATTGCACGTAATTCTCCAGGCGTGGTCTCACTATACAATTGGAGCAAGACATCCCTGCTTTTGTACTCAAATCCTATTACTATGAAGGCCATTAAACCATTTACCTTCTTCACTGTCTGTTGTACCTATATGCTTATTTTCAATAGAAAGAGATCAGAGTTTAACGTTTCGCTTGCAGTGAGCCTTCCTCAGAACCTGTTCCTCACTAAACCCGAAATATGAACTTTTTTTCTCTCCACAGATGCTCCCAAACCTCCGAGCCTTTCCGGTAAATTCTGTTTTTGTTTCTGATTATCAGCATCCCACAGTCCTTTGGGTTTTTATGTTCAGCGACTGGTCTACAAAGGCACCAGGGTCTCATTGTACCTTCCCCCTTTCTCAATCTATAGCCATCTTGCCTGTTCAAGCTTCATGTTTGAAACACAGTGGAACCGGATCTCATTTAAATCTTTTTGCTGTTCAGGAAATTTGTTTGATCCTTGTCCACTGACTATTCTAAGCGCATGTGATTCTAAAATGGTCACATAGCCCAGGACCTCCTCACCACAGATTACATCTGCACTGAAAGTGGGAGAAGGATTGAACCTGAGAGATCAGGTTAGATTCCCTACAGAATGGAAACAGGCCCTTCACCCCAACAAGTCCACACAGACCCTCTGAAGAGTAACCCACCCAGACCCATTCCCCTACTCTATATTTACCCCTGACTCATGCATCTAACAATATGGGCAATTTAGCAAGGCTAATCCATCTGACTGGCACATCTTTGGATTGTGGGAGGAAACCCACACAGACACAGGGACAATGTGCAAACTCCACACAGACAGTTGCCCGAGGTGGGAATCGAACCCGGGTCCCTGGCGCTGTGAGGCACAGTGCTAACCACTGAGCCAATCTTAACGGTTGACTGACATGGGCAAGTGCATGAGCCCTGCCTGATACTTTTGACCATGCCGACAAACTCCTTCCAGCTTGAGCCACTCCACACTGATCAGTAGCAGGAGCAATGCCTGACGTCCCTGCTCCCCCTTCTCATTCAGTCAGTCTGACCGTAATGTGTCATTGATAGCCGAGCTGGGGAAAGTGAACCTTGTTGCCCCTGTGAGCATTGGCGTTAGCACAGCAGTATACCCACCCCTGGATTCCTGTAGCAGTTTGATGATTAATGCCCACCTGCATGGATCTGGCTTCAAGACAGACTGATCTTCAGGCTTAGGCTTCTTTATAACACTGTTACAAGTTAAGACCAAATACTACAACATGTTATTCAGAAATATACCGGTGTCTAATCTATCGTTGCAGTATTGAAATCCTATTCCATAAAATCTACCACTCAACACCAATAGGTGTATTCCATCCTTCTCTGTATGTGTTCCCAACATTCACATGGCTAGAATTCAGGCTACTGCCCCACTCTTTATGGGGGTCTCTCTCTTCGTTCTTGACTCTGCCCACAGTATGCTATTTATACCCACTGAGGAGCAACACCGTGGTATCATTGCAGGGTCCAAAAGTTCTTAAATGACATTCACCAACTGCCAGAAACCAGCCATTTTTTCCCACCTCCTCCACACATAACAGGCACCCTAAGAGGTGATGGGAAAAGCAGGTAATTCTGCAAAGGCCAGTGCATACTCACCGAGCAAGTCAGGTTCTCATTGTCCATCACCTTCTGCTGCAGGTCAAGCCACATGGTCTGAAAGCAGAGACAAATCACTGGGGTGAGAGGGAGGAGGACAGCAGAGTCTATCAGCGCACCAGCAGCCCTGAACTAGTCAGCAGCACCAACCCCCGACACACAGACACTCATGGTCTACGTTTTACTCGCAACATAATCCCAAGGGGAGTCACATCGAAGAAATTAAGTATCGTAGCTGCAACAGATTCTAACCAAAGTGCCAATTCAGCTGCCACTGAGATCTCTGCATAGATCATTAAATGGGAGCTGCAGTCTCTCAAAGTGGATTTTTTGATGTATTACTGACAGCTTTTTATGCACCTGCTGCAGATTACCTCCCACCCACTCACACTCCCCGTTCCTCCTGGAGGTATACATCCCATTTTTGAGCCCAAAGATTGTGGCCACGCCCCATTTCTGAGACTGGAGAGCACTCGGACGTCCAGGCTGCCTCTCCAGCTAGACATCGTCAAAGATGCCCTCCTTCTGTTGATCGGAAAAGATCTCCACTGCTCCAACCTTCCCCAGGGGCCAGGCTGACATTAATTCCTTTATCAACAGCACAATTTGGCCTTCAACACATTGCTGTATATGGGATCTTACTGTGCACATGTTTGCTGCTGTGTTTCCTACATTACAAGTGATGGCACCTCAAATTGGGTTCAAGGCATCTTGGGGTAACGTGAAAGGTTCAATAAATATACAAAGGGGTCTCATATCAGACTGGTATTGGAAGGGACCATGATGCTAAATTAATGAAGCATCATGAAGCTGGATACCTGTTTGAAAAGACAACTGGTTGAAGGTGTCGAGCTATTCTGCCTTGAACAGAATCACTGCCATGCCTGACCCAGTCCACATGTGCCATCCACATGCTTGCATTCTCTGTCAGAACTTTTTGTAAGCACCATCAGACAGCCAAGCCCAGTACAGACCAGAAATTGAAAGCTTTGTAACAAAGAAATGTCATTAGAAACAGAAGCAGGAGTAGGCCATTTGGCCCCTTGAATTTGCCCTGCTATTCCATAATATCGCTGCTGATTCTGATTCTAAGCTTGACTCAATTTCCTCATTGCAGCAGGATACTGGCTCCGCAGAAGAATCTTCGAGGTGAGTCATCAGTTCTCTATAAAAGTAGGCAGGCTTTCTGAGTGCATGGACTGTGGGAACACAGTGTACAACAAGGCAT
Source organism: Chiloscyllium plagiosum (assembly GCF_004010195.1). Taxonomy (NCBI): domain Eukaryota; kingdom Metazoa; phylum Chordata; class Chondrichthyes; order Orectolobiformes; family Hemiscylliidae; genus Chiloscyllium; species Chiloscyllium plagiosum. The sequence goes on along the minus strand of NC_057726.1, from coordinate 68,742,190 downwards.
TGGATAGGAATGTTAACTTGGAAATTTGACAGAGAGGGGAAACCGTGCTGCTTATCATGCTTTTTTTTTCAGCATCCAAAAGCTACTTCTTAATTTTTGTTTCATTAGTTGAGCAGCCACGTGATTGTTTGGTGAACGTTTATATTCTTCGCCCTTTAAATGCAGGCAGTACTTTAAATGGAGAGAACTGGAAACCCCAGTTAATTGACATTTCTAAATGTGAAGAGTCAAAATGTGTGGAACTGGAAAAGCACAGCAGGTCAGGCAGCATCTGAGGAGCAGGAGAGTCAACATTTCAGGCATAAGCGCGGTGCCAAGTTGGAGGGTTGGATCTGGGATAAGGTGGAGGGAGAGGAGATGAGGAAACTGGTGAAATTGACATTGTTGCCCCGTGGTTGAAGGGTCCCGAGGCAGAAGATGAGGCGCTCCTCCTTCAGGCGTCGGATGGCTTGGATTTGGGGGTGGAGGAAGCCTAGGACTAGCACATCCTTGGCAGAGTGGGAGTGGGAGTTGAAGTGGTCAGTCGCAGTGCAATGGGGTTGTTGGGTGCATGTGGCCTGAAGATATTTCCTGAACCATTCCTCAAGTTGGCATCCTGTGGTGTGGAAGTCATAAAACTATAGAGTCATATAGCATGGAAACAAACCTTTTGGTCGAACCAGTCCATTCTGAACATAATCTAAACCAGTCCCATCTACCTGCGTTTGGCATATATCCCCCCATGTACTTATCCAAATATCTTATAAACATTGTAACTGTACCTGCATCCACCACTTCCTTTGGAAGTTCGTACCTCACATGAACCATTGCCTGTGTGAAAAAAGTTGGCCCTGATGTCTTTTTAACATCTTTTTCCTCTCACTTTAAAAATATGCCCCCTAGTTCTTGAAATACCCCACCCTAGGGAAAAGACACCTGCCATTCACCTAATCTAAACACCTCATGATTTTATAAACCTCTATAAGACCATCCCTCAACCTCCTATGCTCCAGTGAAAAAAGTCTCAGCCTATCCAGTCTCTCTGAATAAATCATAACCTCCATTCCCAGAAACACCCTGATAAATCTTTTCTGAACCGTCTCCAGCTTATTAATATCCTTCCTACAACAGGACACCAGAACTGGACACAATACTCCAGAAAACACCTCACCAAAGTCATATAGGACCTCCATGTGACATCCCAACTCCTACAACCAAAGGTCTGAGCAATGAAGGCAAGCGTGCTAAACACCTTCTTAACCATCCTGAGGGGAGATCTGGGAAGTTAAAGAGAAAGGACAAAATAATAATGCAGTTCAGTGATATGGGTAAAGATAGCTGTTGTACAACGCAATGGTTCTGGTGGGATTAATGTTCAAATTACATTGGGTTCACCAATCTATTGATTTCAGAAACAGTAGAGACAAAACGTTTTGCTCTAGCTTTTGTGGGGAGCACATATATCTGCACCGGCTCCTTAACTACCTAATAGATCACAAAATTATTAGATGTAGGAACAGAAGAAGGCCATTCAGCCCATTTGGCCTGCTCCACCATTCAATAGGATTATAGCTGATCGGATAATTCTCAACTCCACTTTCCTACCTGTACCCCATAACTCTCATTCCACTTACTGATTTGAAATTATTTCCAGATAATTATACCTGACCAAATATAGTTGTACTTATTGTTATCATATAATTAACCAACTTTTTATGTAGGAACAGTCCCTCTTCTGCAGATACTCCACTACTAATCACTGAGACAAAGACAATGCAAGGATAACTGACAGAAGAGAACTACCTCAAAAAACCCTTACTCAAACTACCAGGAGTCATCCTCTGGGAAAATAGCACAAAAACCAGAATTAGGAAGGCACAAAGTGTATGAACGGAAGTATGCAGCGGACATAAGGTCAGAGTTGGTTAAAATGGTAAAAGGACAAAGTTAAAGGCTCTTTATCTGAATGCATGCAATATTTTAACAAGATGGCTGAATTGAAGGCACAAATAGAAATAAATGATGATGAGATGATAACCATTTTGAGATGTAGTGGCAAAATAGCCAATACTGGAATGTGAATATTCAATGGTGTTTGACATTTTAGAAGGTTAGGAAGAAAGGAAGAACTGGTTAACGAAGGATGAGTATAGCACTGAGAAATGATCTTGTTTTGTAGAGTTAAAATGTGACTGTACTCCACCCCACAATTAGTGTGGGTGGCAATAAGAAATAGCAATAGAAATGACACTAGTGGGAGATTTCCATCACTGGATACATTATAGAACTATAAATATAGAGAGGCCTATAAACATTAAATAATCAGGAAGGGGGGCTTGTAAAATGTATGGCAATAATAGTGTATAATTTTAGATATTTTTCAATTGAATTGTTCAGAGATGGTATTGCACACCTTCTGGAGCAGATGGTTCTTGAACCTGGGCTGTTTGGTTCAAAGGTAGGGTACTGCGAATGCAGCACAATCTTTATATTTATTATTCAAATTACATTGAGAAAATCAGACTGGAGGATAATTTCAGAGAATACATTCAAAACAATTATGTTTTTTTTTAAACAAAAATTGTGGACCTAACCTTGGAACAACTATTTCAGATTTTCAAAGTAATAAGACAGAATCAATTAACCTTATATTAAGGGAACTTCTAGGTAAGAGTGATCATAACATGATGGAATTTCACAGTCAACTTGAGGGTGAGCAATATGGATCTCATGCTACTGTCTTAAACTGAAATATATTAAAAAAAACCCTTGTAGACAAAGGTTGCCTATCATGGACTGGAAAGTAGGATGGTGAAGAAGCAGGAGCAAGCAATTAAGAGGGTATATTTATAACTTTCAATAAAGTTTCATACTGTGACCATTGCTGGGATGGCATGGAGATTTACAGAAATGCAGCACCTCATATTTATCTAAATTAAACTCCATCTGCCACTTCTCAGCCCATTGGCCCTTCTATCAAGGTACTGTTGTACACTGAGGGAATCTACTTCGCTGTCTGCCACACCTCCAATTTTAGTGTTACCTGTAAACTGTCTAACCATACCACCTACGTTCACATCCAAATCATTTATGTGTTGGACCCAGCACCGATCCTTGTGGCATGCCACTGGTCACAGGCTTCCAGTCTGAAAAGCTACCCTATAACACCACCCTCTGTCTTCTACCTTTGAGCCAGTTCTGTATCCAAATGGCTAGATGTCCATGTATTCCATGTGATCTAACTTTACTAGTGCACCATGAGGAATATCATCGAATGTCTTACTGAAGTCCATATAGATCACGTCCATTGCTCTGCCCGCATAATCTTCAAAAAACTCAATCAAGTTTCTGAGACATGATTTTTCACGCACAAAGCCATGTTGACTATCCCGAATTAGTCCTTGCCTTTCCAAATACATGTAGATCCTGTCCCTCAGGATTCCCTCCAACAACTTGCCCACCACCGATGGCAGGCTCACCAGTCTATAGTTCCCTGGCTTGTCCTTACCACTTTTTTTAAAATAGTGGCACCACATTAGCCAACCTCCAGTCTTCTGGCACCTCACTGGTGATTGTCAATGATACAAATATCTCAGCAAGGGGCCCAGCAATCTCTTCTCTTGTTTCCCACAGAGTTCTAGGGTACACCTGATCAGGTCCTGGGAAGTTATCTGCTTTTATGCAGTTTAAGACGTTCAGCATCTCTTCCTCTGCAATATGGGCATTTTTCAAGATGTTGCTATTCATTTCCCCATGTTAATATCCTTCTGCACAGTAGACACTGATGCAAAATGAGCATTTAGTATTTCCCCCATATCCTGTGGTTCCGTACAGAAGTGGCCTTGCTGAACTTTAAGGAGCCCTATTCTCGCTCTACTTATCCTTTTGTCCTTAATGTATTTGTAGAATCCCTTTGGATTCTCCTTAACTCTATTTTCCAAAACTATTTTACCTCCTGATTTCCCTCTTAAGGATACTCCTACTGCCTTTGTACTCTTCTATGGATTAACTCGATCCCTGCTGTCTATACCTGATAAGTGCTTCCTTCTTTTTCTTAACCAAAACCTCTATTTCTCTAGTCATCCCCTATCCAACCAGCCTTGCCCTTCACCCTAGCAGGAACAAATTCTCTCTGGATTCTGGCTTTATAAGGATCATGAACACCAGAGCTTCCAGTACTAACCTCTGTGGAACACCAATAGTCACATCCCTTGATACTGCACAACTCCATCTTTAATACCAGCCTGCCATGAGGGACCTTGTCAAAGGCTCCCTTTGACAATCACTACAGTGTGGAAGCAGGCCATTCAGTCCCTCGGGTCCACACCTACCCTCCGATGAGCGTCTCTCCCAGACCAACCCCCCTGCTACATCACTGTAACCCCACATTTCCCATGGCTAGTCCACTTAGTCTGCACAGCGCTGGACACTATGGACAATTGAGCATGGCCAATCCACCTAACTTGCACATCTTTGGACAATGGCTGGAAACTACAGAGACAGTTGCCCGAGAATGGAATCGAACCTGAGTCTCTGGCGCTGTGAGGTAGCAGTGCTGACCATTGAGCTATCAGGTTGCCCATTTGGAGAAGATAGTTGGGGTCCTTTGATTTTGATTAGTATTCCCTATTATTTCAACATTATAAAGTGCTAACTATAGACTAGCCAAGACTTCAGCTGTAGTAGAAAGCTGCTGGAGAGAACCACCTCCTTGTAGTCATATGATCATACGTCACTTCCCAATTATCTCATTTACAGACTGTCATTAACCCCTTGTACTACACCAGCAGAGATGTCTCTTCTGGACAAGCCAAGAGACCTTCAGATGTATTCGGCTTCTGGCACTTTGGTGCCAGCAAATCAGGGCAGGAATTATACACTTAATGGTAAGGTCCTAGGGAGTGTTGCTGAACAAAGGTACCTTGGAGTACAAGTTCATAGTTCCTTGAAAGTAGAGTCTCAGGTACATAGGATAATGAAGAAGGTGTTTCTTACGCTTGTCTTTATAGGCCACTGCATTGAATATAGGAGTTGGAAATCCTGTACAGGATGTTAGTTTGGCCACTTTTGGAGCAATTCTGGTCTCCCTCCAAGAGAACAATGTTGTGAAATTGAAAGGGTTCAGAAAAGGTTTACGAGGATGTTGCCGGAATTGGAAGATTTGAGCTATAGGAAGCAGCTGAACAGGCTGGGGCCATTTTTCCTGGAGCAACGGAGGCTGAGGTATGACCTTATAGAGTTTTATAAAATCATGAGGGGCATGGATAGGCTAAATATACAAGGTATTTCCTCCGTGGTGGTGGAATCCAAAACTAGAGGCATTGGGATTAGGGTGAGAGGGGAAGGATATAAAAGGGATCTAAAGGGCAACTTTTTCACAGAGGGTGGTACGTGTATGAGCTGCCAGAAGAAGTGATAGAGGGTGGTATGATTACAACATTTAAAGGGAACTGGTTGGTTTATATGAATAGGAAGGGTTTAGAGGTATATGGACCAAATGCTGACAAATGGACCTAGATTTATCTCAGAGATCTAGTTGGCATGGATGAAATGGACCGAAGAGTCTGTTTCCGTGCTGTGTATCTCTATGACTCTATGACTCCATAAATGATTTAGAGGATAACATAGCAAGTCTAATTAGTAAGTCTGCACACAACACAAAGATTGTGGAGTTGCAGATAGTGAGCAGGATTGTTAGAGGATACAACAGGATATAAACCCGTTGGAGGAATGAGAAGAAAAATGACAGTTGGAGTTTAATCTGGACAAATGTGAGATGATGCATTTTGGAAGGTCAAGTACAGGTGGAAATTACACAGTGAAGGCCAGAACCCATAGGATTATTGATATGCAGAGGGATCTGGGTATGCAGGTACACAGGTTACTGAAGGTGGCAGCACAGGTAGCTATGGTAGTAACAAAGGCCTAAGGCATGCTTGCCTTCATTAGAAGGGGCATAAGAATTGAGTATAAGAATAGACAAGTTATGCTGCAGCTTTATAGAACTTCAGCTGGGCCACCCTTGGAATATTGTGTACAGTTCTGGTCACCACACTACCAGAAGAATGTGAATGCTTTGGGGAGGGTACTGAGAAGGTTTACTAAGGCATTGCCTGGTATGGGAGATTTTAGTGATGAAGAAAGTTTGGATAGACTGGGTTTGTTTTCACTGGTCACAAGAGGTCAAGGGGTGACCTGATAGAAGTTTATAAGATTGTGAATGGCATAGATAGAGTGAAAAGTACGAGGCTTTTCCCCAGGGTGGAGGGGTCAATTACGAGGTGACACAGGTTCAAGGTGCAAGGGGGGAATGTTTAAAAGAAACGTGTGAGGCACATTTTGCACACAAAGAGTGGTGAGTGTCTGGAACGTGTTACCAGAGGAGATGGTGGAAGCAGATACAATAGCAGCATTCAAGAAGCACCTGGATGAATATATGAATCGGATGGGAATAGAGGGATATGGATCCTCTAAGTGAAGGCAGTTTTAGTATGGAAGGGCAACTTGTGATGATGCAAACTTGGAGAGCCAAAGGGTCTGGTCCTGTGCTGTATTATTCTATGTTCTATGAAACCCTGTCTCTGTGGGAGAAAGTGAGGACTGCAGATGCTGGAGATCAGAGCTAAAAAATGTGTTGCTGGAAAAGCGCAGCAGGTCAGGCAGCATCCAAGGAGCAGGAGAATTGACGTTTCGGTCATAAGCCTGAAGACGGGCTTATGACCAAAACGTCGATTCTCCTGCTCCTTGGATGCTGCCTGACCTGCTGCGCTTTTCCAGCAACACATTTTTCAACCCTGTCTCTGTACCAGTCGTTCTGATACAACAGACAGGTGAACAAAGGGTGTTGTAAGGAGGAAGAGGTGACACTGGGAGGAGGGTGGAGGTAAACTTCAACAGGGATCCCCCAATCAGGAGAGGAGTCCCACAATGAAGACATCAAGCACCTCACTTCACCAAGAACACACTGATCTCCCAGGCACACCTCTATTCATCACCTCTGCTTGGTTAAACTAAAGCAGAGGGTGTGCAGTTGCAATTGATGATGGGAGTTTTTTTCTACGCAGTGAGTTGTTACAAATTTGAATACATTGTCAAAAACAGCAGATAGCAAAATACGAGAGTCAATTGTAAACCTAACACAAAAGAAAACAACTCTGGGGTAAACGCAGGGCTTTGGAACCTGCGGATTGCTATTTCAAAGTATCAGTACAAGCAGAATGGACCTTGTGGCCTCCTTCAGTGCTGTGTGATATGATAATTCTGCGATTGTTATTTTTATCTCAGATTCTGGAAGAAAATGCAACGTTTCCCGCAATTGTAGATGCCAATGTTAAAGAAAGGGGAAGTCACAACAAAGACTGCTGTTATCAGACCACGACCAAGATGGCAGGAAAAAAAGAGAGAGACAGAATAACAGCTAATTGATTTTGCAGAGACACAACTGGAATAGTTCAATGAAGGTATCATTGAAGTTTTAACCCCTAAGTCTTCCAAAGAAGCATTGATCATTCTGAACTTTGGATTTTCCCAATAGGTTTGCTTGCATATTATTCTTGCAATGATGGTGTATTATAAAAGCAAATCTTTGAAAACCTTTTTTCTGCCTTGATTGATACATACTGCTTTATAATGAAAAGGTAGAGATTTTTTAAAACTACAACTGAGTAATTGCACATGTCATTGTAATCTCTTCCTTCTCCTTCTCCCCCCCCCGCCGCCCCCCCCCCCCCCCATATTGCCTCATCTTGCAGGATTTCTCACCAGAGCAGTGCAGATCTGTTAAAGACTACACTGATCTCCAAAGGCAGTGATCAGCCAGATGCGTCCAGCAATAATCCCAATTTGTACTGGATTGGAAAGATCCTACAGAAGTTGACAGACAGGTCACTGCTGCAACTTTTGACTGGGGAAACTTAAATCCTTGTCCCAAATGGATTTTTATGCACAATATTGGAATTGAAATATTTAACTCATAAAATGTCTGGCTTGTTAAATGCCATATCAAAGCATTTAATTCCTAAAGGTGTGTGCATCAATTCAGTTTTCATTGCAAGCTAGTAGCTTGGATGGAATAGTAATAGAAGGGAGGTCACGTTGAAAAATCACAAATATATAAACATCACATTCAGATTCTCCTGAATGCCACTAAAAAACATGAAGATGTGTCCATTTATACGTTCCCCAAGTTTTGGCAGTGAAGAAATATAGAAAATAGAAGCAGGAGTAGGCCATTCGGCCCTACAAACCTGCTCTGCTATTCAATATGATCATGGCTGATCGTCTAATTCAATAGACTGTTCCCAGTTTTCCCCCAATATCCATTCATGGTTTTAGCTCCAAGTGCTATCTCCAATTCATTCTTGAAATCCTATGATGTTCTGGTTTCAACTTCCTTCTGTAATAGTGAATTCTACAGGCTCACCACTCTCTGGGTGAAGACATTTCTCCTAACCTCAGTGCTAAATGGCTTACCCCACACCCTTTGAATGTGACCCCTGGTTCTGGACTCCCCCACTGTTGGGAATATCCTTCCTGCATGTATCCCGTCCATTCTTTTAAACTCCAGCAAATATAATCCCAACTGATCTAGTCTCTCTTCATATGTCAGTCCCACCATCTCAGGAAATAGTCTGGTGAACCTTTGCTGCATTCTCCCCATTCCTTCCTCCGATAAGGAGACTAAAATTGCGCACAATACCAAGGCCCTGTACAATTACAGCAAGACATCCCTGTTTCTGTACTTGAATCCTCTTGCTGTGAAGGCCAACATACCACTTACCTTCTTCACCTGCTCTACCTGCATTAACTGGGGTACAATTCTCTTTGCTCTCCCTAGCCCAATCTATCACTATTCTGATCACAATCTGCCTTCATCTTTTTTTTGTTACCACGGCAGGAGAATAGAGACCCCGCCCCTTCAAAATTCCTGACATTCCACTCATTTTGCCCTCTCAACACTTGACACTCCGGAGATGTCATTCTATTCAAATTACATGAGGGACTGTCAGTAAATTTCTTAATTTCTGCATTAATTAACAGTTGTATTTTGGCAATTGAAATTTCTAGCACATTAATAAGAGGAGCAGCTCAAAATTATACAGGGGTCAATCAACAAAGGGTCTCGACTTCCTTATTTCACTGACTATACCTCTGGGTTTTTTTTTTGTCCTGGAAGTTAAAGATGCAATTTCCATATGAATCCTCTGTGCTGTACTCATCAGCAACTGCTGCCTAAATGGGGGAACACGTGTAAGCAGGGGATGAGAAATTTGATAAAGGCACGGCTTGCCCTTGTTACTAGATGATAAAAGGAGGAAAGGGGAGAGTGAGGTGGTCAGACATGGAGACACCAAGTTACTTTCGATGAATGAAAGTAGAACAGAGAACCATCTGTGCGGATAGGCAAAAAGAGAAAGAAAGCAAAGCTGAAAAATCTGACAAATTAGGGAATGAAAAGGCTGGAAATGTGATGGAGGAACATTCAATTGAGGCATTAAAGGGGACATTTGGGGTTATTTGAATAGAACTAATGTGCAATAAATATGGGGAAAAAGTCAAGAGTTACTCAGTAACGATGCTCACAATGGACTGAACAACCTCCAGTGATGTAACAATGCTGCGTTTCTATGAAGCAAATATGAACATTAATTTAGCTCAAGTAGGCTGATGTCAAAGGATTAATATCAAATAAGGTTCCAGGTAACTGGAAAGAACTTGTGAATTTGGAATCTATTTATTTTTAAAACCGTCTCATAGTTAATTGGATGGAAAGTTGATTAATTATATTTAATGTCAAACTGTGCAGCAGTATCACAAGAATATTTTTCATAATAATCTGCTGAGTTCCTGTTTTCTATATCATCTGTGTATTAATAGCAGACCCTCAGCAATGAAATAAATTTGCGAGAGATTGATGCTGTAATTGTACCAATTAACTGTGCAATTAGAGCCAAGATTAACTGAGATTAAAATTGTTAATTGAGAGATTAATGACAATTATTTATTTTCTCTGGTTTTGACAGCCACAAACAACACAGCAGGTGGCACAGCCTGGCACACAGTGGGTTGCCGTTTGAGATGGGTCCTTGCCCCGGCTCAAGGCCTGTGGTGATCATTTCGAGAAACAAATCGAGAACCTCATCTCATGGGCTGTTCATGGAGAATTAGGGAGTTTGCACTTCCAATGATTTCACTGCACATCTGACTCGACTCAAAGCATGCATGTCAACAGTTTGTAAAATTGGGTAGGGTTTGAAAAGGAATCTCGTACTGCTGTGTTAGGCTAAGACTGGGATGGGGAGGGTTGTTGTTGGTTGAAATCAGTAGAAAGAAGGTGATCAGCATATTAAACTCTGAGAACTAGAACATTTGGAAGGGCTAATCTTGAGAAGGAAGCCATGTGGTTCAGTGTGTAGCTATCTCTGCCTCTAGAACACAGGCTCCGTGTTCAAGTCTCGCTCCAGCACCTTTCTGAAAAATTCACTCAGGGGATGTGGGCATCGCTGTCTGGGCCAGCGTTTATTGCCTATCCCTAATTGTCCTTGAGGAAGTGGTGGTGTGCTGTCTTCTTGAACTGTCTCAGTCCATTTGGTGTAGGTACACCCACAATGCTGTTGGGAGATTCCAGGATCTTGATCCGATGACAGTGAAGGAACAGCGATATATTTCCAAGTCAGAATGGTGAGTGGTGTTCCCATGTATCTGCTGCTCTTGGACTTCTAGATGGCTGTGGTTGTGGGTTTGGAAAGTACTGTCTAAGGAGCCTTGGTGAATTTCTGCAGTGCATCTCCTAACTAGCGGACACTGCTGCGTTGGTGAGGGAAGGACTGACTATGTGTGGATATGGTGCCAATCAAGCAGCTGCTTTGTCCTGGATAGTGTTAAGTTGTTGGAGCTGTACGCATCCAGGCAAGTGGGGTGTATTCCATCACAGTTCTGACTTGTATCTTAAAGACAAGCTTTAGGGAGTCAGGAGGCAGGTTACTCATTGCAAGATTCCTCGCCTATGACTTGTGATTATAGCCACTGCATTTATATGGTGAGTCCAGTTCAATCTAGTCAATGGTAACCCCAGGATGTTGATGGTTGGGGATTCAGCGACGGTGATGCCATTGAATGTCAAGGCGCAATGCGTATGTTCCTTCTTATTGGAAATGGTCATTGCCTGGCATTTGTATGTTGTGAATATTACTTGCTACCTTTTAGCCCATTCAAACATGAACAGATTAGTATCTAAGGAGTCACGAGTGGAGTTGAACATTGTGCAACCATTGATGATGCAGTTGAAGATGGTTGGGCCTAGGACGTTACCTTGAGGGACACCTGCAGTGAGTGAGATGATTGACCAAAACCATGATGGGATGTGTGTTCACAATACAGCCAGAAGGTTGAGTTTCGACTTTGGAAGTTCTACCAACACATGTCGATGACAAGCAGCAAGGACAGGACAGATTTCTGGTCAGCCACAAGATCATAGAATCCCTACAGTGTGGAAGCAGGCCAACTGGCCCATTGAATTCACACCAACCCTCTGAAGAGCATCACTCCCAGAACCATCTCCCTACTCTATCCCTGTAACCCTGTACTTCCCATGGCTAACCCATCTAACCTGTACATCCCTGAACACCATGGACAATTTAGCATGGCCAATCCACCTCACCAATACGTCTTTGGATTGTGGGAGGAAACCGGAGCACCCAGAGGAAACCCACGCAGACACGGGGGAGAATGTGTAAACTCCACACAGACAGTTGTCTGAGGCTGGAATCGAACCTGATCCCTGGCGCTGTGAGGCAGCAGCGCTAACCACTGAGCCACCGTGCAGCCTGTGGAGTCGGGAGCTGCCTCCGTGCCTTACTGTCAGTGGAGGTTGTTGTGTTGTGGAAGGTGGGACCTGTCTTTGGGAAGAGAACCTCAGAAGAGGGACCTTGAGCAGCTAACTGTCTCTTACAGGCCCCATAATTATTCTGATGAGAATAAGTGAAGAATTTGTGCAGCGATTTCCAAGACATTCCAAAGAGCATTAACAACTGACAGAATGCAGCCATCACTGCAGCGTGGGGAATATGGCAGTCAGGAGGTGCACAGCAAGATCCCACAAACACCACCACCACGGTGACAAGAGCAACAGTTTCAGTGAAGCCAGTCGAGAGATAAATATTGAACAGGACACTGCCTGGATCACTTCTGCTCAGCCTCGAAACAATCCCCTGGGGTCTGCCCGAGGAGGCAGGTGGGGATGGAGTTTGTCACCAGAATGTTGTCACACCATGGAGAACAGAGAGTTTGATGGTTCTCAGTGAAAATTGTATCGTACACGTCTGCATTTAACACAAATGGACTCGTGTGCCATTTTTCATTCACTCACGGAACTTTTGGTATCACCAGGCTGGCCGGCGTTTATTGCCCATCCCTAGCTGCCCTTGAACTGAGTGGCTTGCTAGGCCATTTCACAGGGCAGTTGAGAGTCAACCACATTAATCTGAGTCTGCAGTCAGGCCTTTATCCTGTCCGGAAGCAGCGGGAGACAGAGCGGAGGTGACGTTGGGACCAGGTGGTTGCCGGGAAGATAAGGACTTAGTATATATTTGGGCAGCAGCTAAACCTGAGATACTACATGTGTAGTATCTCCCTCCCACCCCTCTCCTCTAATCAGAAGAAAAGGACTCTGCAAGGTAAGACTCTTTGTTTCTTTTATATATTTAAGTGCATTGTTTGGTATTAGTTAGTTGAGTTAAAGCTAAGGCTTACAATAGCAGAGGACCTCAGACCTGTGGCATGTGCCTCTTGCTTGATGTGGGAGCTCAGGGACGTGGCTGACGTTCCTGACTCTTACACTTGCCAGAAGTGTGTCCAGCTGCAGGTCCTGTTTGACCACATGACGGCTCTGGAGCTGCGGATGGACTCACTGTGGAGCATCCGCGATGCTGAGGAGGCCGTGGATAGCAGATTTAGTGAACTGGTCACACCGCAGGTTAGAATTGCTGAGGGAGACAGTGAATGGGTGACCAAAATGCAGAGAAAGAGCAGGAAGGCAGTGCAGGTTTCCCCTGCGATCATTTCTCTCCCAAGCAGGTATACCATTTTGGATACTGTTGGGTGAGATGGCTCACCAGGGAAGGCCAGCAATTTCCAGGATCATGGCACCGTGGCGGACACTGCTGTTCAGAAGGGCGGGAAAAAGACTCGTATGGCCATAGTCATACGGGAGTCTATTGTGAAGGGGAGTAGATAGGCGGTTCTGTGGCCGAAAACGGGACTCTCGGATGGTATGTTGTCTCCCAGGTGCTCAGGTCAGGGATGTCACCAATCGGCTGCAAAGCATTCTGAAAGGGGAGGGTGAGCAGCCAGTTGTCTTGGTGCGCATAGGCACCAACTATATAAGTAAAAAACGAGATAAGCAGAACTCAGGGAGATAGGAGAGAGGTTAAAGAGGAGGACCTCAAAGATAGTGATCTCAGGATTGCTACCAGTGCCACTTGCTAGTCAGGGTAGAAATGAAAGAATAGGCACGATGAACACATGGCTTGAGGAATGGTGTAGGAGGCAGGGGTTCAGATTTCTGGGACATTGGGACCAATTCTGGGGAAGGTGGGACTATTACAAATTGGATGGTCTAACCTGAACCAGACTGGAACTAATTTCCTTGGGATAGTTTTTGCGATTGCTGTTGGGGAGGATTTAAACTAATGTGGCAGGGGACTGGGAACCGGAAGAGAAGACTGGTAGACAGTGAGGTGGAAACGAGACACTGTAAGGAACAGGATCATGAAGTTAGCATTACCAAGGGGATGAACAGGCAGAGAGCAGATGAATGCAAAGGAACTAGTGGTCTGAAGTGCATATACTTTAATGCAAGGAGTATAGTGGGTAAGGCAGATAAACTTAGGGGTGGATAGGTACCTGGGAGTATGATGTTACTGTGATCACAGAGACTTGGTTGAAGGAAGGGCATGATTGACAACTAGAGTCAAGATTAGAGTTATGCTGGAAAAGCACGGCAGATCAGGCAGCATCCGAGGAGCAGGAAAATCGAAGTTTTGGGCAAAAGCCTTTCAACAGGAATGATTGGCAACTAAATGTTCCAGGATATAGATGCTTCAGACAGGACAGGGAGGAAGTAAAAGCGGAGGGGGGGAAGTTGCATTGCTGGTCAGGGATGATATCACAGCTGTGCTAAAGGAGGACACTATGGAGGACGCGAGCAGTGATGCATTATGGGTAGAACTAAAAAACAAAAAGGGTACAGTTACATTGTTGGGGCTGTACTACAAGCTTCCTAACAGTGAATGTGAGGTAAAAGAACAAATAGGTAAACATATTATGGAAAGATATAGAGGCAACAGGATGGTGGTGATGGGAGATTTTAATTTTCCCAGCATTGACTAGGATAAATTTAGTTTCAGAGGTCTGGATGGAGGAGAATTTGTAAGGAGCATCCAGGAAAGTTTTCTAGAGCAGGATGTCAATAGTCCGACGAGTGAAGGGGCCATATTGGACCTGGTGTTGGGGAATGAGCCAGACCAGGTGGTAGAAGTTGCGGTCGGGGATTTCTTTGGAAATAGTGACCACAATTCTGTAAGTTTTAGAATACTCATAGTCAAAGATGAGAGTGGTTCGAAGGGATGAGTACTAAACTGGGCCAAGGCCAATTATATCAAAATTCGGCAGCAGCTGAGAAATGTGGATTGGGGGCAGATATTTGAAGGGAAGTCCACATTTGATATGTGGGAGGCTTTCAAAGATAGTGCAGATAGGCATGTCACTTTGAAAACAAGGGATAGGAAAGGCAAGGTTCATGAACCGTGGCTGACAGGAGAAATTGTGTGACTACCCAGGAGGAAAAGGGAAGCATATATAAAGTCCAGACAGCTAAGAACAGAACGGGCTTTGGAGGAATATTGGGAGAGTAGGACCAATGTTAAACAAGGAATCAAGTGGGCTAAAAGGGGTCATGATATAACTTTAGTGAGCAGAATTAAGGAGAATCCCAAGGCCATTTATTCATATATAAGAAGCAAGAGGGTAACTAGAGAAAGGATTCAAAGTTTGGGAGAAGATTTGTAGCTCGGGTGCTCGTTGTTGTGGGATTGGTCCACTAAAGGATGTTTCTAAGGTTGTGTGTCGAACCTGAGAAAACGGGTGAGATTCCCAGTGATTACTTTGAATCAGTGTTCACTGAGGAGAGTGACATGATGAATGTTGAGATTAGAGATAGAAGTTTGTTTACTCTGGATCATGTTAACATAAGGAGGAAGGATGTGTTGGGTAGGTTAAAGGATATTAAGGTGGACAAATCTCCAGAACCGGATGGGATCTATCCCAGGTTGTTGACAGAGGTGACAGAGGAAATAGCTGGGGACCTGACAGATATATTTGTAGCATCCTTAAACACAGGTGAAGTGCTGGAGGACTGGAGATTTGCTAATGTTGTCTTCCTGTTCAAGAAGGGTAGTAAGGATACTCCAGGTAACTACAGACTAGTGAGCCTTACGTCAGTGGTGGGAAAGTTGCTGGAGTAGGTACTGAGAAATAGAATCTATCTATATTTGGAAGACAATAGGCTTATCAGTGATAGGCAACATGGATTTGTGCGGGGGAGATTGTGCCTTACCAACTTAATGGAAGTGACCAAGTTGATAGATGAAGGAAGGGCTGTAGATGTCATATACATGGACTTTAGTAAGGCATTTGATAAGGTTCCCCATGGTAGACTAAAGGAAAAAGTGAAGTCACATGGTGTGCAGGGTGTTCTAGCTAGGTGGATAAAGAACTGGTTGAGCAACAGGAGACAGAGAGTAGTAGTTGAAGGGAGTTTCTCAAAATGGAGAAAGGTGACTAGTGGTGTTCCACAGGGATCAGTGCTGGGGCCACTGTTGTTGTGATATACATAAATAATCTGGACGAGGGTATTGTTGATCTGATCAGTAAGTTTGCAGCTGACATGAGGATTGGAGGAGTAGCAGAAAGCATAGGGGACTGTCAAAGAATACAGGACAATACAGATAGACTGGAGAGTTGGGGGGAGAAGTTGCAGATGGAGTTCAATCCGGACAAAGGAAGTGATGCATTTTGGAAGGTCTAATTCTAGAGTGAACTATACGGTAAACAGAAGAGCCTTGGGAAAATTTGATGAGCAGAGAGATCTGGGAGTTCAGGTCTATTGTACCCTGAAGGTGGCTGCGCAGGTGGATAGAGTGGTCAAGAAAGCATATGGTATGCTTGCCTTCATCGGATGTGAGGCAGCAGTGCTAACCACTGAGGCACCGTACCGCCCAAGGTCCATTCCTGAGGGTTAACAGCCGCACTGAATATGGGTGATTCCAGTGAAAGTCTAGTGTAGAAATAGTCGCATGGGATTGCAGTAACAGAGACAGGATAAAATGTTGGAGTCCCAGAGTTGGCAGATAACATAGCTGCAAGGGGCTAACAGTGCCGGCTCGTAATGAACATTACTATCTGTACCCATTACAGTTCAAAAAGTAATTTCAGACACTGAAAGTGAAAAGTTTTCTTTTATCCTTCATGTGATTTATCCTTCATCAGATGAAAGGAACACTTTGAGTTTCACATCATTAAATATAATGAGGCTGTTCAGAAAAGGCTTGATTTCACTTCTTTTGAAGATTTCCACTGTTCAAGCGTTTTGCAAATGCAGTGGTGATAACTGCTACGGGGTGACCAGAGTTCTTTCTTTTCAGTTCTTTTAACCAGCTCCTTTTGAGGCTATGTCTTATTCCAAGTCTCATCAAATGCCTTGTGAAAGTCAGCACATGAACATTCTATGCTTAATGGCTCCTCACCAAGAGTTCCTTAAACATTTCAGTCAAACCACCCAAGGTGACCTGCCTTTCACAATGTTGAGTTTTCCTAATCAGCCCAAAAATAGAAAGAGAGAAAACAGGAACAGGACTAGGCCATTCGGCCCTTCAAGCCTGCTCTACTATTAAATATGATCATCCAACACGGTCCCCTGTTCAAGGTTTGAGTAAAGATTCGTAGCTCAGGTGCCGGTTGCTGTGGTTGTGGATGTGTTTGCCAAGCTGAGAGGTTGATTTGCAGATGTTTCGTCCCCTGTCTGGGTGACAGCTTCAGTGCTTGGGAGCCTCCTGTGGGGTGCTGCGGTACTGTGTCTTCTGAAACTTCTTCGCCTCCGTTCCTGCTGCTTCGGAATATACCGGCTATGACAATAAACGACCAGAACCAGCAACCGGCAGCAGCAGAAACGGAACCAAATAGATTCCACAAGACACAGTACCACAGCTCTACACAGGAGGCTCCAAAGCACTGAACATGTCACCCAGACAGGGGACAAAACGTCTGCAAATCAACTTTTCAGCTCGGTGAACATACCCACAGTCACGGCAATATCCCCTGTTCTCTCTTTCTCCCCATACTCTTTGATCCCTTTTGCCCTAAGAATTATATCTATCTCCTTCTTTAAAACAGTCAGTGTTTTGGACTCAACTGCTTTCTGTGGCAGAGAATTCCGCAGGCTCGCCACTCTCTGAATAAAGAAATTTCTCCTCATCTCGGCCCAAACTATTCCGAGCATTCGGATTTCAGCTGAGACCTGCCTTTGCTTCATTGCTCCTACGTGGGTAAAAGCTATCTCACTGTCCTGTCTTTGACATTGCTCCTTCAAGGATGTTTGTACAAACCAGATCGATATTTCCAGAGTCCTTTCCTACTCACTTCCTCCTGGTGTATTTTAAGATATATGGCCTCCTGACCCTCATGTTCCTCCTTCAATATGAATGTTTCACATGAACTGAGTTGCTCCCTCTGATTATATAGATTCTACAACGGCTTTGGAAGATCGCCATTGAATTCACTACAGGTACGAGCTCTCAGCAACAAACTGCTCAAATTCAGCAAAGATCGATGATTTCACTCAAATAAAGTAGCACCAGGCACATAAAAAGAACCAATTGTGGATAGGAGTGTATTCTTCAGATGATGAAGCTCAAGCCTGGGAGTGTTTGATTGGGACAGTGTACAGACAGCTTTACTTTCAGGTTGAAAGAAGAGAGACAGATTTACACTCTATGTAACCATGTACGGTCCTGTCCTGGGAGTGGTTGATAGGGACAGTGTAGAGGGAGCTTTCTTCTGTATCTAACTCTGTGCTGTACCTGTCCTGCAGGATTTGTGATGGAGTCAGTGTAGAGAGAGCTTTATTTTCAGTTTAAATCAGTAGTAGATGCTTTACTCTGTATCAAACTCAATGCTATCCCTGTCTTGGGAGTATTTGATGAGGGAGCTTTACCTTGTATCTAATCCACTGCCATCCCTGTCATATGACTGTTTGATGGGGATAGTGTAGAGGCAGATTTACTCTGTCTGGAACCTTGTGCTATCTCTACCCCGGAAGTGTTTGAAGGGGACACTGTAGAGGAAGAGTTGCTCTGCATCTAACCCCATTAAATTCCTGTGCTGGGAGTGCTTGATGGGGACATTATAAAGGAAGCTTTACTCTGGCACCTTGTGCTGTGTTTAACATAAGCTGTAGTGGGAACTGTATTCAATAAGTGCTTTCTCTACTCTGGATCATTTCAACAGAATATAAGGAGATTCCTGAAGAAGGGCTAATGCCCGAAACGTCGATTCTCCTGTTCCCTAGATGCTGCCTGACCTGCTGCGCTTTTCCAGCAACACATTTCCATCTCAACAGAATATAACTAAGGCTCAGTTCATTCTTTGAAGTGTAGTCACTTTTGTAACATAGCAACCAACCACAGTGGCATATGAATGCACAGTAAGATCCCACAACAGCTAAATAGCCAAACCCACATTTCACTTACTGTGGCAGTAGAATCATAGAAACACAACAATGCAGAAGAGGCCATTCTGTCCATCATGTCTGCACTGACCCTCCAAAGAGCCTGAACATCCCAAGGGCAATTTCCCATGGCCAATCCATCTGACCTGGACATCTGTAGACTGCGGGAGGAAACCACAGCACCACGCTGAAGCACACGCAGACACGGGGAGAATGTGCAAACTCCACACAGACAGTCATCCAAGGCTGGAATCGAACCTGGGTCCCTGGCACTGTGAGGCAGCAGTGCTAACAGCTGAGCCACTGTGCTGGAGGAGTAAAGTTTGCCAGGCAATCAGGGAGAATTGCCAAAGAGTGCTGTGCGATTCATGTGAGAGGGGGGGACGACCAGGTTTACTGTACGTGAGCGGGAGTCTCCTTTCTTATCGGAGAGATCCGTTCTACAGGGGTTTCATTAAAAGAAGGGGTCTGAGCTGGTGAGGGAAGTGTGTCCTTGGGGAGGACAGTGTGGGAGTGGGGCAGGACGGTTCTCTGCATTTTCGGGAGCCATGTTGAAAGAACCTCCGGCTCCATTGAGTTTAATGGCGGCCCACGAGTGAGAGAACTATCTTTCTGAGTGGACCTGAAGGACTATTTTTGAATTAAATGTTCCACTCCTCCCTTACCCAAACATGAGCGTCTCAAAACTGCTGCGGCTGAGACTGAAATGCTGTGTATTTACACAGCACCGTTTGTAACCACCGGACATCCTAAAGCATTTTGCAGTTAATAAGGGTCTTTGGAAGTGCAGTCACTGCTAGAATGTGGCAACTTTAGGAGGTATGGTTTGTAAGTTTGTAGATGACATCAAAATTGGAGGTGTAGTGGACAGCGAAGAAGGTTACCTCAGACTACAATAGGTTCTTGATCAGATGGGTCAATGGGCTGAGGAGTGGCCAATGGAATTTAATTTAGATAAATGCGAGGTACTTCAGTTTGGAAAGGCAAATCAGGGTAGGACTTATACTCTGAATGGTAAGGTCCTGGTGAGTGTAATTGAACAAAGAGACCTTGGAGTGCAGGTTCGTAGCTCCTTGAAAGTGGTAGATAGGATAGTGAAGAAGGCGTTTGGTATGCTTTCTTTTATTGGTCAGAGCATTGAGTACAGGAGTTGGGAGGTCATGTTGCGGCTGTACAGGACATTGGTTAGGCCACTGTGAAATATTGTGTGTAATTCTGCTCTCCCTCCTATCGGAAAGATGTTGTGAAACTGGAAAGGGTTCAGAAAAGATTTACAAGGATGTTGCCAGGGTTGGAAGATCTGAGCTATCGCGAGACGCTGAACAGGCTGGGGCTGTTTTCCAGGAGCACCAGAGGCTGAGGGGTGACATTATAGAGGTTTATAAAATCATGAGGGGCATGGATAGGGTAAATAGACAAGGTCTTTTCCCTGTTTTGGGAGAGTCCAGACTAGATTAGAGTGGTGCTGGAAAAGCACAGTAGGTCAGGCAGCATCTGAGGAGCAGGTTCACATCTAGCAATTTAGCATGGCCAACCCACCTCACCTGCACATTTTTGGACTGTGAGAGGAAGCCCATGCAGACACAGGGAGACTGTGCAAACTTCACACAGCAGTCACTCAAAAGCAGAATTGAACCCGAGTCCCTGGTGCTATAAGGCAACAGTGCTAACCAAGGGGTGACATTATAGAGGTTTATAAAATCATGAGGGGCATGGATAGGGTAAATAGACAAGGTCTTTTCCTGTTTTGGGAGAGTCCAGAACTAGAGGGCATAGTTTAGAGTGAGGGGGAAAGGATTTAAAACGGACCTAAGGTGCAACCTTTTCATGTAAAGGGTTGTGCATGTATGGAACAAGCTGCCAGAGAAAGTGGTGGAGACTGTTACAATTATAACATTTAAAAGGCATCTTGAATGTTACATGAATAGGAATGGTTTAGAAGGATATGGGCCAAGCGCTGGCAAATGGGATTAGATTAGGTTTGGATATCTGGTCATCATGGACGAATTGGACCGAAGGGTTTGTTTCCATGCTGTATATTTCTATGACTCTAACTAATTTGTGCACAGCAAGCTTCCACAACTTGTATTTCAGATTTTGATTAGAAGATAAATGTTAGCAATGACACTGGAGAGAAGCCCTCTGGCAATTGACAGTGTGCCCTGAGATCTGTTCTGTCTATCTGAGAGGGTACACAGGGACTCAGATTATTATTTCATTTGAAAGCTCACATCGCTGGCATTGCAACATTCCTTCAGTACTGCAGCCTGCGTTTGAATCCTGGACTGGGACTTCAGAATCCCTACAGTGTGGAAGCAGGCCATTCAGCCCATTGCAAAGCTCCAAAGGGCATCCCACCTACCCTACCCTATCTTTCCCATGGCTAACCCACCTAGTCTGCACAACCCTGGACACTATGGAGCAATTTAGCATGGCAAAAGCGAGGATTGTAGATGCTGGAAATCAGAGTCTAGATTAGAGTGGTGCTGGAAAAGCACAGTAGGTCAGGCAGCATCTGAGGAGCAGGCTCACATCTAGTAAATTAGCATGGCCAACCCACCTCACCTGCACATTTTTGGACTGTGAGAAGAAGCCCATGCAGACACAGGGAGACTGTGAAAACTTCACACAGCAGTCACTCAAAAGCAGAATTGAACCCGGGTCCCTGGTACCCGGCAACAGTGCTAACCACTGAGCCACCGCGCCCCCAAACCTGACCCTCCTGACATGGTGACATGACTGTAGCTGACTGAGTCACAATCTTTCTCATCAGGACCATCGACAAGCAAAAAGGCAGTTATTGGAGATCGGGCCTCCTCTGCTCTTACCTTATTCTCCAGGCGGCCAATCAGTTCAGCCAATCTGTTGATCTGCGATTCAAGTCCTTCTTCCCTACCGGCTGGGAGAGCTGATGGGGAAAACAAACACAAACCTCCTGGTTAGAAACATTCCCATCCAGAAAAAAAAACACACAAAATGCTTCCACCGTATCTCTGTGAGTGGACTGGTGTGATACTGCTCTGGTTCCCTGGTTCAGTATTTCTCCTGCCCTGCACTCATCAAATTTTCTCCTTCAGCCTTCCTGGAATTGTTTATTATGATACAGAGTAAGATACAGAGTGAAACATCCTCTACACTGTCCCCCATCAAACACTCACAGGACAGGGACAGTATGGGGTTAGATACAATGTAAAACTTCTTCTACACTGTCCTCATCAAACACTCCCAGGACAGATAATGCCACAAATACAGAGTGTGATAATTTTGTTGCTTGCTACTGATATCATACTGACCCAGACAAACTCATAAAATCCATGTAAAAATCATGTTCAAATCCCTTCAGTGCTTCAATCCTCCTTTTATCTACCACCTCCTCTAGTTCTTCAAATGTCTGCCCCAACATCCATCATCCCAAAACCAATGGCTCTGGAACCCTTTTCACTTCTTGCTACTGAGCTCTGGAATCCTTTCTTGATACTTCTCTGCTTTGTCTCCTCTTCTTTTTTAAGATCCTCCTTAAACCTTACCATTCTGTTAGTCCACAATGGTCATACAGTCATACAGCACAGAAACAGACCCTTCGGTCCAACCAGTCCATGCCAACCATGCTCCCAAACTGAACTAGTCTCACCTGCCTGTGATATCTCTCCAAACATGTTTTAATCATGTACTTAACCAAATGTCTTTTAAATGTTATAACTGTACCTGCATCCACCATTTCCTCTGTAAGTTCATTCCTTACACAAACCACTTTCTGTGTAAAAACATTGCCCTTTGTGATTTTTTAAAACCTTTCTCCTCTCACCTTAAAAATATGCCCCCTAGTCTTGAAATCCCCCAACCTGGGAAAAACAAACCTTGATTATTCATCTTATCCATGTCCCTCATGATTTTATAAATCTGAATAAGGTCATCCCTAAGTCTCTGATGCTCCAGGGAAAGAAATCTCAGCCTATTCAGCCTCTCCCTATAACTCAAGCCCTCCATTCCCAGCAACATCCTGGTAAATCTTTTCTGAATTCTCTCCAGCTTCCTATAACAGAGAATCAGAACTGCACACAGTACTCCTGAAGCGGCGTCTTCAATGTCCTGTACAACCTCAACATGATGTCCCAACTACCACACTCAAAGTTCTGAGGAAAGAAAGCAAGTCACAATGGCCTGAAAGGGTTAATATTGTGGAGTGACAAAAGCATCACCCACTATGATGATACTTCAGGACAGAGCAGCTTCAGGTCTCAATGGAGTGGCACCCAACATTTGGTTCTCCCCAGGAACTGTGTTGATCATCTCAATATCATTGGCAGCTAATAACTAACTCACTACACCTCTTTAACTACAAGCGATTCCTTTAACTGGACAAGGAGATGGCTAATCTCTCCCACACTAACTCGACCAGGCCCTGTCAATCTTACATTTAAATAGCATTGTGCCAACAGCCTTCATCCTGAGTCGCAGCTCATTGAGTCTAGTGAGCTGACACGTCTATCCAATAGCCATCTTTCCTCAGGTCTCCAACATTGCAGTTGTTGCTTTCAGGGTGTCTGGTTAGTTTCTTGGGGTGTTTTCGTCAATTGTAACACCTCTTTGTGGGGAAAGAAGCCAATACGTGTGAAGATTATGCTCAAAGTATGCGAGTAAAGAGAAACTGTGATCCGGAGGAGAAAGCATCTGAAAAATTGTTTGCATTGAGCAGAAAATCATCACCCACCATTGTGACAAATGATACATGAATGATAGTCAAAAATTAGCACTTAAATGAGTAACTGCAGCCACCATTATTGGTCCTCCCACACATTGTATCACAGTCTATAAGTAAGTATAGTGTAACACAATTTCAAAACAAAATCTGAGTCAGAGAGATGTGTTGTATTAAATATTTAGTGCAAAATATCAGTACTTCACTGATTTCATTAATTCAAGATTATAAGTGTCATCACTTAACAATTATACCTTCTTAATCTGATGCCTCTTCCATTTTACATCTTCACAATCTATCAATATGCTAAGACAGAAAACATCAAACCTGCACACTAAACACTGACTGACATAATTAAACTGTATTCAATGCAATCACTTCTCTACCTCTTTTATTTTAAGGTCCAGCTAGATTCTTACCCAGAGTTGTAAATGTATTAGTTTTGTCAAATGTGTAATGTTGGAACTGATGGTATGGATGTTTATATTCAGTGGAGCAGAGTAATTTGATTTTCAGCTGATCACCTGCCTGTATACAGGCACTGCAGAATCCCACTGGAGGACAATTCAGAGGCACAGCTAAGGATTGAGTGGACAGTGCCTGTGGAAGATAGCCATCACGTAATATACTATTACCTTAAACTCAGTGAGGCATTTAGCCCAGTCACTATTACACATACTCACACTGGGACCCACACTTAGCCCAGTCACTACTATCTACACTCACTCTGAGATGCACACTTAGCACAGTCACTATTACTCGCACTCACCCTGGGACCTATACTTGGCACAGTCATTATTACTTACATTATTGTTCCTCCTACACATTGTTCACAGTCTATAAGTAAGAATAGTGTAATGCAGTTTATAAACCAAATCTGAGTGACTCACACTCAGCACAGTCATCATTCTTCACATTCGCCCTGGGACTCACACCACTATCAATTTCTCAAGGGCAACTGGTGACAGGCAATAAACGCTGGCCTAGCCAGAGACACCCACATTCCACAAGGGACTTAAAAAGAATCACTCTGGTAACTCACCAAGCCACTGTGACTCATACCTTACATGGTAACTTACACTCACCAAGTCACTGTGACTCATACCCTACCTGGTAACTCACAGTCGCTTGAGTCACTGTGACCCATACCTTACCTGCTCAGACACATTTACCTAAATCAGTTTTCAGTTTTTTGTCTCTTGCTGTCATTCTGCTGCTGGTGAAGTTGCTTGTGGCCTGCTGGTTATACCAACTCTCCACCACTCCGTGGCTGGTCTTGCTGTCATAGAACCTGTGACAAAGGAGAGAGAGTTACTCCACTTACCAGGAACTGTTCCACGTTCACTGTGGTCTCTGATTCTCCCTGCTCCATCATGGAGGTGCAAATCCCAATTGCCAGGAGTAATCCGTCAAGTACTCATCCACTTCTTCACACCCTCAGGAATTCCATTCCATTCTCCCAGTTCCTCTGTCCTTGTCACATCCATTCTGAAGTTGCCACCTTCCTCTGGGATGCCTCGGTCATGACCTTTCTCCCCTCCCCATTGTGGTTGACAGGGCCTTTCAGCTGATCCATCTCCTGCACTTAATGGTAAGGTCCTGGGGAGTACTGCCAAGCAAAGAGACCTTGGGGTGCAGGTTTGTTGAAAGTGGAGTCACAGGTAGACAGGGGAGTGAAGAAGGCATTTGGTTGAGGAGTTAGGATGTTATGTTGCAGCTGTGACAGGATATTGGTGGGGCCACTTTTGGAAGATAGTATTAATTTCTAGTCTCCCTGTGACAGGAAAGATGTTTTTAAACTTTAAACTTTAAACTTATAGAAGTTTATAAAATCATGAGGGGCATGACTAGGGCAAATAGCCAAGGTCTTTTTCCTAGGCTCCAAAATTAGAGAGCATAGATTTAAAGTCAGAGGGGAAAGACTTAAAAGGGATCTAAGAAGCAACTTTTTCACATAAAGGGTGATGCATATATCAAGTGAGATGCCAGAGAAAGGTGCAGATGGGTATAATTACAACATTTAAAAGGCATCTGGATGGGTACATAAATAGGAAATGTTCAGAGGGATACAGGCTAAATGATGGCAGATGGGACTAGATTAGTTTAGGATATCTGGTTGGCTTGGTTGAGTTGGACCAAAGGGTCTATTTCTGTGCTGAACAAAGCCACGACTCTATGATTCTCTGATTCAATGATGACCCAGCCTACAGCCTTACTGGATGAATAGTGACTGATGCACACAACATAGAACATAGAACATTAGAGCGCAGTACAGGCCCTCTGACCCTCGAAGTTGCACAGACCTGTGGAACCAATCTGAAGTCCATCTAACCTACTCTATTCCATTCTCGTCCATAGGCCTATGCAATGACCATGTGAATGCCCTTAAAGTTGGCGAGTCGACGACTGTTGCGGGCAGTGCGTTCCATGCCCCTACTACTCTCTGAGTGAAAAAACTACTTCTGACATCTGTCCTATATCTATCACCCTTCAATTTAAAGCTATGTCCCCTTGTGCTAGCCATTACCATCCGAGGAAAAAGGCTCTCACTGTCCACCCCATCTAACCCTCTGATTATCTTCTATGTCTCAATTAAGTTGCCTCTCAACCTGCTTCTCTCTAATGAAAACAGCCATAAGTCCCTCAGCCTTTTCTCGCAAGACCTTCCCTCCATACCAGGCAACATCCTAGTAACTCTCTGCTGAACCTTCTCCAAAGCTTCCACATCCTTCCTATAATGCTGTGACCAGAACCATGCGCATTACTCCAAGTGCTGCCGCAGCAGAGTTTTGTACAGCTGCAACATGACCTCATGGCTCCGAAACTCAATCCCTCTACCAATAAAAGCTAACACACCGTATGCCTTCTTAGCAACCCTACCAACCTGGATGGCAACTTTCAAGGATCTATGTACCTGAACATCAAGATCTCTGTGCTCACCTACACAACCAAGAATCTTATCATTAGCCCGGTACTCTGTATTCCTGCTACTCCTACCAAACTGAATCACCTCATAATTTTCCGCATGAAACTCCATTTGCCACCTCTCAGCCCAGCTCTGCAGCTTATCTATGTCCCTCTGTAACCTACAACGTCCTTCAGCACTATCTACATCTCCACCAACCTTAGTGTCATTGGTAAATTTACTGAGCCATCCTTCTACGCCCTCATCTAGATCATTTATAAAATGACAGCAGTGGACACAAATCAGATCTTTGTGGTACATCACTAGTAACTGAACTCCACAATGAATATTTCCCATCTACCACCACCCTATGTCTTCTTTCAGTTAGTCAATTTCTGATCCAAACCGTTAAATCACCCTCAATCCCATGCCTCCATATTTTGTGTAATAGCCTATCGTGGGGA
The DNA here is from genome assembly GCF_004010195.1 of Chiloscyllium plagiosum. NCBI lineage: Eukaryota > Metazoa > Chordata > Chondrichthyes > Orectolobiformes > Hemiscylliidae > Chiloscyllium > Chiloscyllium plagiosum. The sequence continues at coordinate 68,715,362 of NC_057726.1, read as the reverse complement.
ACCTTATCAAACGCCTTACTGAAATCTATATACACTATACCAATAGCTTTACCCTCATCTATCTGTTTGTCACCTTCTCAAAGAACTCAATAAGGTTTGTGAGGCATGACCTATGCTTCACAAAACCATGTTGACTATCCCTAATCAACATATTCCTCTCTAGATGATTATAAATCCTATCTTTTATTATCCTTTCCAAAACTTTGCCCACACCCGAAGTAAGGCTCCCTGGTTGATAATTACCAGGGTTGTCTCTACTCCCCTTCGTGAACATGGGGACGACATTTGCTATCCTCCAGTCTTCTGGCATCATTCCTTCCAATAATGATGACATAAAGATCAAAGCCAAAGGCTCTGCAATCTCCTCCCTGGCTTCCCAGAGAATCCTAGGATAAATCCCATCCAGCCCAGTAACTTACCTATTATTACACTTTCCAGAATTGCCAACATCTCCTCCTTATGAACCTCAATCCCATCTAGTCTATTAGCCTGTTTCTCAGTATTCTCCTCGACCACATTGTCTTTTTCTAGTATGAATACTGACAAAAAATATTCATTTAGCGCTTCCCCATGTCCTCTGACTCCATGCACAACTTGCCACTACTATGCTTGATTGGCCCTAATCTTACTGTAGTCATTCTTTTATTCATGATATACCCATAGAAAGCCTTAGGGATTTCCTTGATCCTATCTGCCAGTGGCTTCTCATGTCCCCTCCTGGCTCTTCTTAGCTCTCTCTTTAGGTCTTTCCTGGCTAACTTGTAACTCTCAAGCATCCTAACAGTCATCACATCTCATCCTAATATAAGCCTTCTTCTTCCTCTTGACAAGAGATTCAACTTCCTTAGTAAACCGTGGCTCCCATGCTCAGCAGCTTTCTCCCTGCCTGCCAGATACATACTTATCAAGGACACAGAGTAGCTGTTCCTTGAATAAGCTCCACTTTTCAATTGTGCCCATCCCCTGCAGTTTCCTTCCCCATCCTATGCATCCTAAATCTTGCCTAATCGCATCATAATTACCTTTCCCACAGCTATAACTCTTGCCCTGTGGTATATACCTGTCCCTTTTCATCTCTAAAGTAGACATAACTGAATTGTGGTCACTATCACCAAAGTGCTCACCTACCTCCAAATCTAACACCTGGCCGGGACCATTATCCAGTAACAAATCTAATGTGGCCTCACCCCTTGTTCACCTGTCTACATACTGTGTTCTGCACACATTGGACAAAAACTGACCCATCTAAAGTACTTGAACTATAGTATTCCCAGTCAATATTTGAAACTTAAAGTCCCCATAACAACTACTCTGTCACCCCTGCTCCTATTCGAAGATCATCTTTGCTATCATATCCTCTACATCTCTGGAACTATTTGGAGGCCGACAGAAAACTCCCAACAGGGTAAACGCTCCTTTCCTGTTTTTAATCACAGCCCATCCTACCTCAGTAGACGAGTCCTCAAATGTCCTTTCTGCCACCATAATACTGTCCTTGACTAACAGTCCACACCACCCCCTCTTTTACCATCTTCTCTGGTCTTGCTGAAACATCTAAATCCCAGAATCTTCAACAACTATTCCTGCCCCTGCTATATCCGTGTCTCTGAAATGGCCACAACATTGAAACCTCAGGCACCAACCCATGCTGCAAGTTCACCCACCTTATTCTGGATGCACCTGCAGTTGACACACTTCAAACCAACTTCTTGCTTGCCGGTGCCTTCTTGCGATCTTGAAATCTTAGTTCTGACTTCCCTACTCTCAACCTCTCGTATACTCAAATTACAATTTCGGTTCTCATCCCCCTGCTGAATTAGTTTAAACCCACCCGATGAGTATTAGAAAATTTCCCACCCCCAGGATATTGGTACCCCTCTGGTTCAGGTGTAGACCATCCTGTTTGTAGAGGTCCCACCTACCCCAGAAAGAGCCCCAATTCTCCAGGAATCCAAAACCCTCCCTCCTGCACCATTCGTGTAGTCACATGTTCAACTCCTCTCTCTCCCTATTCCTCACCTTGCAAGCACGTGGCACGGGCAACAAACCAGAGATGACCAGAGACCCGGGTTCAATTCCCGCCTCAGGCAACTGACTGTGTGGAGTTTGCACATTCTCCCCGTGTCTGCGTGGGTTTCTTCCAGGTGCTCCGGTTTCCTCCCACAGTCCACAAATGTGCAGGTCAGGTGAATGGCCATGCTGAATTGCCCATAGTGTTAGGTGAAGGGGTAAATGTAGGGGAATGGGTCTTGGTGGATTTCTCTTCGGAGGGTCGGTGTGGACTTGTTGGGCCGAAGGGCCTGTTTCCAAACTGGAAGTAATCTAATCTAATCTATTACAACTCTATTTGTTCCAGCACTAAGCTTCCACCCTAGCTCCCTGAATTTCTGTCTTAAATCCCCATCCCTTTTCCTACCTATGTCATTGGTGCCTATGTGGACCATGACTTGGGGCTGCTCCCCCTCCACCTCAAGGATTCCGAAAACACGATCCAAGACATCACGAATCCTGGCACCTGGGAAGCAACACACCAACCGTGAATGTCTGTTGTCCCCACAGAACCTACTATCTGTCCCCCGAACTATGGAGTCCCCAATGATTAATGCTCTGCTGCTCTTGCCCCTTCCCTTCTGAAAAAAACAGGGACTGACTCTGTGCCAGAGACCTATACCCCATTGCTTACCCCGGTAAGCTCACCCCCCCACAACAGTATCCAAAACAGTATACTTGCTGTTGTGGGGAACGGTCACAGGGCTATACCTGCACTGTCTGCCGGTTCCCTTTCCATCCCCTGACGGTAACCCATCTACCTTCTTCTTTTACGTGAGGTGTGACTACCTCCCTGCAACTCCTCTCAATAACAAAGTCTTCTTCATCATTACAGAGAGGTAGTCACATCTGAGTAGACATCAAGATGAAGGAATACAGTTCTGACAGCTCCTTTAAACTGCTAATACCCAAAATGGATTGATCCTCTTTGTAGGCTCCTTCTTGCTCTGACCTCTCATCAATGTTGTAATGGCTGCAGATGACAGCAACTCCCGGTAACTCAATCAAGAGACCTGAAGTTTGTAGGCGAGCAGTGTTATGCTGATCGCTTGTGATCAAGTGCTTCACAACAGGGAACTAATGGTGTTGTGGTATTATCGCTAGATGGGTAACCCAGTGATCTATACCGTCTGGGGATCTGAATTTGAATTCCCCTATAGGAGATGGTGGAATCTGTATTCATTCACAAAAGAATCTGGAATTGTCAATTGTTGTAAAAACTCACCTGAGTCACTAATACCGTTTAGGGAAGGAAATCTGCCATCTTTACCTGGTCTGGCCTACATGCAAGCCATTTTCAGTTTTAAAATTCAGTCATGGGATGTGGGCAAGCCAGCATTCATTGCCCGTCCCAGAGGGCAGTTGCCAGTTAACCACATTACTGTCGGTCTGGTGACACACGTAGGCCAGACCACGTAAGGATGGCAATTTTCCTCCAATTAGTGAATTCAATGGGTTTTACCTGACAATGATTTCACGGTCACCATTACACTCTTAATTCTAGATTATTATTGAATTCAAATTCCACCATCCGCCTGAGTGGGATTTGAACCTAGATCCCCAATCGTTATCTGGTCTCTGGATTAATATTCAAGCAACAACACCACTAGGTCATCATCAGGCCCCCAGCAAGCCAGCCAACTCTTAACTGCCTTCCGAAATGGCCAAGCAAGTCACTCATTTCAAGGGCAATTAGAGATGGCCAACGATTGCTCAATTTAAATGCTCAATGAAGAAATAAAAAAAACAGATTCTGATCCCATCCTTTCCCCTTTCTGAGTTTAACTGGGTTTTCGAGTTCCCTGGCCCACCTGAGTTGTAAATAACAGACCAGGCTCTGTCCTGGTCCATTTTTTTGTCTGAACAACTCTTGGTGTTGCCCCTGTATCTACACAGGGACATCTGAAACACCCAACTAAAGTGGTCAGCTTTAAAGCACTGAACCTTTGAGGGGTTACAGACTATTCAGGCTTCAATTCTGCAGAAGACTTTCTGAAACCTTTCTGTCTCAGACAGATCAAAGGGCAGGATCATAAATCCCCACTGCACAGCCAGGCCAAGCGAAGGAATGAATAATCTATCATCGCAGCCATTCAGCTTCCTGATAAATCAAGAATGAAAACTTACTTTGAGCATCAGGCTGTTGCTAAGCAACAAACTCCCTACCCCCACCTTCCAGAATTCGAGGAATTATTCTGAAGATTGCCTTTACACCACTGTTTGTCATTCCAGACTCACACTCTTTGTATATTACTAGTTTATTGTTCAGCATTACTTTAAGCATCAGGAGGAACCAAAAATACCTCAGAAAACAGAATCACTTATCAAGCACTGGAATCTTTGGAATGAGAGGAGGCCGTTCAGCCCCTCAGATCTATTCATTTCGATCGCAGCAGGGGTTTGTTATCTCTATCCCATTTCTGCTCCATATCTCTTGACACACCCAACCTGACAGATTTCAATCAGACTCAGGGCCTGGAATACAACACAGTGGCCAAGATGGAAAGAATGGGAGAACGTAAGTTTCCTCCGGGTGCTCCGGTTTCCTCCCATATTCCAAAGATGTGCAGGTTAGGTGAATTAGTCAGGTTAAATTGCCCACAGTGTTCAGGGATGGGTAGGTTAGGTGCATTAGTCAGGGGTAAATGCAGAGTAATAGGGTAGGGGAATCAGTCTGGGTGGGTTACTCATCAGAGGGTCGGTGTGGACCTGTTGAGCTGAATGGCCTGTTTCCACACTGTAGGGATTCTATGATTCTATGATATTGAAATAAAAGGAAACTAATTAGTAGAGAATGAGGCAGTTCAGCCCCGTGAGCCTGCTCTGCCAGTTACTATCATCATGACAAACCTTATCATGATCACAACTCCATTTTCCTAACCGTTCTCCACATCCTTTTAACTCACTACTAATTTAAAATCTGGCTATCTCCTTCCTAAAATTAGGTGACAGAGAAAGTTTACCAGGATGTTGCATTGTATGGGGGGGGGGAGAGGTTTAACGATGATGAAAGGTTGGATAGACTGATCTTGTTTTCATTGCAACACAAAAGGTTGAGGGGTCACCTGATAGAAGTTTATAGCTTGTGAATGGCATGGATAAAGTGGAAAGTATGAGGCTTTTTCCCAGGTGGAGTGGTCAATTACAGGTTCAAGGTGATGGTAGCAGGAGGTTGGACGATGGTTGTATTTTAAAGAGATGTGCAACCTTAAAGAGAAATTTTTCACACAAGGGGTGATGAATACTCGGAACGCACTGCTAGAAGGGGTGCTGGAATCAGACACAATGGCAGCATTCAGGAAATACCTGGACGAACACATGAGTAGGGAGGGAAGAGAGAAATATGGATCCTGCAAGTGAAGACAGTTTTAGTATGAAAGAGCAAAATGTATTGGCACAGGCTTGGAGGGCCGAAGGGCCTCTTCCTGTCCTGTATTGTTATTTGTTCTTTGTTGTTCCTCATTTCTGTTTTCAATCTGCCATCCTTTATCCCAAAACTATAACCTTTCATTCTCCACTGTCGACATGAGCAAACATCTGGCCTATGTCTACCTTGTTAATCCACATTAGCATCTTATAAACCTCAGATCTCCTCTCATTCTTCTCAATGACAGAGATTACAGGCCTAAACTGCTCATCTCTGGACTCAATCTCGTGAACTTGCTCTGAACAGTCTCCAGTGCAACTACATCCTTTCTCAAGGAAGGGGACCCAAATTGTACGCAATACACCAGGTCTCACTAATGTCTAGCATAATTGCAGCAACTCTTCCCTCCTTTTGAACTCTATGCCTTTCACAATAAATACTATTTGCCTTCCCTATTTTTGGCTCAACACCGAGGGCTGAAGGGCCTGTTCTGCGCTGTTTTGTTCTATGTCCTCTGTCACCTGTTCCCCTGAATACTGGTTTTCTGCGATACATGTACAAGGCCAACCATAATAAGTTGGCCTTCAAATCCCCCAAACAAAATGGAATGGGAGAAGCATTAAGATAAAAGAACTGTGATTAGCTGTCTTTGGGGAATGAAGCCGAGGAGATTTCATGGCTAAATGTTCATCATGTCATAAAGAAAATATCGCAGGAATGAACACAACAATTCATTCTTACAGAACCGGGCGATACAAGATAGTTTAAAATATCCTGCGATTATTTACAGCACCTGGAGCCACCAATCTAATCAGCCTTCATTTTGCCCTGTAATTCTGATCAGGCAGCAAGGACACCTACCAAAAGCAAGAGGACCCCCACCTTCCCGTGGGCACGCCGGGACTCATTGATGACAAACTTTGCTTAGATAAGAAGATTAATAATCGATCAGAGAGCCACATACCCTGTCTGAGTGGTCTGGTCATCTATCGCATCAACTGCACTTTCCACAGAGGTTAGCAGGGACTGAATTTGGCTGGATGTCTCTTTCAACAGGAACCTGGTCACAAACTGGTCCAGCTTTGTCCCACTTTCATATACCTGGGGAGCAAAAGGTTACAGGCAATCAAGACTCTTTAAAAGCAGACTGAAAGTGAAAAAAAAACAATGAAAATCAGGATTGCTTTCATATTTGTTTGCAATTTTTGTTCATTCATTGTCTATTAGGTGATTATCAAATTTCGTTGGAAGTGACATGAGTTGAGCTTATCGAATGCCTTCTAAAAATTCCATAATTCTACCAGTTAGCCTTTATGCACTAATTTATTAAACTTCCATTAAAGAATTCCAGTGGATTAGTGAGATGGGACCCTAAAATGACTGAAATATTATACTTGCTGCTGAAGAAAGTATTCATGTTTTCAAGCCTGTCCAAATATTAATCAAGTTATTCATTAGTTTTCATGCTGGGAGTTTGATTGGAAAGGACAGTAATTACAGAATGAGCATCTTTCTCTTTGCTGAATATCTTTTCCAGCATCATTCATTCACACTATTTCTGAAACAGGGAGGTGCAGCTAAAACCTGACGACCTGATCTTTCTTTGCTCTGTTTCCTTACCACTCCTCTGAGTGCACATTGTCCATAAGACCCATCCCACCCTCCCTCAGCTCTATCATCACACGGACACCCAAATTCTCTTCCAGCTTCCCAAGGTACTGCTAACAGTTCTCTTTCATCAGGTAGTGTGCCCCATCTACTCAAAAGCTGCTGTCATTACCTGCTCCTCAATGCCCCTCCTTGAACCTTATGTGACAGCATGGTGGCTCAGTGGTTAACCCTGCTGCCTCACAGTGCTGGTTTCAATTCCAGCCTCGGGCGATTGTGTGTGTGGAGTTTGCACATTCTCCCTGTGTCTGCATTGGTTTCCTCTGGGTAATCTGGTTCCCTCCCACAGTCCAAAGATTTGCAGGTCACGTGGATTGACCTTGATAAATGGCTGTAGTGTCCAGGGATGTGCAGGCTAGGTGGGTTAGTCATGGGGAATAAAGGGATAGGGTAGAGGGTTGGGTCTGGATGGGCTGCCCTTTAGACAGTCAGTGTGGGTTCGAGGGCTGAATGGCCTGTTTTCATACTGTAGAGATTCTATGATTATATTTGTGTAAACTCTCGTCCCACCTTGAGGTACTTGGCCACTTCTCAATCCTCCCCAATATTACAACCACAAGTTTGAATGTTTCCAATCAGGATTGTATTCCTATTACAACACTTATTAAAGTTACAAATTACATCCTGTAAGATTGTAGCCTAATCTATCTTGCTTTTTGTCCTTCTTGCCAAGTTCATAAAATAGGATTTTAAGATGTAGGAGCAGATGTAGGCCATTCAGCCCATTGAGTGTATTCCTACATTCAATGGGTTCATGGTTAATCTGATAATCCTCAACTCCACTTTCCTACCTTTTTCCCATAGCCCTTGAATCCCTTGCTGATTAAAAGTCTGTCTCAATCTTGAATATACTTAATGATCCAGCCTCAACAGGGAAGAATTCTACAGATTCACTACCCCTGAGGGAAGAAATTCCTCAATTTGTCCTCAATGTGCAAGCTCTCATTCTAAGATGATGCCCTCTGGTCCTAGACTCTCCCACAAAGGGAAATAGCCTTTGTGCATCTATCCTGACAAGTCCCTCATGAATCTCATATATGTCAATAAGGATGCTCTTCATCCTTTTATATTCCAATGATTACAGGCCAAATATACTCAGCCTCTCCTCATAAGACTGTCCCTCCAAACCTCGTGAACATTTTCTGGACTGCTTCCAATGGCAGTATGTCTTTCCTTAGATAAGGGGGCCACAACTGTTTAAAACATTCCAGCTACCACCTTTGAAACAGGCTTGAATGCTTCCAATCAGGATTTTATTCCTATTATTTTATTCCACCCTCTTCCAAAGCCTGTCAACTGCTGTCCATCTGAGTGGGACTATTATCAAACAATTCCATTTTTACCCAGCTCATCAAAGCCAGAGTAACACATCGAGTTATACCCCATCTACCACCCCCTGAGAAAAAGAACCGGAAATGACATCACCAAGGGAAATAATGTCATCACAGGAAATGACATCACCAAGGGAAATAATGTCATCACAGGAAATGACATCACCAATCCAAAGAAACCCAAACATATAAATGGAAATCAGGAATTATCAACAGTGGTTTGCCTGGAGGCCCACTGAAGATGTTATCTAGTAGGGTGACGAAACATCTGGAAATGAACCTTCCAGCTCAGCGAGCAAACCTATATCCAGAACCTCAACCTGAGCTACAAATCTTCTCAAAACTCGCTATCACTTGCAAAGGCTTCTCTTCCTCGTTTTGCACCATTATCTCTGTGCTGCCCGAGAGTCTAGCTTAAGTCCCCTGTTATTTTTCAGTTACATGTTGCTGCTTAATGGCATTACTGGAAAATGAAGTATAATTTTTCACTTAGCGGAAACCCAGTTCTAACTTCCCACCACCCCTGTCCACTCTTCCTCTGACTCGGATTTGCTGCACTGCTTATCCAAACAGAAGTCTCCTTCAATTAAAAATGAGAACGATCAAAGCCATTGTCTTCAGTTTTTGCCGCCAATTGCCTTTTCTAGCGAACTATGACGTTTATCTCCTTCACATGAGTCTGAAGCAGTCTACCAGTCTGTTTACTGGTAATAAATTCTACTCCAGTTGGAGAGACTGGAATCCAGACACATACAGGCTTTACTTTGTGGTGAGAGTTCATTGACTTTCTCAGCTTTTACCTTTCATTCCACACTTGGTGTTGCAGATGCTCCCCAATACTCAGACAATTATCATCACCGTTTGTTTCTTCTTAGCCTTAAATAAAGACCTTAACAAACGTAACAATCTGATGACACAGAGATTAACATGAGCAACTTCATTATGCTGTTTGCCTGAGTTCGGTTAGTATCTACATATTCAGCAGGAATATCTTCTTTCATGCCCATAATATCAAGAGTCTTTATCTAACTTTGATCTACAGCTAAAGCCCTGATTCACTACCTTTGTTACCACTAAGGTCAACTCTTCCAGGCCACTGTCCACAAACCTGAACAGGTCTAAAACTTTAATACCTACATTTTAGGTTGAAACACATGTCACTGATCCATACCTACCTTGCGCTCCAGGCTAATGACCCCACAATGTTAACAAGTCCCATTCTCATTTTGAAATCTTTCCATGGATTCATTCTTCTGACCTCTGTAACCAGCTCCACCCTGCAGCCCTCTCAGACCTCCACATTCCTGCAATTCTGGGCTTCTGTCAATAACTCTGATATTGATCACCCCACCATTGGTGACCAGACCTTGACAGGCCTGGGGCATAAGTAGTGGAAGCCTCCCCCAAATCTCTTCTTCTTTTTCTTGTTCTCTCTCTCCATTTCTTAAAATACATCTTAAAGCTTACAATTATGACCAAGATTTTTGTCCTCCATCATCTTACATGGCCTCATTTCAACTTCTTTGGATAACCATCTGGAGTTATTTTTAAATGGAGAAGGTGCTTTGGAATTCCAAACCGATACAATTGAGTAGTGACACAGACTATTTTATTCTTACATGTGATGTGAATGACTTGCTAAGCAATTTCAGATGGTAGTTAATAGTCAACCACATTGCTGTAGGTCTGGAGTCACATTAGACCAGACCAGGTGACATCATTAGATTTCCTTCCCTCAAGAACATTAGTGAGCCAGATGGGATTTTACAACAATCAATAATAGGTGATGGTTGCCATTAGATTAGCAATTTTCTTCAGATTACAGATTGTTTTTATTGGACTCAAATTTCACTATCTGCTATGATGAGAGTTGAACCCAAGTCCTCAGGACGTTAGGGCATTTGGGTGGCATGGTAGCTCAAAGGTTAGCACTGCTGCTTCACAATGCCAGGGACCTATGTTCCATTCCATCCTCAGGTGACTGTCTGTGTCTCCCTGTGTCTACTCTGGGTGCTCTGGTTTCCTCCCATAATCCAAAGATGTACAGGTGAGGTGGATTGGCCATGCTAAATTGTCCAGAAATGTATAGATTAGGTGGATTAACCATAAGAAATGGAAAGTTTCAGGGATAAGGTAGTAGGATGGATCTGGTGGGTTGTGGGACTCGGGGGCGGGGGGGGGGGGGGAAGTGTCAACTCAATGGGCTGAATGGCTTGCGTCAACACTGTATGGATTTTATGATTAGTCCAGGATTTGGTACAGGTTGTTCAGCACAAAATGGCTACAACGCGATTGATGAATTGTGGGCATTACTTGGATAACACAGTCTTTCCACTGAATGGGTATAGTGATTTTCTATTTGAGATTTTGTACAGTGTGATTTTCTATAGCAGTTTTCCCTAGCGTGATTACCTATAGCACGAGGTTACAGAGGAACATAACTATCATGTTACAGCAGAATGATCTGTATTACCATGCAGTCACATTACCTGGATTGAACAGGAAGTTAACTTTTCATTGGAACAACAGTGAATAAAGTATAACATGTCATAACATTGGTATTACAAGAAACATAATTGGTTTAATTATAATGGGGGAAGATTTAATCCTTTGGGATATTGTTATGCCATTGAGATAAAGTCTGTGTTCATTTATATTTACACCAGTGGATATGTTTATGCTGATATCTGCATGGGGCAAGCTAACAAGAGCGGTCATTTCGGATCCTGCCAGAATTTGTTCTGGGTTCTCAGTGGATTTCAGATTCCACTCAGCTCCACTCAGCATAATGTTCCAATTCGTGCAAAACCATTACCTTGGTGGCTCAGTAAATAAAACTCAGTTTGATAGCTTCATTGCTGATTATTACATGGCTAATTAACACATCAGAAATAAGCACAGCAGGGGATTTCCTTTACTTAATACTTCCAGCAGGATGGAAAAACATTGGGGAGTCTGGGACACCATCACGGGAAATCATCTGGATATAAATGTATGAGTGAGTCAAAAAAGCCAGCATTTATTGCCCATCCCTCATTGTGCATTAACTGAATGGAGAGGACAATGAAGAATCAGCCACATCGCCATGGATCCAGAGTGATACATAGGCCCAGATTGGGTAAGGATGGCAAATTCCCTTCCCTAAAGGACAATGAATGAACCAGGTAAGTTCTTTCAACAAACAAGGACAATTTCACAGTCACCATTTCAGAGGATTAGCTTTCAATTCTAGATTCACTGAATTGAAATTAAATGTAGTGTGATTTGAAGCCACATCCTGAGAGCATTAGCCTGGGCCTCTGGATTGTTTGAGACATTATCATGAGTCCACCATGAGAGAGGTGATGTGAAAATGACATGGAAAGAGAGGAAAAAGGGAAGGAAGGGATGAAGGACTGTAACTGTACATATCTTCTACAACATCAAGACATCCCAGAGCTAATCATGAAATACAGCCACTGTGTTAGTTCAGGAAACAAAGCAGCCAATCGCCATACAATGATCTCCAACAAGCAAATACAGTGAACAATCACATTGTTGATTTTTCACTGATTACGTAACACTGGAGAAGAGTTCTCTGCCCTTCTTTGAACTTAGCTATGCAATATTTCATGCCCACCTGAGAAAGCAGACAAGACCACTTAGAATCATAGAATCCCCACAGTCCATACCAACCCTCCGAAGAGTAACCTATCCAGACCCATTCCCCTACCCTATTTACCCCTGGCTAATGCACCTAACCTACACATCCCTGAAGACTATGGGCAATTTAATTTAGCATGGCCAATTCACCTGACTTGCACACCTTTGGATTGTGGGAGGAAACCCACGCAGACACGGGGAAAATGTGCAAACTCCACACAGACAGTCGCCTGATGCTGGAATCGAACCCAGGTCCCTGGTGCTGTGAGGCAGCAGTGCTAACTACTGAGCCACTGTTTCTTGCCATCTCACAGTGTAGCCTTCCCTTGATGCTACTTTGGAGGGTCAGCCTGGATTATATGCTCATGTAGCCACAGCATGTCTTGAATAGACAATAGAGTGAAACAGTGACACCACTGTTTATCTGTGTGCAGTTACTGTGTGCAGTTCTGGTCGCCTCACTTTAGGAAAGATGTGGAAGCTTTGGAGAGGGTGCAGAGAAGATTTACCAGGATGTTGCCTGGAATGGAGAATAGGTCGTACGAGGATAGGTTGAGAGTGCTAGGCCTTTTCTCGTTGGAACGGCGAAGAATGAGGGGTGACTTGATAGAGGTTTATAAGATGATTAGAGGAATAGATAGAGTAGACAGTCAGAAACTTTTTTCCCTGGGTGCAACAGAGTGTTACAAGTGGACATAAATTTAAGGTGAAGGGTAGAAGGTATAGGGGAGATGTCAGGGGTGGGTTCTTTACCCAGAGAGTGGTGGGGGCATGGAATGCGCTGCCTGTGGGAGTGGTAGAGTCAGAATCTTTGGTGACCTTTAAGCGGCAATTGGATAGGTATATGGATGGGTGCTTAAGCTAGGACAAATGTTCGGCACAACATTGTGGGCCGAAGGGCCTGTTCTGTGCTGTATTGTTCTATGTTCTATGTTCTAAAAGAGGGCCCTTCTGATGTGAGAAGTGGGCAAGAAGAAAAGCTTGAAGTTTACAATCATTCAGCCCTGAGATGGCAGATCTGACGCATGAGGAGAAAGTGAGGACTGCAGATGCAGGAGATCAGAGTCAAAAAGTGTGGTGCTGAAAAAGCACAGCCAGTCAGGCAGCATTCGAGGAGCAGGGGAGTCGACGTTGTGACCATAAGCATTCCTGATAAAGAGCTTATGCTCGAAACATCGACTCTCCTGTTCCTCAGATGCTGCCTGACTGGCTGTGCTTTGCCAGCACCACACTTTTTGAGGTCTGACCCATGAGGAGAGGTTGAATCGATTATAGAGACATAGAGTCATAAAGTCCTACAGCACAGAGACAGACCCTTTGGCCCAATCTGCTCCATGCCCACCAAGAAGTCCATCAATGCTAACCCCATTTCCCTGCACTTGGCCCAAACCCTTCTAAATATTTCCTGTCCATGTATTTGTCCGAATGCCTTTTAAATCTTGTTCATGTACCCGCCTCCACCATGTCCGCTGGCAGCTCATTCCATATGCGAACCACCCTCTGCGTAAAAAAGTTGCCCTTCAGGTTCCCTTTTATTCTTTCCCCATTAACCTTGAATTGAAGCCCTCTAGTTCTTGATTCCCAAACCCTGGGAAAAAGACTGAGTGCATTCACCCTATCCATGCCTCTCATGATCTTGTACACTTCTCTAAGATCTCCCTCAATCTTGGCTTGTCCAACCTCTCCCTATAACTCAGGCCGTTTAGTACTGGCAACATCCTTGTAATTTCCTTCTGCACTCTCTCCAATTGAATAACATCCTTCCTATAACAAAGTGACCAAAACTGAACACAATACTCCAAGTGCAGCCTCACCAATGTCCTGCACAATTGCAACATAACTTCCCAAGTTCAATACTCAATGCCCTGACTGATGAAGGCCAGTGTACCAAAAGCCTTCTTCATTGCCCGTCTACCTGTGACTCCAATTTCAAAGAACTGTGCCCCTGAACTCCAAGGTCCCTCCGTTCCTCTACACTCCTTAAGGTGCTATCATTCACCAAGAAACTCCTACCTTGATTTGATTAGATTCTCTACAGTGTGGAAACAGGCCATTTGGCTCAACAAGTCCACACCGACCGTCCAAAGAGTAACCCACCCAGCACCAATTCCCGTACCCTATATTAACCCCTGACTAATGCACCTAACTCTATGGGCAATTCACGTAACCTGCACATCTTCGGATTGTAGGGGGAAACCAGAGCACCTGGAGGAAACCCACGCAGACACGGGGAGAATGTGCAAACTCCACACAGACAGTTGCCCGAGGCGGGAATTGAATTTGGGTCCCTGGCGCTGTGAGGCAGCAGTGCTAACCACTGAGCCACCATTTCCAAAATGCAAGACCTCACACTTACCTATATTAAACTCCATTTGCCATTTCCCAGCCCACTTCCCCAGCTGATCAAGGTCCTGCTGCAATTTCTGATATCCTTCCTCACTGTTCACCATACTTTGGATTTTAACATCATCAGCAAACTTACTAATCATGCCTTGTACATTCTCATCCAAATCATTGATATCGATAACAAACAGCAATGGGCCCAGCACCGATCCCTGAGGTACTCCACTAGTCCCAGGCCTCCAGTCTGACGGGTATCCTTCCACTATTACCCTCTGCTTCCGACCATCAAACCAATTGTGTATCCAATTTGCCAGCTCCCCCTGGATTCCATACAATCTAATCTTTGAGCATCTACCATATGGAACCTTATCAAAGGCCTTACTGAAATCCATATAGATTTTAGTGCTGCTGTGTCAACCTTCCCAGTCACTTCATCAACAAACTCAAACAAATTTGTGAGGCATGATCTTCCATGCAGAAAGTCATCCTGACTATTACTAATCAAATGCTGTCTTTCCAAATACCTTACCTCTCAGAATCTTTTCAAGTATTTCATAGAATAGAATCCTCACAGTGTGGAAAGAGACCCTTTGGCCCAACAAGTCCACACTGACCCTCCGAGGAGTAACCCACCTAGACACATTCCCCTACCCTACATTTATCCCCGACTAATTCACCTAACCTTCACATCCCTGAACACTATGGACAATTTCAGCATTGGCAATTCACCTAACCTGCACATCTTTGGACTGGGGGAGGAAACCGGAGCATCCAGAGGAAACCCACGCAGACACAGGGACAAAGTGCAGACTCCACACAGACAATCGCCCGAGGTTCGGATCGATCCCGGGTCCCTGGTGCTGTGAGACAGTAGTGCTAATCACTGAGCCACCATGCTGCCCCTATGTATTTACCACAGATGTTAGGCTTAATGATCTACAGTTCCCAGACTGTTCTTTGCAGCCCCTCTTGAATCAGTGCACAACATAAGGGTTAGGTTTATTTTCGCTGGACTTTAGAAGAATGAGGGGTGATCTCATAGAAAATTCTAACAGAACTAGACAGGATAAACACAGGAAGAATATTCCTGATGACCACGGAGCTGAGAACCAGAGGTCACACTCTAAGGATAATAGAGTGAAGCCATTAGGACTGAGATGGGGAGAAATATCCTCACCCAGAGAGTGATGAGCCTGTGGAATTCTCTACTACAGAAAATGAGCCAAAACATTGTATGAATTCAAGGAGTTGCATATAGCACTTTGGGCTAAAGGGATCAAAGGATATGGAGTAAAAGCAGGAACTGGGGACTGGGTTGAATGTCCGTGATCAGAATGAATGAGAAGCAGGCTATAAGAGCTGCAAGGCATCCTACTGCTCCTATTTTCCATGTTTGACTTTTATTTGCTTTATAAATCTCATAGAGGAGCTCCATCACTGCATTTCAGCACATTTTCTGTCAATCCTGAGGGACTGACAACCTGAGCAAACATTCACCCCTCAACCAACCACCCACTCCTGCCCAATAGATACATGAATGGGAAAGGTAAGGAGGAATATGGGCTGGAGCAGGCAGGTGGGACTAGTCTAGTTTGGGATTCTGTTTGGCATGGACTGGTTGGACTGAAAAGCCTGTTTTCATGCTGTATGGCTCTATGACCCCACTCCCTCACCCTCCCACATTGTGAAGAAGGAGACCCCTTGGTCTTCCTCATGCCATCTCCAAAGATATAAAGCAGTTGGTAATCAGAACGTTGAGGAGAAAGTGAGGACTGCAGATGCTGAAGATCAGAGCCGAAAATGTGTTGCTGGAAAAGGGCTCATGCCCAAAACGTCGATTCTCCTGCTCCTTGGATGCTGCCTGACCTGCTGCGCTTTTCCAGCAACACATTTTCAAATCAGAATGTTGAACCTAGGGCTCTGTTTATCTCCTCTTAGCGCTAATTCTGCAGATAGACACCAACCAATGCTGTAGCACTTCGCGATCTTGCTGTGACCACACAGAGTTATAGAGATATACAGCATGGAAACAGACACTTCAGTCCAACTCGTCCATGCCAACCAGATATCCGAAATTAATCTAGTCCCATTTGCCAGCACTTGGCCCATATCCATCTTAAACCCTTACATACTCATCCAGATACCTTTTAAATGTTGAAAATCGCACAATACCAGGTTATCATCCAACAGGTTTATTTGGAAGCACTAGCTTTCGGAGCGCTGCTCCTTCATCAGGTAGCTGTGGAGTAGGACCATAAGACACAGAATTTATAGCAAAAGTATACAGTGTCATTTTTTTATTTGTTAAGAAGGCATACAGTGTGTTAGCGTTTATTTGTAGAGGGATTGAGTTTCAGAGCCATGAAGTCATATTGCAGCTGTACAAGACTCTGGTGCGGCTGCACTTGGAGTATTGCATGTAGTTCTGGTCACCGCATTAGAGGAAGGATGTGGAAGCTTTGGAAAGGGTTCAGAGGAGATTTACTGGGATGTTGCCTGGTATGGAGGGAAGGTCTTATGAGGAAAGGCTGAGGGACTTGAGGCTGTTTTCGTTAGAGAGAAGACTTAATTGAGACATATAAGATAATCAGAGGGTTAGATAGGGTGGAAAGCGAGATCCTTTTTCTTCGGATAGTGATGGTTAGCATGAGGGGACATAAGCTTTAAAGTGAGGTGATAATTATAGGACAGATGTCCAAGGCAGTTTCTTTACTCAAAGAGTAGTAGGGACGTGGAATGGCCTGCCTGCAACAGTAGTAGACTCGCCAACTTTAAGGGCATTTAAATGGTCATTGGATAAACATATGGATGAAAATGGAATAGTGTAGCTTAGATGGGCTTCAGATTGGTTTCACAGGTCGGTGCAACATTGAGGGCCGAAGGGCCTGTACTGCGCTGTAATGTTCCACGCTCTGTGTCGTGCAACTGAAATGATATTTTGAACAAACCTAGATTGCTATTAAGTCTTTCATCTTTTAGAATGGGTTGCAGGTTTTGGTTCATTAAAATGTAAATCCCAGAACTTCTTTTAAGTCACATTCTCGAGATAACAAGGTTTCATAAAAATAGGTGACATTTCAGCTCCTGTGTGTGTATATGAGAGAGAGCGTGTGACACTGTGACCATTTGCTATGAATTCTATGTCTTGTGGTCCCTCTCCACAACCACCTGATGAAGGAGCAATGCTCTGTAAGCTAGTACTTCCAAACAAACCTGTTGGACTGTAACCTAGTGGTGTATGCTTTTTAACTTTGTCCACCCCAGTCCAACACCAGCTCCTCCATATCATAGCTTTTAAATGTTATAATTGTATCAGCCTCCACCACTTCCTCTGGCAGCTTATTCCATGCACGTATCACCTTCTCCGTTAGCAAGCTGCCCCTTAGGTCCTTTTTAAATCTTTCCCCTCTCACTCTAAACCTATGCCCTTTAGTTCTGATTCCCCCACCCTGGGGAAAAGACATTGCCTATTGTCACAGAGCTGAGCTGTGCCAGGAACGCATCACGGCACGTCCAAAACAAGTAACGGAGCCAAGCTCACTCACCAAATTCAACTGTGCCTGATTTCCTCATTGTTTCTCGGGTCTCCCTCGTCCGTAATCGATTGTGACCATGAGCCACCCTACTCTACCAGGCCCCACGTTGTGCTGAAACCTTGGGCAAGTTCACTTTGTATGGAGTGAGTGGTTGCTACCCTCAAACATTTCTCCTTGTCCACTCCTCACATCAGTACCAGGCGCCCTATGGAGTGTTTTAAAATGAGAAACTCGCTGGCCTGCCTCAGTCATGGTTGTGCTTTCTTTCTCCTTCTGCTTATTATACTGGACACTGGAGTCCACAGGAACAAAGAAATTCATTGACCAAAGATTTGAGACGTTACCAAGTTGGATGACTTGCATAACGAATATACAAAATAATTTTGAGGTGACAGTTTTCTCACCACAGATGAAATGTGTGAATCAAATGATATAAATGCGTCAGTTCCCCAGTGACAGTCTCAGAGTCATAAAGCATGGACCAGACATTCTAAGCTGCCTAGTCCCATTTGCCAACATTTGACACATATCTCTTTAAACCCATCCTCTTCGTATACCCATCCAGAGGCCTTGTAATTGTACCTGCCTCCACCACTCCTCTGGCAGCTCCTTCCACACACACACCACTTTCTGCATGAAAACGTTACCCCTCACATGCTTTTTAAATCTTTCCTCTCTCACTTTAAACCTATGCCCTCTAGTTTGGGACTCCCCCACTTGAGGAAAAAAGACCATGACTATTTACCCTATCCCTGCCCCTCATAATTTTATAAATCTCTGTAAGGTCAGCCCTCAGCCTCCGACACTCCAGGGACTCTGACACTCCAGCTTATTCAGCCTCTCCCGAGAGCTCAAACCCTCAAGTCCCAGCAACATCCTTGTAAGTCTTTGCTACACCTTCTCAATATCTTTCCTGTAGATGGGTGATGGGAATTGTGTGCAGTATTCTAAAAGTGGCCTCAGCAATGGCCTGCATAGCAGTAACTCCTGCAGAAATTTATACGTAAGTGAGGTAAGAAATGACAAAGGAAAGTCACTGGGGGGGGTCATTTATATGACCCAACAGTTGCACTGAGTATAGGTCACGAGATAAATGGCACCCTGAAAAGAAGTACTGTAATAAAGGTGGGAGATTTTAATTTTCATATATAAAAAATTGGTGGTAAACATGACCACTCCCACTCAGAAGACATTGTGTATTCCTTCGTTCAAGGGATGTGGTTATCACTAGATCAGCCAGCATTAATTGTACAGCCCTAATTGCCCTTGAGAAAGTGGAAATGAGCCACTTCCTTGAATCCCTGCAGCAGCTGTAATGTCAGCTGTTAAGGAGGGAATGCCAGGATTTGGACCGAGTGATAGTGAAGGATGGTGAGTGGCTTGCTTCTAGATGGTAGAGTTCCCGGGTTTGAAAGATCTTGGCGGAGAAGCTTTGGTAAATTCCTGCAATGAGCATCCTGTAGATATTACACAGTGCTGCTACTGAGTGTCAGTGGTGGAGGGAGTGAATGGTGGAGATGTACCACAATAGACAATAGGTTCTTTTCCTCAACGTTATGATGCACACATATCATCCTTCCTGGCTATTTCTGTTTTATCTTGCAAGGGAATTTATGTTTGAAAGAAAAAAGAAATCACTCAGCCATTTAAAATAATTTCTAATCGATCCTCCTCTCATCTGCTCCTGGGCCACATTAATCTTGCAGAAGTAACATTCAGCAGAGGGGCTACTTACTGACAGTCGAATGTGAAGAGCAAAGAGTTGATAAAGTGGCGTTGGTGCCTTCTGCATGTCATGGGATCTCCCCGTACACTCCCTGCGCCTATTTGCTCCCTTGTCTCTGAGTAAATCCCAGTTGTTCCTGTGAAATTTTGTGCACTCTGAACGGGTTCAGTGATTTCTTGACAGCGACTTGTTTTCACACACAGCATCTGTGGGTGATGGATGGACTGTGGCTGCTTGTCTGTACTGAGATGCCAGCCAGAAACAAATAACTGAAAGCTGAGCTGACGGTACCAGTTAATTGTGACAGTTCCCTAGCCCGGCTAATAAACTCTGACAGTACTAAGTGAAGGGAGCAAATTACACAGGAAAGAGAAAGATTATTTAATGTGGATTGTCTGAGCCAGCTACAGTTCATGGAACTTGACAGTCTGCCTCATCTGTCAGTCTCACAGAAATGTACACGTTTCCCTTCTTTGGTTTCAATTTGACTCCATATTTTGCCTGAAGGCACTGACTTTAACCGAGCCATAGAGCTGTGTGCCATGGGAACAGGCCCATCAGTCCAACTTGTCCATGCCGATCAGATATCCGAAGTTAATCTAGGAAAAAGGGAGGACTGCAGATGCTGAAGATCAGAGTCGAGAGTGTGGTGCTGGAAAAGCACAGCAAGTCAGGCAGCATCTGAGGAACAGGAGAATAGGTGTTTCGGACATGAACCCTTCATCAGTCCTGATGAAGTCCTGACAAAAGGGCTTATGCCCGAAACATCGATTCTCCTGCTCCTGGGATGCTGCCTGACCTGCTGTGCTTTTCCAGCACCACACTCTCGACTCTAAATTAATCTAGTCCCATTTGCCAGCATTTGGTCCATTACCTCTAAACCCTTCCTATTCACATACCCATCCAGAAGCCTTTTGAATATTGTCATTGTACCAGGCTCCACTACTTCGTCTGGCAGCTCATTCCATACATGTACCACCCTCTGCGTGAAAAGGTTGCCTCTTCAGTCCTTTTTACATCTTTCACCTCTCAGCTTAGACTTATCCCTGCTAGTTTTGAATTCCTCTACCCTGGGAAAAAAACCTTAGCTATTCACCCTATCCACGCTCCTCATGATTTTATAAACTTCTATAAAGTCACCCCTCAGCCTCCGGCGCTCCGGGGAAAACAGCCCCAGCCGAATCAGTCTCTCCCGATAGCTCAAACCCTCCAGCCCCAGCAATATCCTTGTAAATCTTTTCTGCACCTTTCAAGTTTAACAATGTCTTTCCTGTAGCAGGGAGACCGGAATTGGCAGCAGTATTTGAAAAGTGGCCTAACCAATGTCCTGTACAGCCACAACATGACATCCGAACCCATATACTCAATGCACTGACCAATAAAGTGTAGCAAATGCCTACTTTATTATCCTGTCAACTGTGACTCCACATTCAAGGAACTATGAACTTGCACGCTAAGGTCTATTTGTTCGGCAGCACCCCTCAGGGCCCTACTATTAACTGTTTAAGTCTTGCCCTGATTTATCCTACCAAAATGCAACACAGATTTGGCTCCAAGTCTATTAGATATCCTCCACCACAAGTCTTCTACTTTACTGAAAAAGGAGCAGGGTGTTGAACTCTGAGGGAGTGGGGGGAGGTGGTGGTGGGGAGATGGGGGGAGTGTCCAGCACAGCTCATTCCTGTTCTCTCTCCCCAGCAGTCTACCAGGTGTGTGGCTTTCCAGTATAATATCACACCACAGAAAACAGGAGCTTTTTCAGTTCCTGGTCATGGGATGTTGAGACCACAGGTAGCCCCCACAAACACTGCATTGAAAAGCAGGGCGCTGGAAAAGTTGGTGATGTTATTTCCTGTGGTGATGTCATTTCCTGTGGAAATTTTCTGTCATATCATCAACCCAAAGAAACCCAAACATATAAATAGAAAGCAGGAATCGTGTACACTGCTTCATCTGAGGCCACTGAAGATGTTACCTAGTAGGGTGATGAAACGTCTGGAAATGAACCTCCCAGCTCATTGAGCAAACCTACATCCAGAACCTCAACCTGAGCTACAAATCTTCTCAAAACCCGCAAAAACTGACATGAATTCCACTCAACTGAAGTCTCAAATTCTGCAAAATTCCCTGAAACATGCTGTTTCGACTGAACTGTGAAATCAAATTCACCTTCCCACATCCTCAGCTGCACTGACAGAGTATAGTGAAATCAAGCAAATTATTGATATCCAGTTATGTTTTCAATGGGCTCTGCTTCGCCTGCTGTATGTGTATCTTGTCTTGATGGGTTACCCTTGAAGGACTCCATGTGCTGTGTGTGTAAACAATGTTGTGATTTTGCCTGCCAGTTCGTTTGCAAGTTGTGCACACACAGAAAACAGTTGACTTGCTGTAAAGTCTGCTTTATAACCTACAGTGTGCTTTAACGTTTTGAATAAACTAACCCAAAGGGTTACTCAGTCTCTGCTGAATGATTGGTTATTAGATTATGGTGGCAGTGGTAGGATTGATTAATGAAGAAGGGCTTATGCCCGAAACGTTGATTCTCCTATTCCCTGGATGCTGCCTGACCTGCTGCGCTTTTCCAGCAACACATTTTCAGCTAGGATTGATTAACTTCATTTCAAAGAAACAGAAATGAACAACTGCACAGAAATAGTACTGCCTCCTGCTGGTCGATATGGTAATGCACTTCTGTGAAGTACTGTTAAAATGTAATCACTGTTGTAATATAGGACGCAGAGTGCTGACTTGTGTCCCATATATAGCAACATCATCATGAACATATTGTCTGCTTGATGGGGTACATATTACTTTGAAGATCAAAAAGAACTCCTTTACTCTGCTACGAATTAATGCCATGAAATATTCTACATTCTCCTGAGAGGGGAGAGGGGCTCCAACTAACTCAACAGATCAGACTGAGCAGGAGTGGCGTCGCTTTAAGACAGGCAGTGAGACTGAGATATCCAGGCCAACTCGACGTTAGCTGGGGGCAGTGGGATTAACCTACTAAGCAGCGCCCATTTACAAAATTCTGAGTAATGAATTAGGTCTAATGAAGTCACATTCTCTTATTAACGCATTCATCAGAGGCTGAGTAAGATCAAGTGGTAAAGGCTGAACCAATATCACTGCAGGCTCACTGGGCTCTGGAAATGTTAAAAAAATGAATCTTTGTTATCTCAATGATTGTCCTATCAACTCAGCTTTCAGAGTGAAGGCAGCAAGAAAATCTCTCTCAGCAGCAAAGCTGACCCACCCTCTGAAAAAAATCTCTCACTTCACACAAACTGACCCTCGTTCTGAATGAAAACCTTACTCCACACAAACTGACACTCAGTCTGTGAAAACTGATATTTAGTCCACACAAACTGATCCTCACTCCAAACTGACCCGCACTCCAAACTGACACTCACTCTCCACACATACTGACCCTCACTCCACACAAACTGAACCTCACTCCAAACTGACCCTTCTCCACACCACAAACTGACCCTCACTCCAAACTGACCCGCACTCCAAACTGACACTCACTCTCCACACATACTGACCCTCACTCCACACAAACTGAACCTCACTCCAAACTGACCCTCTCTCCACACAACCTGACCCTCAGTCCACAGAAACTATCCCTCACACCAAACTGACCCTCACTTCAAAACAAACTGACCCTCACTCCAAACTGATTCCTCACTCTCCATGTGAAATGACCCTAACTTTACACAAACTGACCTTCACGCCACACAAACTAACCCTCACTCCACACAAACTGACCCTCACTCCACACAAACAGACCCTCACTCCACACAAACAGACCCTCACTCCACACAAACTAACCCTCACTCCACACAAACACACCCTCACTCCACAAAAACTGACCCTCACTCCACACAAACACACCCTCACTCCACACAAACAGACCCTCACTCCACACAAACAGACCCTCACTCCACACAAACTAACCCTCACTCCACACAAACACACCCTCACTCCACACAAACAGACCCTCACTCCACACAAACAGACCCTCACTCCACACAAACTAACCCTCACTCCACACAAACACACCCTCACTCCACACAAACAGACCCTCACTCCACACAAACTAACCCTCACTCCACACAAACACACCCTCACTCCACACAAACAGACCCTCACTCCACACAAACTAACCCTCACTCCACACAAACACACCCTCACTCCACACAAACAGACCCTCACTCCACACAAACTAACCCTCACTCCACACAAACACACCCTCACTCCACACAAACAGACCCTCACTCCACACAAACTAACCCTCACTCCACACAAACACACCCTCACTCCACACAAACAGACCCTCACTCCACACAAACTAACCCTCACTCCACACAAACACACCCTCACTCCACACAAACAGACCCTCACTCCACACAAACTAACCCTCACTCCACACAAACAGACCCTCACTCCACACAAACAGACCCTCACTCAGGTGCTCTCCCTCACACCCCACCATCCGGTGGTAGGTTCCCCTGAGGCTGGGCTCCACTATCTGATTCCTACCACTGAAGCGGACTCTAACTGGCAAAGCATTTTGACGTCAATCATCGGAGCACACGGAATGGAAACCTGTTTGAGTCAGAAATCCTCCATTGATCCCAGGGTGGTGTTTCCCTTTCCTTCCAGCTCATTACTGCATTGCTTCCTTCGTTGAAAATTGTGATAATTCACTAACGTTAACATGGAGCAGCACAGAAGGCAGCCTGAGAGACGGTGCCTTATCATTAACCCAGAGATTCCTTCATGTGGATAATGGCTGGTTTGCTGCAGATTACAAGCCTCTGATTTACTCATTTTTGAATCATTAGGATGGCTCCAAGGTTCTCCTGCAGCCAATTTTCCAACGCGAGCAAGAAGCCTAGTCCCATGAGGCACCCAGCCCACCAGCCATCAATGGAATCTGAAATGCCAGTCTCTTTCCTGGGCACTGATGCCCACTTGCCCTGTGCCCAGAGGGATGGGAGGAGGAAGGGAAATCCCTATTTCTGAGACTGAGCGACCTCTTCGCTGCTCCCTCCGACCGAAGGAAAAGAGCTCAGTAATCAAAATGGTCAGTAAGACCCTTTTAAGAAGGGGCTGGGACTTAATTTCCATTTAAAGGCTTCCCAGTCTCTGAGTCCCATACGCAGTGATAAGGGTTAAAGTTACTCAACTAACCACACCTCAATGGAAATGGTCATGTTTGAGCTGCTGTAAAATCTTGAGGAGTATTCACCATCAAATATTCTGGTCAGCTGGTTAGTGTTTGTCCCCTGACCCTGCCTCTCTGGTGACAGGTTTACAGAGCTCTGATTATGAACAAAGATGGATCAACTATCAAATGGACAGCACTGAAGGGGGGGGTTACGTTCAAAGATTATCGTGGAAGTCACATCTTTGAAAATCCACGAAGGGGGCTCCTGTGTGTGCTCCTGGTTCCAACTGTGGCCCAGGTTGCTGCCTCAGTGACTCAGTCAAATAAGCAAGGCACTGTTAGTTCCCGACCTCCACTCCACAATCAACTCACCACTGCTAAAGAGAGGGAGGGAGGTGGGCAGGGGGAGTGAAACTGAAAGAACAGAGTCTCAGACACTGAGAGAAACAGCAAAACAGATTCAGATAGACAAGAAAGACAGACCGGGAGAAAGTGAGGACTGCAGATGCTGGAGATCAGAGCTGAAAAATGTGTTGCTGGAAAAGCGCAGCATCAAAAGAGAGAGACAGAGAAAGGGGAATGGGACACAGTGGGAAAGGGTGACAGAGAAAGACAAATGGCTAGAAAGAAGGTGAGATAGACAGAAAAGGAGGTACAGTCATAGATCGTGACAGATGGACAGGTATACAGACAGAGAGGGGAGAGAGATAGAAAGAGAGATATCGTGGGAGGCAGTGAAAAATAGGCAGATATATATATATGTGTGTATATAAATATATATATATATATTACATGTAGAGAGAGAGGAAACAAATAGGCAGATATATATATGTGTGTATATAAATATATATATATATTATATATATATAGAGAGAGAGAGAGAGAGGAAAGGAGAAAGAAGTGGATAGAAACAGATAAAGAAATTGAAGGGGAAATGTAACCACCAGTCTCATCTCCACCAGCAACATCCGAAATAATGTACACCCATGCGAACCAGTGCTAGTGTTAGTGTTCCAGTTTAACTTCCCATTTTCCTGTGGTTTTTCAAGCAGGCCACAAAGTAGTCATGATGCACTAATCATGAAATGTGCTTCAAACACAAAACTTCAGCAGGTCCTGGCTGCATTTGTGGAGGGAAAACAGAGTTAACATTTTGAGTCCGAGACTCTTCTTAGAACTAAAGGGGATTCATATTGGGCTCAAAACGTCAATCCTCCTCCTCCCTCCACAGATCAGTCAGACCAGCTGAGTTCCTCCGGCACTTTCTGTGTTTGTTTCATTTCTGGCATCAGCAGTATTTTGTTTTCCTTACGGATGTTACACTAAGCCGCCTGTATTCCTGCATTCCCAATGAATAACAGTCACTCACCGATGGTCTGTAATCTCAAGTATGAAGTACTGCCCAGAGCCAGATATACATCCCAACACACACATGCACACACACAAATACACACACATACAGCTGTTGGGTTATTGCATGCAATTCTGGACTCCTTCCTATCGAAAAGATGTTGTGAATCTTGAAAGGGTTCAGAAAAGATTTACAAGGATGTTGCCAGGGTTGGAGGATTTGAACTACAGGGAGATGCTGAACAGGCTGGGGCTGTTTTCTCTGGAGCGTCGGAGGCTTGAGGGGTGACTTTATAGAGGTTTACAAAATTATGAGGGGCATGGATAGGTAAATAGGCAAAATCTTTTCCCTGGGGTTGGGGAGTCCAGAATTAGAGGGCATAGGTTTAGGGTGAGAGGGGAAAGATATAAAA
>NC_057726.1:68672510-68688677 GCF_004010195.1 Chiloscyllium plagiosum | reverse complement strand
CTTACAGGGATATGGGCCGGGTGCTGGCAGGTGGGACTAGATTGGGTTGGGATATCTGATCGGCATGGACAGGTTGGGCCGAAGGGTCTGTTTCCATGCTGTAAAACTCTATCACTCTAAGACACACACACACAGACGCACGCACACACTCGCATACACACAGATACACAAATACACGAAGATTGCAGAGAAGAAAAACTTGTAGATCTAGAGAAAATCTAAGAAGGAGAAAGAGAGTTAGAAACAGTGAGAAAGTCTCTCCCTTGATGTACACAATTTTCCCCACTTGTCTGGGATCTTTTAGAAGAATTTATGGTGCATGTTAAATGAGCAGGAGTCAAAATTTCATTTTCCTAACTGGAGGGATAAGTTTGCTATTCAAATTTTGGAACGTTTCAGCTGGGCCTGGTTTCTTGACCATATTTCTGTTCAGGTTCCTGTTTTGCATTAATTAGCATGTTATGAATACTCATTAGCAGTTACACTCACAGTGGAATCTAGTTCACTAAAAAACATATCTGTTCACAAACTTGATCACACATATGAGTTTTGAACCTGGCAAAGTGGATTCATCCTCCAAGCTTTGATGGGTGTCAGTGTGCTTACTAACTTGGATCCCTCAGAAAAATATTGTTATTTTTGCCACAGACGTTTACAATATTAGGGTTGAAGCCTGTTTATGTTGATCAGTATCACTCAGGTGCCATCAGTACTACACTGGCCAGCGCAATGAAATGGCAAACATTGATTGACATGAAGCAGCTGTTGGAGATGTCTGACCCCCAATTTTGTGTGTGCCAGCCTTACTCGTGGTAACCTTACAATGCAAATTCACATTCATAGGAGCATGAAGCATTGAGTAGACAGTGGTACAAATTGTGACTGTGTGCAGCAGATCATATCCTTTAGGGGCACTGAAGCGAGGTTCTCCTAAACGTTGACCTCCCCAGCTACCTCTGTACTGCTGACTTTATCAGTTAGGATGGCCTTGATTTTGTTGCCATCCGCAGGGAGAAGAACTTCCCTTTTGCCTTAGAAAACCTTCAGGAAAAGGTCAAAGGAGACACTGATAAAGGATGGTGGCGCTTTCCAACTGGTCTCTGTTATGTCCCAGTTGGGTGAAAGTTGAAAGAAGACTCCTGATGTGAAGTCCAACTGCCTTTTAAATATGACACAAGACAACTGGAACATGGAAAGTACACACACATATATACACACACAGACACACAGACACGCACATGGATACGTGCATACAAACGCACACATAGACACAGACACACACACGGATATGTGCGTATATACACACGCACACACAGACACAGACACAGACACGCACACGGATATGTGCATATGCACACACACACAGACACAAACACACACACAGATACACACACAGACACACATAG
Source organism: Chiloscyllium plagiosum (assembly GCF_004010195.1). Taxonomy (NCBI): domain Eukaryota; kingdom Metazoa; phylum Chordata; class Chondrichthyes; order Orectolobiformes; family Hemiscylliidae; genus Chiloscyllium; species Chiloscyllium plagiosum. The sequence goes on along the minus strand of NC_057726.1, from coordinate 68,687,271 downwards.
ACACAGACACACACACAGATACACACACACACACACACACACAGACACACACCTCACCTTCTTGGTGTAGTCCATTGCTTTCAGAATTGAAAGGTTCAGGGTCTCCAAACAGGCAAGTACATCCTCATAATCTCCCATGTGTGAGGCAAAGTAATCTAGAGGGAGGGAGAGCAGAACAGGCATTAATGGTTTGGTCTGGTCTTCACTCCAGTAACTGAGCATGTCATCGAGCAATCATTCACAAGTGGTGTTCTGCTATTCTTCACCGAAGGGTGCTGACCGTCCCTGGGATACCAGAGCACCTCTCGCTTACCAGAACAAAGGTTGAATGGCCTCAGAAATGAAGTGCCCTTGAGGTATTTGCCAGCATGGAGTTGTAATGGAAGGCCATCCCTCTGAAACATTACTTCTGTTTCTCTCGACACAGGTCCTGACAGACCTGCTGTGTTCCTCCAACATTTTCTAATGTTTTAAGGCGACGGCTGGTATGAGGGTGCACTTCACGGGGGCGTGGGGGGGTCTCCTTGTCCTCTGTTAGCACACACGCGGTTACTCACAGAAGGGGCTGAGAATGGGTATCAGGGTTGGAAAATCCGAGCTGATTGAGGGGGAACGAAAAACTGTAAAATACCAGAAGAAGAGTTGTTGGCTCATGTAGCATGGGACCAGACTCTTTGGTTCAACTCGTCCATGCCAACCAGGTTCTTAAACAGAACTCGTCCCACTTGCCTGCATTAGGCCCATATCCCTCTAAACTCTTTCTATTCATGTACCTGTCCAGACATTTTTTAAATGTTGCAATTGTACCAGCCTCCGCCATATCATCTGGCAGCACATTCTGTGCACGCACCACCCTCTGTGTGAAAAGGTTGCCCCTCAGCTCCCTTTTATCATCTTAAACCTATGCCCTCCAATTTTGGACTCCTCTGCCCTGGCAAAAAGACCCTGGCTATTCACCTTCTCTATGACCCTCATGATTTTATAAAACTTCCATAAGGTCACCCTTCAGCCTTTGACGCTCCAGGGAAAATGGCCCCAGCCTAAGAACTTGAAAATGGGGGGTCCTGGTGTGAATCAGTGTTCCATTTCCAGGTATACGAGACAACTTCCAAACAGGAGCTTCGTTCCAAATGCTTCTGCTTTTATTTTCTCCTTGTGCAATCAAAGAATTGTAATGGTTCAGAAGGAAGCCATTCAGATCATCATGTCTGCAGTAGGGGGTAGGGGGCAGTTCCATTACCTCGTGTTAAGTTTCTGCTTATTCCCCATGTCCCTGCACACTATTACTCACCAAATAACCAACCAGTGTCCCTTTTGAATGTCTCAATTAACCCTGCCTCCACCACATTTCCAGGGAGTGAAGTCAATGTAACTCCCTTACACTGCTGGGGCTGAGGTAACCTAGCAGTGCGCTGACCTAGATCAGGATTCCAAGGATATTGGGTTGGCCACTTAGGATTGAGGTGAGGAGAAATTTCTTCTCCCAGTGAGTGGGGAGCCTGTGGAATTCTCTGCCACAGGAAGCGGTTGAGGCCAAAATATTGAATGTTTCCAAGTAATAGTTAGACATCATTCTTAGGGTTAAAGGAATCAAAGGGGAAAGAAATGGGAAAAGGGTAGTGAGTTGAATGATCAGCCATGATCCTACTGAATGGCTTCAGGGCCGAATGGTCTACTCCTGCTGCTATTTTCTACATTTTTATGTTTTTCAGTTCCCTGTTGCAACTTCACCCATAAGCCTCTGGCATGTCTCGCTGGATTTCTAAGGGCTAGGCCAATTAATCGCTGGCAACATTCAATTTCGATTGGGGTTGGCATGAAGGGTGATGGGTTCAAGGCCAATGGAAGCACATGCAGCATTGACACATCAACAATCCTACTGGCTGAGGTGGGAACTGCAAGTTCTGAATGGAGGGAGAGGGTCACGATAATACAACATAGAGGAGCCATCAGGAGATGAGGCAACATTTTATTTTTCAGTCTCGAACAGCCACAGTACCTTGTTTGTGCTAATGCAGGGACAAACCTTCCTTGGTATGGTCAGCTGTGGCCCAGTTATTGGCTGTGCCTCATGCCACCTTTCACTCTCCACCTTACCCTACATTCCTTGGGCCCAGGGCTAAATTAGAATTCCTTTCCTTCAGAGTGAACCTTCCACAAATCTACTGAACATGAATAACATGTAGAGCAATGATGGACTAGGCCCACAGCCTGGACAATACTGCATCCCATTCTCACTCTGTGCTGTGTGCCTCACTCCTACACAGTGCTGTGTCACTGAGCTGAATCCTGTCAATGATATACCATTCCTTATGTAATTGGAACTATGCCCCGCTTCCATGATTCTCTGCTTGTCCGACTGGAATTCAAATTCGAAATGCCAGTGGCCAATTTGAATCTTAGGGAGACAGAGAACTTGAGAATTGCTGGAAAACTACACAATTTTGTCAAAACGTGTCACATCACACTCATCAGGACCATTTGGATGAACACCATTAAAGGGGAGTCGAGAGTGTGGTGCTGGAAAAGCACAGCAGGTCAGGCAGCATCCGAGGAGCAGGACAATCGACATTTCGGGCCCTTCATCAGGAATGAGGCTAGTGGGCTGGGGGGGCTGAGAGATAAATGGGAGGGGGTATGGAGTTGGGGGAAGGTAGCTCAGAATGCGATAGGTAGATGAAGGTGGGGAAGAAGGTGATAGGTTGGAGAGGAGGGTGGAGCAGATTGATGGGAAAGGTGAAGGACAGGGCAAGAGGGCAGTGCTGAGTTGGAGGCTTGGGACTGGGATAATGTAGGGGGAGGGGAAATTAGGAATATGGTGAAATCCACTTGAATCCCATGCGATTGCAGTGTCCCAAGACATAACGTGAGGTGTTCTTTGTCCAGGCATCATGTGGTAAGGGTTTGGTGATGGAGGAGGCCCAGGACCTGCATGTTCTTGGTGGAGTAGGAGGGGGAGCTAAAGTGTTCAGCCACGGGGCTGTGGGGTTGGTTAGTGCGGGTGTCCCAGAGATGTTCTCTGAAATGATCTGCAAGTTGGCATCCTGTCTCCCCGGTGTAGAGGAGACCATACATTGGGTGTAACAGATACAGTAGATGACATTGGTGGAGGCACAGGTAAATTTCTGTCCAATGTTGAAGGATCTTTCGGGGCCTTGGATGAGGGGGAGGGTGGGCGCAGGTTTTGCACTTCCTGCGGCGGCAAGGGAAAGTGCCAGGAGTGGGGTATGGCTGGTGGGAGGCGGGGGAGTGGGTGTGCATGGATCTGACATAGGAGTCGTGGAGGGAATGGTCTCTCCGGAACGCTGATAGGGTGGGGAGAGAAATATATCCCTAGTGATGGGGTCTGTTTGTAGGTGGTGGAAGTGGCGGGGGAATGATGCAATGTATACGGAAGTCGGTGGGCTGGAAGGTGAATATCGGGGGTTCTGTCCTTGTTGCGTTGGGAAGGTTCGGGTTCAAGCGCGGAGGTCCGGGAAGTGAAGGAAATGCGCTGGAGGGCATCATCGATCATGTGGGAGGGGGAATTGAGATCTTGGAAGAAGGAGGCCATCTGGGATGTGCTATTAGGGACCACTTGCCAACCAACTAGCTCTCCCCCCTCATCCAGTTTTGATTTTCCCCATGAAATAGCATTCTTGACAATTGTCCCGGTGAGTGACACTTTGACAAAATAAATCCTTCCTCAGCAATGCTTGGGGAAGTCTGTCATCTGTGGACCTCACTGTCTGCTGGCAATGCAGCAGGTAGGGGGTGGACTATGAACAAACGAGGTGACTCCTCCTCACAGCCACTACCTTTCTGCCCAACTCCTTGGACACAAAGGCAGAACGAAGGTTGTTGCAAATTTTTCGCGGTCAATCTTTAGTGTTATCGTAGAATCCCGATAGTGTGGAAGTAGACCATTCAGCCCATCGAGTCCACACTGACCCTCTGAACAGCATCCCAACCAGACATATCCCCTCCTTCCATCCGGGTAATCCTGCATTTCCCTTGGCTAATCCAGCGCGCTTGCACATCCCTGGACACTATGGGCAATTTAGTATGGTCTAATCTGCACATTTTTAGACTTTGTCCTTACCTCACAATGGGACATGACTAAACACACAGGTTTAGCAGGTCCTGCAGACAGTCTGGGATCTTAGTCCCTGAGGGTAGTTATTGCGGATGAACCTAAAGCCCTGTAAGGACTGGCTTCTAACATACTGAGTTGGACCCAATATCCAAGCACATAACACTGACATGGCCTTAAAGTGTCCTCATTTCCTTCACCTTGACTGATAGGCCAGCAGCCCCACTCCCTGACACACAGGCTCATCTAACTTTACATATCCCAGACCCAATCCACCTGCTCCAATGTCTGCCCTGCCCTTTGTGTCCCGATCCTCCCTGGAAGCTACAATTTGGCTCCTCCTCCTTTCTCTTGTGCCACACAGTTCAACACAACTAAAGACATATAGCCCAATCTCTCAGAACCCAATCTGTTTACTCCCTCGCTCTCTGTTGAACTGTCACCCTGTCCTTCTCACTCACTCACGCATTTTCTGATCTCGTTCAGTGAGGCATCTTTGAATGTGTAAGAAGCAAAGCGTGCGATGGAACTGCAGTAAAGGTCTTGTTGAGGATGTGGGTGCCTGTTCCCTGTGCTTCACTGGGAACAGGCAGATTTCACCCTCACTTGTGTTTGTGGTCACTGGTTCCAGGGATTGAGTGAAGTGAATTGGAGGGATCACTGACTTGGGGATAGAGAGGTCGGGGAGGGGGTTGGAGGTGTAAATGGGTATACACATAAATGAGGGTGAGGGGGCTAGAAGATTCAGGAAGACAGCAGAATGGGTATCAGTGAGAGGGTCTGGGGGTCTATAAGTGGCCGGTCTCACTGTGTTCGGTTTGGGATCTGTGAGCTTGTGTGGTGGGGGTGTCAGTGACTTTGACCATTGAGACTCTGTGATTAAAGTAGACAAAGTAATTCAGTTCAGGGTAACCGTATGTAAGTGGATAGTGATTGAACTCAAACTCTGCTTTTAATGAGCAAAGTTTTGATGTGTGCATGTCTGTATTTGAGTGTGAGTGGCTTGGGTCTGTGTCTGTATGTCAGACTGCCTCTGTGTCATGTGTGTGTGTCTTTGTGTGCGTCTGTCAGTGTACGTCTGTTCCTCTGTATGTGTGTCAGTGTGTTTTTGTGTGTATGTATGTGTGTGCTAGTCTCTGCCTATCTGAGTGTTTGTATGTTCACCTGTCTCTGTCTGACCTGTGTGTGCAGATATGTATGTTTGTGTGTCAGTGCCTCTTTACGTCTGTGTCTGTGTGTTTGAGCTATGCGTATGTGTACATATTTGTCTATGTGTGCTTTGTTTGTGTGTGTCTGCCTCTGTGTGTGATTTTATTTATATCAGTGTCTGTGTGTATGTTTGCGTTTGCTTTTGTCTGTGTCTGTCCATATGTGCACATCAGAATCGGTGGTGTTTTTGTCTGCATGTGGGACTGAGGTTAGTTATTGGGTGCAGTCAGATGAGCGCTGATGTTAATATTGGTCACAATGTTTAGTGACATTTTGCTGTCAGTTTTTATTTTTAACTGAAGGTATTGAGTAGCTGGGAGCAGGTGCATGAGCAGCTCTGAAAGAGGAAGTGATAGAAGATTCTGACTGGGATTCTCTGACGCCTCCATTCCTGAAAGCTATCTTACTGTGATTCTAATAAAATCCTCATCACTTTGCGAAAATACAATGCAAGAACCAGAATAAACCAACAGCTCATACATGCATGTGTATCTGTGTATGTGTGTCTGCATCCAACAGTGTGCCTGCATTTACCTGTGTCTGAGTGTATGTCTGTATCTGTGCGCTTGTTTTTGTCTATGTCTGAATGTGTTTGGCTGTACCTGTGTATTCTTGTGTCTGTCTGTGCCTGAGTATGTGTATCTTGAATGAGTATGTGTCTGTGTCTGCATCTGAGCCTTAGTTTGTGTGGGAGAGCAGAGTGTAGGTAGAGGATCAGCAAGGATCTTACTGAATGGGAAAAGGGGTTTGAGTGACCGAATGGACTCCACCTGTTTATGAACGAACCCTGTGTGTGTGAGAGTGTGTGTGTGTGTCTGTGTGTGTGAGTGTCTGTGTGTGTGTCCGCCTGTGTGTGTCTGTGTGTGGTGTGTGTCTGTGTGTGTGTGTCTGTGTGTGTGTGTGTCTGTGTGTGTGAGTGTCTGTGTGTGTGTCCTATCATAATCGGAAGGGATGCAATTGGAAACCAGTTATGTTACATTAGCCCTGCCTCAGACCTTGGTAAGGACACATTCAGAATACGGTGAACATTCTAGTGTCTATATTAGAAACATGAACATAGAGACATTGGGAAAGGGAGGAGATTACGAGAGTGATAACAGGATGGGGAGATTATAGCTATGGGGAAAGATTGAACTGGCTTTTCTATCGAAAAATGATGATTGAGGAGTGATCTTGAGGACTTCCAGATTTGCAAAGGGTTTGACAAGAAAGGCATGGATGTTTCCACTTGCGAACAGAAATAGAACTAGGAGCATAACATCAGCAAGTCACTATTAAATCCAGTGGGGAATTCAGGATAAATTTCACGAGAAACTTCTCTCTCTGCAGAGAATGTGAGAATGTAGAACTACCTACAACAAAGGAAAGTTGATGTGAATAGCAATGGATGCATTAAAAATGAAGCATGAACAGTGCTTGAGGCAGAGTTGGTCGATCGATATTTTGATGAACTAAGTTAACAGAAGTAGGAACACCAGCCGAGACCTTTTAGATCTGCTTCTGCCCTGTAAAAAATATTAACCAGCTCACTTATGTCTGCACGAGTCAAGCTAATCCCCAGGATAGACTACTTATTACCCTGAGGCTGTGCCTGCAGTGAGAACAGGCTGTCATTAGTCTGTGATTCGATGACTGATATGGATGTGGACGAGACAATTTCGTAAATTCCATAAAACAGGTTTTCAAAATCAAAACTGCAGAGAGCAACATTTAAATAAGAAACTTTCAAATTGACTTCTGAGCAGATTCCAATACATCTGTCGACCTCAATGCTTCAGGGAGAATGGTGTGACTGAGAATAGAGGAGACTGCACTCTCTCCAGCTCCAGCTCCAGCTCTGAATCCCAAGCCTCGCAGATACTGCCTGCTGTCTGAGCTCAGTTTTGGAAGTGTAGTGCCAATTTCAGGAGTCCACTCAACAATGGAAGTTTAATGTCGCAGTTTAATGTGCAGCTCAGTGCCAATTATAAAACTGGCACAATTCAGTGACACATCAAATGTAGTTCAAAGAAACGGTATTTCTGACCGGTGAGGGATGCCAACCTAATTTCAAAGGTGAGTGGGCAGGCCTGGCACTGGCACAGGGGGTAAGGTACATCGGGGCCCAGTAGTGGGCATGTGTCACCCAGTCTCCGCTGTTAGAAAGAAGCCTATCCTAGACTGACATCACTTTCACCAACACTGCAGCTGACGCAGCCAGCAAGATCGAGGTATGTTATGGCACCGGTGGTTTTCCTAAAGGCCTTGGGTGTTGTGGATTCTCTCTAGTTGAGCAGTATGGCCAATAGAAGGAGACAAAGCTCACACATTTACAGCAGCAGGTTGGGTGTCTGAATTCAGGTCTTTGCTGTGAACATACATTGACTATCACTAGACAGAGGCCCTTTGGTCCTGATTAAGCTGCTACCCTAACAGTGGGAGACATGGATTCTCTGACTTACCACAAAGCTCCTTAGTATCCACATGACTGCAGCAAACAAAAAGGGAGATAGAAAGACAGACAAGGAGAGAGAAATACATTTATTACTTCAACGCATCGACAGACCAGCAAGATTACTTTCAGTTTGATGTGACAGAATATTAGAATCTGACTTTTGACTCCAATACCAAAAGTAAAAGATTGCAGTCAGTCACCAACAGGCCCATTCCTTCCTTATTTTCTCATCTTTCCTTCCTCCTATCCACTCTATTCTTATGGGGAATGTTCAACCAACCGATAAAACAGGTCAAGTTGGCAACTACAGCACGACCATCCAGCAGTATGTATTAATATGTTCAGTGTCTCTCAAGTGGTTGCTGTAGCAACAATGCTATTTTAAGCAGTAGGTTGCTGTACTGCATGCTAACATGATTTTCTCCAGAAAAATCATCCTGGGTTTTAAAGGGGAACTTCAAATGTCCTTGTATCTGTCAGGGAGTGGATTATTTGCCATAACTAGGAGAATTTGGAGCTAGGCAAAAGTGAGGTCTACAGATGCTGGAGATCAGAGTCAAGATTAGAGTGGTGCTGGAAAAGCACAGCAGGTCAGGCAGCATCCGAGGAGCAGGAATACAGGAATCCTGCTCCTCGGATGCTGCCTGACCTGCTGTGCTTTTCTAGCACCACTCTAATCTTAAATTTGGAGCTATACCATTCGGTTTAAACAATGAGGCCTAAAACTTGGATCGAACCTGATGCTGCAAATTGTAACTGTCTGGTCTGGTTACTTACAGTCAACAGGCTAAAGGTGCCCACAGTGGACTGTCAAGCAGCCCCAGCATAGTCCCACAACATTAAGACACCATGAAGACAGCAGTAGCCTTCAGTTCCAATACACATCTGGGACACAGCTCCTTCTCCTCCTCCTGGCCTCAATGCCAGGATGAGCCATGAAGTCCAAATTCACAATCCTTGATCCAACGGGTAAACATTCTCAATCCCAATGCGACTGTCAACTTCTGTCCTCGAGTTCCACAACAATGGCTGAGGCACAAGAGCTGGGTGACGGAGGAAACACCACAGAAGCGCTTCACAGGAGGCTCCCAAGCACTGAGGATGTCACCTAGACAGGGGACGAAACGTTTGCAACAAAAACTTCCAGCTCGGCGAACAGAACCACAGCAGCTGGGTGACCTTCCCAGTGCTACACTGAGGGAGTGCTGAACTGTCAACGGCACTGTCTTTTTTGCTTGACACGTCATATCAAGGTCATGTTTCGTCTCTGTCAACTCACTGCAAGTCATTGGGCAGAGAAGATGTAGGGGAGATGTCCCCAAGTCCTGGTCAATACTTAACCCTGAATCAAAATCACAACATGATTAGGAGCTGAGAGAATTGCTGTTTACGGGAGCCTAGCTGTGCACAAATTAGCAGCCGCACTTGCAGCATTACAGTGACAATACTTCAAAGGTATTGGCTGTAAGCAGTGTGAAACAGTCAAAATTTGGAAATGCTGGTGTTGAACTGGGGTGTACAAAGTTAAAAATCACGCAACACCAAGTTCCAATTAAACCGGTTGGACTATAACCTGGTGTTATGAAACAATCAAAGATTGTGAAACAAGAACACGTCTTTCTGCTATGTGAAGCTCACTCTAGGGGAGATCGAAGATTAAAATATGTGGGCATGGTTACTGTTCAAAGGGCTAACTGGTTTCACACTTCACAGGCTGTGTTCTGATGATCTGTGTTGTTACATCGAGTGGTAAGAGCAGGTCTGCAGCAAATCAATGATGCAAAGAGGACAAGGCATTTTAGTTACAATCTTACTTGTGTGAAACTGACTGTAACTCACAGCAACTTTATGCATGGGAGCCTTTGCACCTGGTCAGTGTCAATTTTAGTACAACAGCAATCGGTAAGACAGTGAGATCAAACCATGACAAAATCATGATGTGATTTCAGAGAAATGGGAGAAAAGAGACCCTATATGATCCACAGAATAAGAGAGACAGACAGAGACCAAGAGGGACTGAGACAAGATCAACACAAACAAGGCAAGGGACTGCACAGGGATGAGGAAACCTGCAAGAACAAAACTGTCCTTTGTCAGGACCGGTGCAGCACAGGTGTAAAGATCCCACTACTCTTTCAAACTGGTAGTAAAGCTCTTTCTACTCTCCCAGAACAGGTACTGCACTGGTTTGAGACAGAGTAAAGCTTCCTCTACACTGTCCTTATCAAACCCTTCGAGGACAGGGATAGCATGGGGCTAGATACAGTATGTTTGAATCAACATGTTCAGAAGTGTTATGACATACCTCTGGAGTAGGTGGGATTTTATTCCAGGTCTCCCACCTCAGAGATACGGACACTACCACTGTACAACAAGCTCCCCATAAAGTTCTTGCTACACTGTCCAATCATTTCAGCTACCAGCTTTAGCATTCCACTTTTCTGTCACCATTGAGGATAATTATAAAAGTAGCTTTCATTGGGATCTCTGATCCATTTTGTGCACTTGCACTCTGTAAATCCATGCCCTGCTGATCTCCTCAAAATCAGTCTGTGTGGCAGAGCCTATGTTGACGGAGTCTGAGCTGAGCTGGGATCGCAATGTGGATGGTCTTACTGGCAAGTCAGGGTGACATAACAGGTCACCTCTGTGGACATCTGTACAGGTTACTTGCAAGATGTGCACCGGACACAGAACATAACTCTCTCAAAGCCAGCCGTAGCTGTGTACACGACATGAGCCCAGGTTGGATGTGACTGCGGATTCCAGTGTACAGATATGTACTGGAGGAACTCACTGCCTTGATCTCCAGCAGGCCATGGACACAGATGGTCCTGGCTCAGGTATATCAGGGGCTGGGGAAGGTTCTGAATTCAGTACAATATAATCCTGGCTCAGTATCAGTGAGATCCTCTCCCCATCTGTCATGTCTGGTTTATAAGCAGAGCTCTAGCACCTGGGGATGGGAGCGGCGTTTGAGCTCACAGTCTCTGGGTCCATGACAAACAGATACTTACATCTGCCATGGGGAACTCAGTTGCTCGGCTTTCCACTAAATTCCCCACATCACAAATCAGTTACCAACCTCCAAAACTCAGCGGGTGAGTCTGGAACTATAAACCAACTTCCCCCACCCAATATGTCCCAAAGTGTTTCACAGCCAACGTTTAGAAATACAGAAAACTGGACCAAAGATGGGTCATTTAGTGCAACGAGACCTTTGTGCCATTCAGTATGATCCTCTATCTTAGTGCCAGACTTCCACATTCTCCCCATTCCCATTGTTAATTTTAGCTTGTAGCAAATTCTCTATTTCATAGAATCATAGAGTGTGGAAACAGGCCCTTCAGCCCAACAAGTCCACACTGACCCTCTGAAGAGTAACCCACCTAGACCCATTCCTCTACCCTATTATCCTATATTTACCCCTGACAAATGCAACTAACCTACACTATCCCTGAACACCATGGGCAGTTTAGCCTAACTTGCACATCTTTGGATTGTGGGAGGAAAGTGGAGCATCCAGAGGAAACCCACGCAGACACGGGGAGAATGTGCAAACTCCACACAGACTGAGGCGGGAATCAAACCCAGGTCCCTGGCGCTGTGAGGCAGCAGTGCTAACCACTGAGCCACCGTGCCACCCTTGGTGTCTTGACCTTCACAGCTTTCTGTAGGAGAGAATGCTTGGAGTGAAGGAATTTGTCCTCACCTCAGTCCTAACTGGCCTACCCAGTATCATTATATTGTCCAGATCTTATTGCATATTGACATGAACTGCTTCAGTATTTGAGGAGTCATGAATGGTGAACATTATGAAATCATTGGCAGACAATCCTGCAAGTCTTCAGTACTGTTGTGGAATGTTGTCAGGCCCTATTGTAGTAGTCAGCACCTCCAACTTTTCTTAATATCAAGCAGAGTGAATCGAAATGGCTGCAGACTGGTATCTGTAATGCTGGGGACCACTGGGGGGAGGCCATGGCTGAAGGTTGCTGCAAATGCTTCAGCCTTATCTTTTGCCCTGGGTTCTTCTATCATTGAGGAGGGGGATATTTGTGGAGCCTCCTCCTCCAGTGAGTTGTGTAATTGTCCACCATCATTCACAACTGAATGTGGCAAGGATTCAATCGAATCAGTCCTCCCAACTGTACTGCCCACTGGCCTGGATTTGCCCCCTTAATTACACATCACCAGAGGGACTCCACAGCTGCCTCACCCAACAACGAAAACTATAACAGAACGGGGTCAGTGAATTGATTCTGAAACAATTTTGTCTGTAAGACCATTGATGGAGTTAACTGCTGGTCACATTGGCTCCACATAGAGACTCAGCAGTTAATTTTCAGACAAGCACAGCACCCACAACAACACAGAATATTGCTTAAATAATGCTTTTACCTGACCCCAATCTTTCACAGTTCATAAAGTAAACACTACTTGCAGAATAGAGCGTGACACTAAGTGAGGACAGCCCAATAAATACTGAGAACAGACTCAATTACATTGAGCTCTCCAATGCAGTCACGCTAATGTGTGTCACACTGGGTCATCTATATTTTATATCAAAGGACTGGGAGAACAGGGCAGGCAATTAAACACCGGTTGGAGCTCAATAGTAGAATTCAAATGTTAAAAAAAAATTTCAATATCTTTTCCAGTAATTCAGGGATTGGCTCTGTCACCCCACTATGTGCCTCTTTGAAAGAACTATGCGATTATTCCCACTGCCCTGCTCTTCCCCATAACTCTGCCATTGTTTTCCTTTCTATTTTAAATATTTATCTGCTCCTCTTTTCAAAGTTGTTATTGAATGTGCTTCACGTCACTTCCAGCAGCATTAGGCTGTTGCCATATTGGCTCAGTCGACTGATGAGGTGTCCACATTAAACTGGCAAGACACAATCTCTATTTTCAAATGCCCTACACTAAATTGATCATTGGCATGGATATCTTGAAAACTAACCATTGACAAAGTCCAATCTGAGGCTGTCATTTCAGTTTAACCTTGATCCTCCTGTTTTGGGATCGCCAAACACATGTTGCCACCAACCATGTACCTTATCCTTATTGCTTTGCGCCCTTAATGAAGTTCCTAAATAGGCTATCCAAAAGCAGGATGGGTGACACATTTATCTCCTGCACAGGCTGAAACTGAGACTGAATAGTCTTTATGTTACAGAGAGGAGAAAGTGAGGACTGCTGATGCTGGAGATCAGAGCTGAAAAATGTGTTGCTGGAAAAGCGCAGCAGGTCAGGCAGCATCCAAGGAGCAGGAGAATCGACGTTTTGGGTATAAGCCCTTCTTCAGGAATGAGGAGGGTGTGCCAAGCAGGCTAAGATAATAGGTAAGGAGGAGGGACTTGGGGAAGGGGCATTGGGAATGCGATAGGTGGAAGCTGCCACGGCCTTCTTGACCTGCAATCTTCTTCCCGACCTCTCCGCCCCCAACCCCTCGCCGGCCTATCACCCTCACCTTAACCTCCTTCCACCTATCGCATTCCCAACACCCCTCCCCCAAGTCCCTCCTCCCTACCTTTTATCTTAGCCTGCTTGGCACACCCTCCTCATTCCTGAAGGAGGGCTTATGCCTGAAACATCGATTCTCCTGCTCCTTTGATGCTGCTTGACCTGCTGCGCTTTTCCAGCAACACCTTTTTCAGTTTATGTTACAGAGACCCAAGTGGAATAGTCAGATACACAAGGAAGAGATTGCCTTACTTGGTGTTGTCGGAGTCTATTGTATGAAAGAGGTTTTCCAGTTCTTCTTCATTGAGGGTTCCATCTGAGAAAAAGGCCCGAAATTCGTCCAAGGACAACTTACCATCATCTGAAACCAAATGAACAAAAGGGCCATTAGTAACAGGAACATGCAATCAACGCATGTCGCATCAAAAGATATCAGTCTGAAATTAGTGTCACATGGATATACAACACTCCATCCCTCCCAAACAGTTGTTATTAATAATATTCACTGTGAAAAGTTCAGGTTCTCTGACAAATCCCTGAGGAACACTGTTTACCACCTCTCAGGAAACACAGGATTCACTGTAATCCTTTTCTCTGTCACACACTACAAAATCTGTATCACCAGATTACCAGCATGTCGTGCTGACACTCTCCAATCATATGCAAGCAGCTGTTTTGTCTCTCTAATCCTAATGATCAATTCTGGCAACTCCTTCACAACTGACTGGTTTATGGGACACACAGTCTTTGGGTCAGAGGAAAGCGATGGTTCCACTATCCCAATACCTGGCATCATCATCCAGTGCTCGCCTCATCTTTTAGCTTTGTCTTTTTTTTTCTTCATAAAATATGCAAGATAGTGTCGGATTGTGGCAACAGTTGAAGCTTTTCGCCGTATTTTGCTGTGTTGTTCATTGTAGAGTACAAATGACAGTAAATCATTATTCATTCTTTGCTGCCCTCCCTACCCAAAGTGATGAACAGTTCTCTCAGAATCATGCTGCCTCTTTACATGAGAGTTTGCCCTTCAGATTGGCTTCAGTCTGCTGTGTAGGCCCACAGGCCTCTCAGTGGGTCAGGCCTCAGCATTCTCCAGCTGCTTTCCCCCTGCCTGTCCTCACCTATCTCATGGCTCCCCAAGGTCAAGAGGAAAGGGTCAATAGTGAAGGTGCCAGTAACCCCATCGACCAGGATATCAAGCTCTCTGGTTTGAAGAGTTCTGAGCTGGTGTTATTATCTAACAGAGACTGTACTACATTGGCCCATTTACTCTGTCAGTGTGATGTAGAAACAGTGTCTCATTTACTGTAATAGCTGCTGAACACAGATTGTGGGAGTTCCCCAAATGTTTGAGTGCGAAAGAAGCTGCTTGGTTATCAGGGAGAAAGTGAGGACTGTAGATGCTGGAGACCAGAGTCAAGAGTATGATGCTAGAAAAGCACAGCCGGTCAGGCAGCATCCGAGGAGCAACATTTCGGACAAGAGCCCTTCATCAGGAATGAGGCTTGTGAGCCGAGGGGTGGAGAGAGAAATGGGAGGGGGGGGTGGGCTGGGGGTAAGGTAACTGAGAGTGCAAT
>NC_057726.1:68639441-68672499 GCF_004010195.1 Chiloscyllium plagiosum | reverse complement strand
GTAGAGAGTAATGGTAATAGGTCAGAGAGGAGGGTGGAGCAGATAGATGGAAGGAAGATGGTAAGGTAGGACAGGTCATGAGGGTGGTGCCGAGTTGGAAGTGTTGGAACTGGGATAATCCAAAGGGAGGGGAAATGAGGAAACTGTTGAAATCCACATTGATGCCATGGGATCGGAGGGTCCGAGGCGAAAGATGAGGCGTTCTTCCTCCAGGTGTCGGGTGGTTAGTGTGTGACAGTGGGAGGAGGCCCAGGATCTGCATGTTCTTGGCTGAATGGCAGGGGGAGTTGAAATGTTCAGCCACAGGGTGGTGGGATTGGTTGGTGTGGGTGTCCCGGAGATGTTCCCTGAAGCGCTCTGCGAGTAGGTGTCCTGTCTCGCTAATGTAGATGAGACCGCATCAGGAGAAATGGATACAGTAAATGACATGTGTGGAAGTGCAGGTAAAACTGTGGTGGATGTGGAAGGCTCCTCTGGGGTCTTGGACGGTGGTGAGGGGGGAGGTGTGGGCACAGGTTTTGCAATTCCTGTGGTAGCAGGGGAAGGTATTGGGAGGGAGGCATGTACTGTACCTTTGAGAGGGAGTGAATGCTGTTTTGCACTGAGAACTTACAAGCACCTGTCATGTGACTTACTAGCAGTCCCAGCCAGAGTGTACTGGAAATTTGAAAATATGTAACATTTTACTGTGAAATAGATATCTGAGTTGGTTGCTGTTTTGACAACAATTCAAATTTAACCAATCAATTTAAATTATGCCAAAGAGTGTGGTGCTAGAAAAGCACAGCTGGTCAGGCAGCATCCTAGGAGCAGGCGAATTGACTTTTTGGACATAAACCCTTCATCAGGAATGAGGCTTGTGGGCCAAGGGGGCTGAGAGATTAATTGGAGGAGTTTGGGGTTGTGGGGAAGGTAGTTCCACCTACATGAGATCAATGTGGATTTCACCAGTTTCCCCATTTCCCTTCACCCCACCTTATTCCCAGTCACAACCTTCTAATTCGGCGCTGCCCTCTTGAATGCTCCTAACTGTCCATCTTCCTTCCAACCTATCTGCTCCACCCTCCTCTCCAACCTACCACTTTCAGCTCCACCTCCATCCACCTATCGCACTCTCAGCTACCTTCCCCCCAGTCCCACAACCCCCTCCCATTTCTCTCTCCACCCTCTCAGCTCACAAGCCTCATTCCTGATGAAGGACTCTTGCCTGAATCATCACTTCTCCTGCTCCTTGGATACCGCCTGACCTGCTCTGCTTTTCCAGCACCATACTCTCGGCTCTGCTTGGTTATCAGACTGTCTAATAGAATCTGTGGTTCCAAAGCTTATTTTACATGGGATGTGTGCATCACTGGACAGGCATTTATTCAATCATAGAGTCCTACAATGCAGAAAGAGGCCATTCAGACCATCAAGTCACCACCGACCCTCTGAATAGCACCTCACCCAGAGCCACTTCCTCCCATCCCTGTAACCCCACAGTGTGTTTTTTTAACCATGGCTTAACCCATCTCGCCTGTATACTACAGGCAATTTAGCATGGCCAATCCACCTAACCTGCACATCTTTAGACTGTGGGAGGAAACCAATACAAACACAGGGAAAAATGTGTAATCTTCAGACAGTTACCCAAGCCTGGAATTGAACCTGGGTCCCTGGCACTATGAAGCAGCAGTGCTAACTGTCCTTGAACTGATTGGAATGTTAGGCCACTATGAAAGGACGATTAAAAGTCAACCACATTTGCTGTGGGTGTGGGGTCTCACACCAGCCAGGAATGTCAGACTCCCTTTCCTGAACCAGATGAATGATTTTTAACAGCAATTAATGTTGTTATAACAATTAACCGTGACTGTTATTGAGACTAGCTTTGAATTCAAACTTTGTTAATGAATTGAGTTTATATTCCACCAGCTGCTATGGAGAGATATGAACCTGGAGCCCCAGAGCATTAGCCAGAGTTTCTGGATTACTTGTCCAGTGACATTGCCATCATCCCTCCCAACAATCCAAAGTTAAAAAAATCAGATAAAAGTAAATGGATCCATGTCATAGCTAGGGAAACTAAAACAGAAACTGGGATTGTAAACCAAAATCTCTGAGGAAACTGAAACTAGTTGAACCAGCTAAGAAAATATAGAGATAAAAACAATGACTGCAGATGCTGGAAACCGGAGTCTGGATTAGAATGGTGCTGGAAAAGCACAGCAGTTCAGTCAGCATCCGAGGAGCAGTAAAATCGACGTTTCGGGCAAAAGCCCTTCAAGCGTATTCCTGTTGAAGGGCTTTTGCCCGAAACGTCGATTTTACTGCTCCTCGGATACTGTCTGAACTGCTGTGCTTTTCCAGCACCATTCTAATCCAGACTAAGAAAATATAGAGTCAACTGAATTCAGATGATCATTCCAATGGTGCAGTAAGGCTGACTGAAGGAGACAGAGACTAATTCTGAGGGAGCTCGGAACAGGCAAATATGCAGTTGCTACAACTGTTTCAGATACTTGAAGATAACACTGGGAGATTTACATCATTCAAGCCAGCGCAAGCAGAGATGAGGAGGGTCTGCAGACATGTGTCATTTTTTGTAAAGACAGTACCAAGGGAGCTCTGATTGTGCATTGCTGTCAGCTGGGAATCAAGGTAAATCCTCAAAGGAGTTGGAATTCCGCATGAGAAAGGCAGAGTTTTGAGAAAGGATCTTGTGATTGAGATTTATGTCACATATGTTGAGTAAATTGTAAAATCTGTCTTACCATTAATTGGTCATTTACCAACCAACAGCAATTTACCTGTTGGTAATGCAGTGATGCCAACAGCATGGGTTCAATTCCTATACTAGCTGACGTTTACCATAAAGGACTCTCCTTCTCAATTTTTCCCCTTTCCAGAGACACAGTAACCCTCAGGTTGAACCAGTATCAGTCATCTCTCTCTCTCTAATGAGAGAGCAGCCCTATGGTCTGGTAAGACCAAGGTGATTTCACATTTATATGCTTAACAGAGACTAATTTTCGGTTTGATTGCTAGAGTAAGACTTTCTAGAAATGAAACCTGGAGCATCAGGTTTTCCATTGGTTCTGTTTTGGAAGTTCAGTTCTTTCACATTATTGGTCTCCAGGGTGCTCTTAACATTTGTGACAATGAGTCATAAGGTAGCACAAAGCTTAAGTACTACTCAAGAAGACACATTTAGTCAAAGCTCTTCATCTTACATTCATCAAGCCATTTTGCAGGAATGACAATTCAAGGTGAAAACCAATATCCATACCATGCGAGAAGACAGTATTGATTGATTGGAAGGCGAACTCAAATTGGAAGAGATGTTTCCATGCAGAGTGCACCCATTAAGATTGATGATGTGGAGGCACTAGTGCTGGACTGGGATGGACAAAGTTGAAAGTCACACAACACCAGTTTATAGTCCAACAGATTTATTTGGAAGTACAAGTTTTTGAAGCACTACAGAATGAAGGAGCAGAGCTCCCAAAACTTGCATTTCCAAATAAACCTCTTGGACTATAATCTGGTATTGTGTGATGATGAACTTTGGCTATTAATGTTGATTGACAGTTAACTGCCAATGTAAAAATTCTGTTTACATTTTAAATCAGACAAAGTTGATTCTGATTGGCCAGGCCATTGTCCAGATACATTAACCAGAACATGGTTGCCATCTATTTGTTGAGGTGGAACAGGCACAATAAGAGTCCTATATCTGAAGCACACAAACAAGCAATTCCACAGCATTTAGTCAATAGAGATGCTGGTGATCAGCATGCCAGCTTACAACCTGAAAGGCTCATAGAGGGAACCATATTCAGAAATGAACCTTCAAGAAAATGGAGAAGGATAGAAGAAACCAGAGCAGCCAAAATGAGATTTTCCTTTTGAAACTTAGCTAACAGTTCAGCAAGGGCTCTGGGGAACTGCTGCCTGGCCCACATCATTTCCCTACTCAGCTTTGAATTTTAACATTGAACTTGAGAAGATTAATTATGATTCAGGTAATGTTTGAAATCATTGACTGGATTGAGTGTATGCAGTAATTTTATTTGAAAAACTATATTTTAACATCATCTTTTGCTTACAAAAACTGTGCTTGCCAACACCAAGTTGAAGGTGGACTCCAAATTATTTATGGGAGAAAGAAAGGACTGCAGATGCTGGTGATCAGAGTCAAAAAGTGTGGTGCAGGAAACCGAGAAGCAGGAGAATCGACGTTTTGAGCATAAGCTCTTCATCAAGAATGTGTTCCGTCATTTCTGATGAAAAGCTTCTGCCCGAAACATCGACTCTCCTGCTCCTCGGATGCTGCCTGATTGGCTGTGCTTTTCCGTCACCACACTTTTTGACTCCAAATTATTTATGATCCTGTTATGGACCAGTAACTTTTCTGCAATTCGAAATCCTGATTACTCCCGAGGAGAATAAAGCCACAAGATTCCAAATTTCCAAACAAACCAAAAAAAAGTATAACTGTCTTATACCCAAGCATCCAGAATTAACATGAGGTAAACATGGATATATAGGCAAACCGTGGTCAAATGCATCATGAGCCATGCAGAAAATGGCAGGTACAACCAAGACTGATCCCCGAGTTTACCTTTAACACCCAGATATCAATCATCATCATGAATTTAAAAAATCTTTGAAGATTCCAAAACTAGAGGGGCATAGGTTTAGGGTGAGAGGGGAAAGATTTAAAAGAGACCTAAGGGGAAACTTTTTCACGCAGAAAGTGGTGCTTGTGTGGAATGAGCTGCCAGAGGAAATGCTGGAGGCTGCTACAATTACAGCATTTAAAAGGCATCTGGATGGGGATATGAATAGGAAGGGTTTAGAGGGATATGGGCCAAATGCTGACACTAAATTAGTTTGGGATATCTAGTCGGCATGGATGAGTTGGACCAAAGGATCTGTTTCCATATTGTCTATCTCTATGATTCCGTCTTCCTTGAGATGGACTTCAGCTGTCTTCTTTCAAGGACATACATTGGGATTTCCCACAAAATCCACTGCAACTGAGATTTTCACAATGAATGTTCGACTCTCAGTTGCACTGGCATGACTCCAGGTCTATAGGTGACATGGGTTTCCTTTTGCCCCAACTGTCAGCTTCACTGACCTGACACTGCATCCCTCTAAGCCCCAGTCACTCCGGTTTTCTTAGCAATTTCTACTCTAAAACCTCTCTGAGCCACAAATGCAGGGAGCTAACCACAGCATTTCAGTACCATGGAACTGCCTGCGTTCTCCTGCTTCTCAAGCTCCACACTGTTCACAGCCCATAAACTGCTATGTCATCTGTAAAGCTCAGTGAAAGGGCAGCAGGATGACTCAGTTGTTAGCACTACTGTCTCACAGCGCCAGAGACCTGGGTTCAATTCCACCCTCGGGCGACTGTCTGTGTGGAATTTGCACATTCTCCCTGTGTCTGCGTGGGCTTCTTCTGTGTGCTCTGGTTTCTTACCACAGTCCAAAGATGTGCAGGTTAGGTGGCTGAGCCATGGGAAATGCATGGTTACAGGGATAGGCTAGGAGGTGGGATGCTTTTTGGATTGTCGGTATGGACTTGATGAGCCACATGGTCTGCTACCACACTGTAGGGATTCTATAATAACACCATCACGGCTGTAATCAATTGCTCTTAACTCATTCTAGATCAACTAAACTCTGGATTATTTGTTGTTCCTGAGCTGGTCAATCCTGTGGATGTGACTGGGAAAAGGTGCTGCTCATTCACCCAAATGAAGCCTCAGAGTCAAATATCTTGCAAATGGTGATTCATGCTGTCTCAAGTGAGCTGTGACTCTGTAGCTATCAATCTCTCACTGAGCTAGAAGATTAAGAGTTCAAGAACACCACCTCAAGTCTTTTTAAGATTGAAAATGCATCAAATGATATAGGGAGAAAGCAGAATTTGGCATTGAGATAGAGGATCAGCCAAGATTGTATTGAGCAGGCTTGAATGAGCTAGATGGCCTACTCTTGTCCCTATTTCCTATGTTTACCTGAGCACAAAATCACAAGCTAATGCAACACAGTGTCGAGGGAGTGCTGCATTATTAAAGGTGCTGACTTCCAGAGAAGATGTTAAACTGACGTCTTACCTGGCCTCTCTGGAAAATGTAAAAGATCTCACAGAAACATTAAAAAAGTGAGAGTGCACTCCGTAGTGGGCAGACAATGGTCGTCCAAAACAGGCCATCTCTGCCTGTGGGACGGTTCTGTGCAGAAATTAGATGCTGCATTTCCCAGCTAATAACAGTGAATGCATTTCCTATGTGTTTCATAGGCTTTAAAGTGCTTTTGAATGTTTTGAACTTATGAATGGAGCTATATAAATATAATAAACAAAATAAAATGATGTGATTAGGCAAGATTTAGGATGCATAGGATGGGGAAGGAAACTGCAGGGGACGGGCACAATTGAAATGTGGAGCTTATTCAAGTAACAGCTACTGCGTGCCCTTGATAAGTATGTATCAGTCAGGCAGAGAGGAAATTGTCGAGCGAGGGAATTGTGGTTTACGGAAGAAATTGAATCTCTTGTCAAAAGGAAGAAGGAGGCTTATGTAAAGATGAGAGGTGAAGGTTCAGTTAGGGGGCTTGAGAATTACAGATTAGCCAGGAAAGACCTAAAGAGAGAGCTAAGAAAAGCCAGGAGGGGTTATGCAGAGTCTTTGGCAGGTAGTATCAAAGAAAACCCTAAGGCTACCTATAAATACGTCAGGAATACAAGGATGACTAGAATAAGATAAGGGACAGTCATGGGAAGTTGTGTATGGAGTCCGAAGAGACAGGACAGGTGCTAAATGAATATTTTTCATCAGAATTCACACAGGAAAAAGACAATGTTGTCGAGAATACTGAGATACAAGCTATTAGACTACTCGGGATTGAGGTTCATAAGGAGGAGGTGCTCGCAAGTCTGGAAAGTGTGAAAATAGATAAGTCCCCTGGGCCTGATGGGACTTATCTTAGGATTCTCTGAGAAGCTAGGGAGGAGATTGCAGAGCCCTTGGCTTTGATCTTTACATCATCATTGTCTACAGGAATAGTGCCAGAAGACTGGAGGATAGCAAATGTTGTTGCCTTGTTGAAGAAGGGTAGAGACAACTCTGGCAATTATAGACCTGTGAGCCTTACTTCGGTTGTGTGTAAAGTGTTGGAAAGGATTATAAGAGATAGGATTTATAATCATGTAGAAAGGAATAATTTGATTAGGGATAGTCAACACAGTTTTGTGAAAGGTAGATCGTGCCTCACAAACCTTATTGAGTTCTTTGAGAAGGTGACCAAACAGGTGAATGAGGGTAAAGTGGTTGACGTGGTGTATATGGATTTCAGTAAGGCGTTTGATAAGGTTCCCCATGGTAGGCTATTGCACAAAATACGGAGGCATGGTATTGAGGGTGATTTGATGGTTTGGATTAGAAATTGGCTGGCTGAAAGAAGACAGGGAGTGGTGGTAGATGGGAAATATTCATCCTGGAGTTCAGTTACTAGTGGTGTACCACAAGGATCTGTTTTGGGGCCACTGTTGTTTGTCATTTTTATAAATGACCTAGATGAGGGAGTAGAAGGATGTGTTAGTAAATTTGCAGATGACACTAAGGTCAGTGGAGTTGTGGATAGTGCTGAAGGATGTTGCAGGTTACCGAGGGACATAGATAAGCTGCAGAGCTGGGCTGAGAGATCACAAATGAAGTTTAATGTGGAAAATTGTGAGGTGATTCACTTTGGAAGGAGTAACAGGAATACAGAGTACTGGGCTAATGGTAAGATTCTTGGTAGTGTGGATGAGCAGGGAAATATCGGTGTCCATGTGCATAGATCCCTGAAAGTTGCCACCCAGGTTGATAGGGTGTACAGCATGTTAGGTTTTATTGGTAGAGGGATTGAGTTTCGGAGCCATGAAGTCACGTTGCAGCTGTACAAAACTCTGGTGCGGCCAAACTTGGATGATTGCGTACAGTTCTGGTCACTGCATTAATAGGAAGGACATGGAAGCATTGGAAAGGGTGCAGAGTAGATTTACCAGGATGTTGTCTGGTATGGAGGAAAGATCTTATGAGGAAGGGCTGGGGGACTTGAGATTGTTTTCGTAAGAGAGAAGAAGGTTAAGAGGTGACTTAATAGAGACATACAAGATTATCAGAGGATTAGATAGGGTGGACAGTGAGAGCCTTTTTCCTCGGATGGTGATGGCTAGCACGAGGGACATAGCTTTAAATTGAGGGGTGATAGATATAGGACCGATGTGAGAGGTAGGTTCTTTACTCAGAGAGTAATAAGGGTGTGGAATGTCCTGCCTGCAACAGTAGTAGACTCGCCAACTTTAAGGGCATTTAAATGGTCATTGGATAAACATATGGCTGAAAATGGAATAGTGTAAGTTAGATGGGCTTCAGATTGGTTTCACAGGTCGGCATGACATTGAGGGCCGAAGGGCCTGTGCTCCACTGTAATGTTCTATGTTCTATGTTCCATGTTCTAAAGATTTAAATCCTTTCATTTCTTTATATAATAACTACATCACAGCTCCTTGGTGTCTTTTCAGGAACAATAGAAGATTCCTATTTTTCTTGGAGTCTGGAAGAATGGGTGGGGCGGTCTTATAGAAACACCTAAAATTTAAAGCAGACTAGACAGTGTTACTGAACAAATGATATTCCCAATGACCGAGGAGATCAGAACCAAGGATTACAGTTAAGGATATGGGATAGGTTATTTAGGACTGAGACAAGGAGAAATGTCTTCACCTAGAGTATCTTATTTTTGAAAACATTAAGCATGTTATTTTTACAAATGCTTTCTGTCGCAGAGAATTCCTTGGGCACACCACTCTATACTACACTGCTATATCAAGTAAACAGTTCCACTTAACCATTTCTCCCTCGTTTCTGTTCTAACAACTCAAACTTTCCCAGCTTCACGCAATCTGAAAATATTTAAGCAAACACTCCCGGTGTGGCAATTTCACAAACTGAACTTTTCAACTCTGGCTCCCATGTTAAAGAGGAAATGAGTGTACAGTAATCCCAAGCTAGGAATCATGTCATTTGTGCACAATGGAAGCTGATCTATTCATGTACAAAAGACTATCACTTATTCAATATTACTTTCCCTGAACATTCCATCAGATGGAAAAGTGCACAAGTCAGCTTCCTGCCACAATGTCGACGCAGTTTAAGCAACATTGTGGAAAACCTCAATCTGAGCTCGTTAATCAGCAGCAGTTCTGGGTTTTCTGAGCCCAATGACCATGCCTGTCGCTACAATATCCTGCTCATAAATCCAGGATATTGTAGCGACATGCCTGATTGTTACCATGCCTGATTCCAATAAGAGGTATGGTGGAATTGTGAATATTAAGCAGCTTTTGTCCATACAGCTCCTTCCACTCCTTATTGGAACCACCTGCAAGAGTTGGCAGTTTAAAACATATATGTTGCAGACCAAAGCCCATCCCTTTCCAGAGGATCTACTCACCAATGATTCAGTTGGAAGCAGAGACAGTCAGACAGGATTAAATTCATGTACCCTTGAGTGGAGAGAGGCACAAAGGAATCCCATTGACCTTTAAGCCTAATAGTAGTGATCCATAACCTCAATGGATCATCCTCACTTAATGGATACCAACTATCCTGCCACTAGCAGTTGCTTCCCAGGAAGCAGTCATGATGCCATATTGGTGTGGATGCCATTTGAAGGAGAGTGGGAAGATGGCACAAGGATGTACCCAGGATGGCAAACTTCCTGAGATATCCCCACGCAGCAAAGGTCAGCATGGGCTCTTCAGCAGCTGCTTGGCACCACTGCCAACCCCAATCAATGTGCCAAATAGCTTGGGCACTGTGAGAGTGTACACCCAGGATCAAAGGGTAAGGTCCAGGGCTTCAAATGGGCCATTCCAAAGGATAGTTTTGTGTATCAATTGATGATCGTTATAATAAATGCCTCCCCAAAATTATCCAGAAGTGGCCAGGGCTCGAGGGAGGTGGAAGGATATCCATATGACCTGAGCAGTAACACCCTTTCATTCAGCTGAAATCCAAACATTTACTAGTTGGGGCCCATGAACCTTAAAACATGGATGACAATAACTGGTTTCCCTTCTGCTTTTGACTCTCCCATTAGCTCCCAAATCTTGCAGTCCCATTTTGTCTGAGACAACCACAGATTTCCCTCTTTTTTCTACCGCAGCCCTTTATGAGCCGCTACATTCCTGGACTTTGGAATGTCAGAAGTTGCTTTCCATTCATCACTTCAGGAAGGATCCTCACTTCGAAAAACAAATGGGGTACAATGTGAGAGAGCTCACATTAAAAAGAAAAATCCCTGAAGTAAGTCACTCTTAACCACTGCAGATCACCAGAAGCCACATTATATGAGGTTACTGTGTTATTGTCATTATTAATGTATTGAGTAAAAAACTTGTATTTGGACAAAATACTCAAGCGTTATTCACAAAGAGTCATGTGGCTAATTAAAGGATGGATTCCTTACACTAGTCGTGTACGCAGCTAAACCAAGACCTCTGGAGGGGTTTACCTGTGTCCAGAGGTTTCTCAAATTTAGAAGGGATGAGGTTCAGGCTTGATAATGGAGAAACCTCCAAAACTACTGGGGAACAGGTATGCAAGGAAGGGCGAATATTGGTGGGGATGGAGTGGTGGGGAGGAAATGTCGGATCAGAATGGGAAAGGTGATTGGTATCTGTTGTGGGCATGTCCACTGTAACCACCTAATCCCAATAGCTTTACTGTATCATACTTAATATCTATTTACATTCCATCTGAGTTGCATGGGAGTTTCTTACAAGTTCACAGGGTAAATGTTAGAACAAGTATACATTATTACTTAGCTACATGGACCTAGCATTTAGAAAAGCATTCTAGAGACTGATTGCTTCATCCTAGGAAAAGTTTTGTTTCCCTGATGGGTGGACGGCATCTTATATTGCCTGTTAACCCTATAATCTCTTGACTACCCCATACAACAAGATTATAGTGGTGCTGGAAATGCACAGCAGGTCAGGCAGCATCCGAGGAGCAGGAAAATCGACATTTCGAGCAGGAGCCCTTCATCTGGAATGAGGCCGGAAGCCTTGTGGGTGGAGAAATAAATGGGAGGGGGTGGGGCTGGGGAGAAGCTAGATGGGAGCGTAATAGGTTGATGGAGGTATGGATGAAGGTGATTGGTCAGAGAGGAGGGTGGAGCGGATAGGTGGGAAGGAAGATTGACAGGTGGGACAGGTCATGAGGAGGGTGCTGAGCTGGAAGTTTGGAACTGGGGTAAGGTGGAGGGAGGGGAAATGAGGAAACTGGTGAAGTCCACATTGATGCCCTGGGATTGAAGGGTTCCAAGGCGGAAGATGAGGCGTTCTTCCTCCAGGCGTCATGAGGTGAGGGAATGGTGGTGGAGGAGGCCAAGGACCTGCATGTCCTGGGCAGAGTAGGAGGGGGAGTTGAAATGTTGGGTCGTGGGGCAGTGGGGTTCCAACTCAGCACCATCCTCATGACCTGTCCCATCTGCCCATCTTCCTTCCCACCTATCCACTCCATTCTCCTCTCCAACCTATCACCTTTACCCCACCTTCATCCACCTTCTGCACTCCCAGCTACCTTCTCTCCAGCCCCATCTCCTCCCATTTATCTCTCCACCCCCGAGGCTTCCAGCCTCATTCCTGATGAAGGGGTCCTGCCCGAAACGTCAATTTTCCTGCTCCTCGGATGCTGCCTGACCTGCTGTGTTTTTCTAGCACCACTCTAATCTTGACTCTAATCTCCAGTATCTGCAGTGCTCACTTTCACCTACCCCGTACAACAATCACATTCTGTCTATGTATCCCAACATTATACTGACTTTTCTCCATTCCATCCATTGTTTTAGTATTGCACCAGGAACTAACCTATCATTCAGTTAGTAACATCTTTGGGTCTGAATTAGCCGGTTCGAGATTTGAATTCCACTGTGCAGTGTTGACAACAGAAAGCTAGGCTAACGCTCCAGTGAGGTGCTGATGGAGTGCTGTACTGACAGAGGTGCCATCTTTCAGAGGAGATACCAAATCAAAGCCCTGCATCTCTCTCCCACTCCACTGCCTTGAAAAACCACGAGTGGGTTCCCACCAATATTTCTCCATCGGTCAACAATCGACAACAACAGATAATCTGATTCACATCACGTTTCCGCTTATTGGAGCTAGTTCTGTGCAAATTGGCAAAGTGTTTCCAAAACCACAAATGGAATACAATTCAAAAGGAGTTCATTGCTTGTAAAGCACTTTGGGACATCCCGTGATCGTGAAAGGTGCTACATAAACGTAGGTCTTCCTTTCTTTCATCATTGATGGAATTCCATACTAATTCCATCAACTCCACTCTCCATTCAGATTACTACATATTTTCATCCAGATACATTTCCCTCAGGCAGTTTCCTGGCAACTGAAATACTCATTAAAACTCCTTCTTGAAGGAGAATCTGCTACAAGTGTTGTATCTAGAGGGAATGATAGAAACAGTGAGAAATACCATCTAATCCGTACACATCTATGGTTAGCACTGCTGCCTCATTGTGCCAGAAATCTGGGATTGAATCTAGCCTTGGATGACTGTCTGTGTGGAGTTTGCACATTCACTCCGTGTCTGCGTGGGTTTCCTCAGGGTGCTCTGGTTTCCTCGCACAATCCAAAGATGTACAGATGAGGTGGATTGACCATGCTCAGTTGCCCCATAGTGTCCTGGGATGTGCAGGCTACGTGGATCAGCCAGGGTAATACAGGATTACAGGGGTGGGCTGGGGGTTGCTCTGGATGGAATGCTCTTTAGAGGGTTAGTGAGGAGTCAATGGGCCAAATGGCCTGCTTCTACACTGCAGTGATTCTACGATCCTCATCTGCATAAAAAAGCTCTTGCTGGTGACCTATCCAACAAGGTTATGCATGGTATGGTCGGTGCGAGCTATGAAAGAAAGGTTGAGTAGGTTAGGATTGTTTTCATTAAAAAAAAGGAGATTGAGAGGGGACCTGATTGAAGTCTACAAAATCATGAAGGGTATAGACAGGGAGGCTAGAGAGAAGCTTTTCCCCAGGGTGTGGGATTCAATAACGAGAGGTCACATGTTCAAGGTGAGAGGAGAAAGGTTTAAGGGGGATACATGCGGCGAGTACTTCACACAGAGGGTGGTAGGTGCCTAGAATATGTTGCCAGCAGAGGTAGTAGAGGCAGGCACGGTAGATTCATTTAAGGTGCGTTAAGATTAGATTCCCTACAGTATGGAAACAGGCCCTTCAGCTCAATAAGTCCACACCAACCCTCCGAAGAGTAACCCACCCAGACCCATTCCCCTACCCTACATTTACCCCTGACCAATGCACCTAACATTATGGGCAATTGAACATGGTCAATCCACCTAACCTGCACATCTTTAGATTGTGGGAGGAAACCCATGCAAATATGGGGAGAATGTGCAAACTCCACACAGACAGTCGCCTGAGGCTGGAATCGAACCTTGGTGCCTGGTGCTATGAGGCAGCAGTGCTAACCACTGAGCTACCATGCCACCCCATCCTTAAAGGTGGAGCCACAAGTAGACAGTGCTCTTATTAGTCAGTCATTGTGTGTTAGAGTTGATGTCATGAGCGGCTGCATAGGATATCGATTAGGCCACTTTTGGAATACTGCTTTCCATTCTGATGTGCCTGTTATAGGAAAGATATTGTTAAACATGAAAAGATTTACACGGATGTTGCCAGGGTTGAGGGTTTGAGCTACAGGGAGAGGCTGAATGGACTGGGGCTTTTTCCCCTGGAGCGTCAGAGGCTGACGGGTTACCTTATAGGGGTTTATAAAATCATGACGGGCATAGATAGGATAAAAAGACAAGGTCTTTTCCCCAGGCTAGGTGAGTCCAAAGGTGGGTTTGGACTAGAGGGCAAGGATTTAAGGTGAGAGAGGCAAGATTTAAAAGGGAAGGGGGCAACTTTTTCATGTAGAGGGTGGTGCCAGAGGAAGTGGTGGAGGCTGGAACAATTACAACAGTTAAAAGGCATCTGGATGGCTACATGAACAGGGAGGGTGTAGAGGGATATGAGCCAACAAACCCAACCTGTCCAACAATTCCCCAGAAGACAAGCTCTTCAGTCCCAGAATTAATTGAGTCAACCTTTTCTGAACTGTTTCTGTTGCGATGTTATTGTTTCTATGCAAGTCTAAAGCAGTACACAACATCTGGAGGTGGTTTAATCAACACACAGTACAGCTACAGTAAAATGTCCCTCCTTTTATGTTCCATTCCCCTTGCAATAGGCAACAACATTCAATTTGCCTTGCTAATTATTTGCTGTACTGGCTGACTAACACCCAAACCCCCAGGATTCTGCAATCCCACCATTTAGCTAGCACACGGCTTATCTATTCTTCCTGCCAAAGTAGGCAAATTCACATTTTCCCATGTTAGTTTCTCTCTTCCAAAAGTGTGTCTACTCACTTAATCTGTCTATATTGTTCCCTGGACTCATTGTGTACTCTCACAACTTACTTGTTCATCTGTCTTTGGTATAGTTAGCAACCATACAGTCAGATCCATGACTCAGATTATTGATGTAGATTGTAAATATTTCTGCATGTAGCACTGATCCCTGTGATATTTAACTAGTTCTAGCTTTTTACACCAAAATTATCCTACTTCTCTACTTCCTATTAGCAAACCAATCCACTATCCAGGTCTATATGTTACCCCCTTTCCATTATGTTATCTTTTTCATTCATGGGACAAGGGTGTCACTGGCTAGGCCAGTATTTATTGCCCATCCCTAATTGCCCTGAGGGCAGTTAAGAGTCAACCACATTGTTGTGGGTCTGGAGTCACATGTAGGCCAGACCAGGAAAGGTTGGCAGATTCCTTCCCTAAAGGACATTAGTGAACCAAATGTTATTTTTAAGACAATCGACAATGGATTTGTGGTCATCATTAGACTCTTAATTCTTGAATTTTTAAATTGAATTCAAATTCCACCATCTATTGTGGCAGGATTCAAACACAGATGCTCAGAACATTATCTGGGTCTCTGGATTAATGGTCTACTACGTAATATGGTATTTTATCAATGCCTTCCACATAAAACTCTCTCTATTAAATTAATGAGCAGAATCAACTCTATACCCCAGGATTATAACAAAAGGAATATGTGCCATATTTGATTAATCTGACATTTTAGTTTAGTCTAGACCAGCGGTTTTCAATCTTTTTAAGCACAAGATCACTTTTTGAATTGAAGTGCAACCCTGAATCTAGCCCAAAGAAAATGCAGAGTGAACAGTTTAATTTTAGTGCTGTATAACTCTAAACCTAAGTGCATAGAATTATTCATTTTATCCTCTGCTCACTGAGTCTCAGTGTGACACCTGTGATTGCACATTATCTGCCTCTGGTTTGTACTTTGAGGCTGTTAATGGTATAAAGTTTATCAAATGACTCTCTGAGATGGGTGCATTACTTGCACTTAATTATGAGAAAGTAAGGCCTGCAGATGCTGGAGATCAGAGTCGATGAGCATAGTGCTGGAAAAGCACAGCCGGTCAGGCAGTATCTGAGGAACAGGAGAGTCAGCATCCTTGGAAGAGGTTTCGCAGTAAGGTTACCATCAGCAAAGAGGAAGTGAGGACTGGAGGTGCTGGAGATCAGAGTCAAAGAGTGTGCCACTTAATTATCTTTATTTGGGAAAACAGGTGGAGGCAATGGCCTTAGTGGTGTTATCACTAGACTACTAATCCAGAAACTCAGCTAATGCTCTGGGGACCTGGGTTGAAATCCTGCCACGGTAGATGGTGGAATTTGAATTCAATAAAGAATCTGGAATTTAAGAGTCTAATGATGACTGTGAAACCATTGTTGCTTATTTGGGGGAAAACCCATCTGCTTCACTAATGTTCTTTAGGAAAGGGAATCTGTTACCCCTACAGGTGACTCCAGATCCACAGCAATGTGGTTGATTCTTAACTGCCCTCTGGGCAATAAATGCTGGCCAGCATCCTGTGAGTCAATATGAAAAATGTCTCCTAGAGGGATGTGTAATCAAAGTGTGCTTTCTCTTTAAGAGCACAGGATGTCAGAAGTGAGTATTTTTTTCCCTGTTAACCTGACAGTCTCTAAAACATCACTGTCCCTTGACCTGACTTTCAGCTCAATGGTGTTTTGGATAGTAATTATCTCCATCCTTTTTACATCAAACATCTGATAGCATTTACTAGTCAATGCACCAATGTCTGCTTCAAAGAGTGGACCAGAGAAAAACCCTTGCGTGGCATTGTTCCAAATCCCCACTTTTTAAATTATCAACGTACTTTGGTGACAAGTAGGGGAAGCAAAATCATATTTTACAATTAAACAAAGAACAGGACAGCACCAGAACACCAAGACTGCACACCAACACATGGTGCCTTTCTAAACTGAAAACCTTTTGCATCTCTGCAGTCCATATCCATATCCCTCTATTCCCTGCCTAGTCATATATCTGTCAAGTTGTCTCTGAAATGTTGCCATTTTATCTGCCTCTACCAGCTCCTGTGATGGCATATTCCACGTATTAACACCTTCTATGTAAAAAACTTGCTTCTCACATCTCCTTTAAACCTCCTTTTACCTGAAACCTATGTCCCTTATTAATTGACATTTCTACCCTGCAAAAGAAAGCCTCCAACAACCCAATCTATCCACTCCTATCAGAATTTTGTAAACTTCTATCAGGTCACCCCTCATCCTTTGACGTTCAAGTTGTGAACAGAAATTTATTTTCCCACTCTATGTCGAAGTTGTCCATTTCTTTTTGGTTTCTTATCAGACAGTTCAGGTGCATCACTCATCATGAATGCTTCATCTTGAAGTTCATTACCTCACTCGGCAGATCTACGTAATTGGAACAGCCAGAATTTTGCAGTTTTCAAGTGTGGAGGCATGGTGGGTTGGGGGTGGGAGGATCTCATCTGTGGTCGTGATTCATTTCTGAGGACCCTGGTCAGCTTGCGCTGCTTGGATACTGGATATGGGGTGAAGCAGCATACTTGTAATTCTTCTTTGTATTGACCGGACCTGTTAGATGTGCAGCTGAATGAGAAAAGGCTGACAGAGAATGTGCAGAGGAGTGAGACAAACTGAGCTGCTCTTGCAGACAGTCTGCATGAACAAGATCAGCTGAATAGCCTTGTGGCTTGCTCTGTAATGTGCTGGCTTCAAACATCAGCTCCTCATAGATTTTAATTCATTTGAGTGCATTATTCTGAACCCTGCAGAGATAGTACATCTGGTCTAAACTGAAACACTTTGCAACAAGCCGGCAAAGCCTATTAAGAGGATGCACTTTTCTCTAATCACGCAGTTTCTGGAAATGGAAGTCAATGTTGATCAATGTGCCCACAGTGAGAGAATGTAGGCGGGCAGGCGGGTGGTGTGATTGACTGCCAGAGACTCTGTGTTCAACTAGTCCGCCATGATCTACATGTTGGAACCGATAGTCACTGGTCATCAGCAATGTTGCTTGTTCGAGCCAGAGCACTCTTAGGCTCTTTCCAAATGACTGAACCACTATCCTTCCATTTCCCAGTGAGTCTGCACAAATACATTATTTCAAGCTGCTCCTCAGCTGACAGCTGCTTCCAGGGTTTTGTTTTTGCCAATTCCTAGTACCATCACAAACTGGACTATTCTTAGAGTCATAGAGTATTACAGCACAGTGGCCCAAACTGTGGGCGGCATGGTGGCACAGTGGTTAGCACTGCTGCCTCACAGCGCCAGAGACCCGGGTTCAATTCCCGCCTCAGGCGACTGACTGTGTGGAGTTTGCACGTTCTCCCAGTGTCTGCGTGGGTTTCCTCCGGGTGCTCCGGTTTCCTCCCACCATCCAAAGATGTGCAGGGTCAGGTGAATTGGCCATACTAAATTGCCTGTAGTGTTAGGTAAGGGGTAAATGTAGGGGTATGGGTGGGTTTCGCTTCGGCGGGTCGGTGTGGACTTGTTGGGCCGAAGGGCCTGTTTCCACACTGTAATCTAATCTAAATCTAAAATCTAAACTAATCCATGACGACCAAAATGTCCATCCACGCTAACCCCATCTCCCTGCACTTGGCCCTTCTCCTTCCAAATCAAGAGTGTGGTGCTGGAAAAGTACAGCCGGTCAGGCAGCATCCAAGGAGCAGGAGAATCGATGTTTCGGGCAGTCCTCACTTTCTCTGTATCCTTCCAAACCGTTCCATGTATTTACCAAATATCTTTTAAAGTTGTTAATGGACCCGCCTCAACCATTTCCGCTGGCAGCTCATTCCATCTGCGTACCATGCTCTGTGTAAAAAAGTTGTCCCTCAGGTTCCCTTTTATTCTTTCCCCTCTAACCTTAAACTGATGTCCTCCAGTCCTCGATTCCCCAACCCTGGGAAAAACACTGAGGGCATTCACCCACTCCATGTCTCTTATTGATCTTATACACTTCTATAAGATTCCCCCTCAGTCTCCTACACGCTAAAGAAAATTTTCCTCATTTGTCCAACCTCTCCCTATAACTCAGACCCTTGTGGCACCATTCTCAAGAACATGGGATCCTGGCTCCTTGGGATCACAGGATTATGGGATCACAGGGATTCTGGGATATGGTGATTCTAGTATCATGGGGTCACAGGATTCTGGGACCACAAGATCACAGGGATTCTGGGTCATGCGGATCTGGGGTTATGGGGTCATGAGGACCTGGGCTCATGGGGTCACACAGATCTGGGATCATGGGGCTACAGGGATTCTAGGATTATGGGGTCACGGGGATTGTGGGATAATGGGGTCAAGGAGGTCTGGGATCACATGGCCATGTGAATTCTGGGATTATGGGCTCACAGGTGTCAAGGTTACAGGATCACAGGGATTGTGGGCTCACACTAAGTTCAAAGTCATCAGTAGTCAACTCAATGGCATTAATTTGTATCCAGTAATGTCCCATAAACACCAGCGACTGGAGCATCAGTTTAATTTTCATGTTGGTTGAGGAATATGTATCGGTCAGGTCATGGGAGAAGGACTCACCAGCTATGGCATCTTCTCAGTTTGATATCTCATCTGAAACCGAATATCTCTGACAGTGTGGCACTCCCTCAGTCCAAGATTGTACGTGCTGCCCTAGGGCAGTGCTGAGGTCCAGCCCCACCTCTGCCATCCTCATTGTGCCATCTTGTCTAACCTAGGTCAATTGCTGAGGGTTGATCTCACAACAGTGTGGCACAAAGCCATCATCCTTCCTGTCTCTCAGACCAGATGTGGGTGGGGCTGTGAGGATGAGACCTGAGAGAGGGCATCGTAGTCGGGATTTGGAAGCAGTGTTCCCTTCAACACCCACCCTCAGACACAAGGAGCTCTCTTTTTTCTACGCCCCCTCACCATGGCTCTCAGATCCAGTCACCATCTTGGAATGTGCAATAGAGATAGAAATTCTTGTCAAATTGTCTGCCTTTATCTGTACACTTGTCGAAGAGGGTGATCTTTGGTCCAGGGATGGAATGAGAGAGCATGGGATGTTGGCATTAATGGGGAGCTGGAAGGTGATGGGGTTGGCCCATTGTCCACTCCTCTCCTCTCTTGGACCTTCCCTTTCTCTCAATGGGAGCCTGACGGCCAGTTGCCGAGGTACCCAGACTGCTGCACAACCGAAACAGGGCCAAGCAGTTTGCAAACATGAAGGGCTGTCAGTCACTTCAAACTCCAACTCAGCACGACACCAATCCACCCCTACCCCTGCAGTCCAAAACTCTGCCTAGACTGAGTCTTTGAAATGCATTGTCAATGAAACCCCCTGACGTCAGCTGTTACCATGGAGCCTGAGGTTAAAGGCATGGCCTACTATGGCCTCCTCCAGCTAATGATGTTGTTTTTTGGAAAATAAGCCAAACTAAAAATACAAACTCACCTGTGCTGCTGTTGTCTACATGTTAAATAATGACATATAATTCAAGGGATCAGAACACTTCCACTGGTTACGCTAGAATAGCCCTAGGCACCCAGGTTTCAATAACACAGTTATAATGCATATAAAAATAATACCATTATATGGCAACAAATTAAATAACTGAATAAGTGAGTTGAAAGAGAATTCCCTGGGGGATTTTGTTTTTGGCTTAATACCAGCCCAGAAGTCTCTATTTGTAGACTGATACCTTCCTCAAGCTCCTAACTAACATTGGATGAGCTCATTATCCTATTACAGTCATAGAATCATACAGTACGAAAACAGACCCTTCTTTCCAATCAGTCCATGCTGATCATAATCCCAAACTAAACTAGTCCCACTGGTTTATGATTGGAGTGGTCCAGACTAGGCACGCCAGTACTAGGGGCAGCTTGATGGCTCAGTGATTAGCACTGCTGCCTCACAGCGCCAGGGACCTAGGTTCAATCCCAACCTCAGGTAACTGTCTGAGTGGAGTTTGCACATTCTCCCCATGTCTGTGTGGGTTTCCTCCCACAATCCAAAGTTGTGCAGGTTAGGTGAATTGGTCATGCTAAATTGCCCATTATGTTCAGAGATGTGTAGGTTTGGTGTATTAGTCAGGAGTAAATATACAGGATAGTAGGGGAATGGATCTGTGTAGGTTACTTTGAGGGTCAGTGTGGACTTTGTAGGGATGTTATTCCATTCTATCTCGTCGGGGTGACAGGGATGGGCCCTGCCAGTAGGACATCTTCCGCTCTAGGTAAAAACAATGACTGCAGATGCTGGAAACCAGATTCTGGATTAGTGGTGCTGGAAGAGCACAGCAGTTCAGGCAGCATCCGAGGACAGGCAAAATCCGAGGACAGGCAAAATCATTTGCCTGCTCATCTTCCGCTCTACTTCATTTGTGTTTGTGACATCTTTCCCAGCACTAAGCCATTGATGATAATGAGGTGAGTGAGATTGCTATAACCACACCCTGGAGTATTGTGAGTGCAGTTTCGGGATCCCTTACCTGGGGAAGGATGTTCTGACAATGGAGCGAAAGCAACAGAGGTTTACCAGACTGATTCCTGGGATGGCACGACTGACAGATTAAAAAGATATTGGATCAGTTAGGACTTTACTCACTGGAGATTAGAGGAATGAGGGAGTTCTCACCGAAACTTAAAATCTAACAGGGTAGATGTAAGGAGGATGTTCCTGATGATCAGAGGAGTCTAGAACCAGGTATCACAGTCCAAAGATAGGCCATTTAGAACTGAGATGAGAGAACTTTCTTCACGCAGAGAGGGGTGAGCCTGTGGAATTCACCACCACAGAAAGCAGTTCAGGCCAAAATACTGAATATTTTCAAGAGTTAGACATAGGTCTAAAAGGGTCAAAGGGTCGAGAGAGAAAGCAGTAGTGGGATAGTAAATTGGATGAACAGCTATAATCATACTGAATGGCGGAGCAGGCTCAAAGGGCTGAATGGCCTAATCTTGCTCCTGTTTTCTCTGTTTCTATGAAGGCGTGCTGTCCTCACATTGAAGATCCTCCCATCAGTCTTTGTTGCTGCTGTTAGCCTAGCCTGGGATGACGCCCTGCGAAGACTGTCTACTCCATTGGTTCAGGAGGAATCTGCAGCATCCCAGCTCCCTGGAGCCACTCCCAACATATCTGGACATGTAGTGGCAGAAAGAGAATAGGGAAATGCACTGAATCTGGCCAGGTTAATGTTGGGGCTGAAATGGGATCTTTCTGTGCTCACTATTCCCTGGAAAGAAAGATTCCATTCACCAATAGGAAACTCTCATCAGGGGCGACTGCCCATTCAGAGCCTGGAATTTTTACGGATCATTTTGCTGGAAAGGATAAGCTGGCATATAGGAAATATCTTTCCAACCATTCTCAGTCAGGTTTGATATCTCTCCAGAGATTTCCCTGGGGAGCTGCCTCGGCCTATGTTACTCAGTATATTTTTGCTCTCAATGCATTTCGGGACATTATTGATTAACACGGCATTTTTCCAGCCACCTCTTTGTAATAAAATGTGCAGTGGAAGTGACAAACACATAATTCAGGCACAAACAGACGATCATTGCCACCACCCTGCTCTCTGTCTTAACCCTATATGTGACTCACACACAGTCCGTTAGAGCTCATTGCCACCAGCCTGCTCTCTGTCTTAACCCTTTACATCACTCACACACAGTCCATTAGAGATCACGGTCCCATTGGTTACACTGTCTCTCCTGAATGCTATGATGGAATTAACACATTCTTTATCTCACAAGAACAGGGTTATGATGAAGAGGAAATTAGACCTGACGACAACAGGACTGTACAATCCGGCATCTCACCTATCTACACCCCATTGTGTGAAAAAGTCCTGCCTGATTTCCAACATTCATCATAAACTCTAGCCTCTGTTTGAACGTAACTTCCACTCATCCATCAACTATGCACATGCAGGTGACACATCGGTTTTAAAATGATCACCCCATCTTCCTTAAAAAGTGTATCCTTGGCCCCAAGCGTCTCGATCATCATTCACAATCTCTCCTGATGTGGCTCAGTGTCAGGTTGCTCTGATATCGAAGCTCCTTGGACAATTTTTACTCTGAAAAGGTGCTATTTAAATGCAAGTGATCATGATTGCCTTCCTGGGTTACTGCACCCTGTAAAAATAATTGAACTAGGTTCTTTTGATTCATGGGACGTGGAATGGAAAAGCCAGCATTTGCTCATCCCTCATAGCCTTCGGGAAGGTGGTGGTAAGCTGCCTTCTTGAACCACTGCTGCCTGTCAGATGGGGATGTTCTAATTGATTGGCTGCCTTTGGCCTTTGAGCTGAAAGTAAGGGCAGGTTTAGAAGGCGCTGCTGAAGTTGCTATGGTGAGTTGCTGCAGTATGTACAGAGAACGTAACGTAGTGTGCCAGGGATAGAGTTGGCAGTACCCTCCAATGGCTAGAGTGTAGCAGCAGTAATGGTCAATCTGAATCTATCATATCTTGACACATAGAATCCCTACAGTGTGGAGAAAGGCTAGTTGGCCCAACAAGTCCACACTGACCCACCAAAGAGTAACCCACCCAGACCTACTCCCCCACTACATCACCCCATATTTCCCCTGACTAATGTACCTAACTTCCACATCCCTGAACACTATGGGGCAATTTAGCATGGCCAATGCACCTAACCTGCACATCTTTGGACTGTGGGAGGAAACCGGAGCACCCGGAGGAAACCCATGCAGACACAGGAAGAATGTGCAAACTCCACCAAGACAGTTGCCTGAGGCTGGAATCGAACCTGGGATTATCGATTGTGGAGGGGACAGAATGATTATTGAGCTAGCTTTTCTAAGAAACCAAATCTGGGGCAGAGATAAAACTCTGGAATAAAAGATCACATTCAAATTGACAAGATGGTGATGGTGAGACGGACAGTAAAGTCACTCAGTCCTGGATGGCAACTCCAGGGACAGTCATTTCGGACTTAAAAGGTTAACTCTGCTTCTCTCTCCACAGATGCTAACAGCCCTGCTGAGTTTCTCCAGCATTCTCGGCATTTGTTTCAGATTTCCAACATCTGCAATATTTTGCTTTTATTTTTATGCACAGAGTAGGATTAATGAGCACCGAGATGGAGGAGAAAAGAAGATATGGGTCAGCTGTATTGAATCATAGAATTATGCAGCACAGAAACAGACCTTTCGGTTCAACTCGTCCATGCCGACCAGATATCCTCAATAAATCTAGTCCCATTTGCAAGCACTTGGCCCATATCCCTCTAAACCCTTCCTATTCATATACCCATCCAGATGTCTTTTAAATGCTGTAATTGTACCAGCCTCCACCACTTCCTCTGGCAGCTCATTCCATACACGAACCACCCTCTGCTTGAAAATATTGCCCCTTGGGTCCCTTTTAAATGTATCCCCTCTTATCTTAAACCTATGGCCTCTACTTTTGGATTCCTCTACCTTGGGGAAAATACCTTGTCTGTTTACCCTATCCATGCCCCTCATGATTTTATAAATCTCTTTAAAGTCACCCCTCAGCCTCCGATGCTCCAGAGAAAACTCCCAGCCTCTTCAGCCTCTCCTTATAGCTCAAATCCTCCAACCCTGGCAACATCCTTGTAAATCTTTTCGGTACCCTTTCAAGTTTCACAACATCTTTCTTATGACAGGATTGAATGCAATATTCCAAAAGTGGCATAATCAATGTCCTGTACAGCCACAACATGACATCTCAGTACCTCAACTCAATGCACTGACCAATAAAGCAGACCAAACACCTTCTTTACTGTCCTGTCTACCTGTGACTCCTTCTACGAGGAACAATGAACCTGCACCCCAAGGTGTCCTTCTTTGGCAACATTCCCCAGGATCCTACCATTAACTGGGTATGGCCTGCTCTGATTTGCCTTACCAAAATACAAAACATGATATGTATCTAAATTAAACTCCATCTGCCACTCCTCAGTCCGCCGGCCCACTTGTAGTTACCCTTATGTTCCAACTGCATTACAGAACAGCATTGCCAGAAATGAACCTTACAACTTGTGTGCGGGGTCTAGCTGTTCTACTTCTGGGCCAGGGGACCTGGGTTCAAGACCCAGCTGCTTCAGATGTACCATTTCTGAACACATTGGTTAAAAAAGCCTAAAGGTTGTGAGTTTAACCCTGCACCCTTTCGAAATTTCCTAATCTGTAAATGTTGCTCTGCACACATCCTTGGATCATACATGAAGGGTAGCATGTCTGCTAATGTTACAAAGAAACTCTGAAGCTCTTTATCTTCACTCACTTGCGTCAGCGCCAAGGGCAAATGTAGCAAACCAGGCTTCTGAGGCACAAAATAGTCTTGTTTCGAAAGGCAGGGACCTACGTTTAAAATAAACCAGGACACCTCGCTCACACCTGAATCATGCATCGGGAAAAGATGCAGCTAAAAAGAAAGCAAACGGATCTCTCGTGAGGATGGGGGTGAAGTAAGGGCAGCAATTATTCCGTTCAAAGCTGTGCGATCCGAGGAGAAGGGAGCTTAATGAATGATTTGACTGCAGCTTATAAATTATTGAACGGTAAAAGGACAACCTTGCTGCAACGTTTGGCAGAGAAGGTGAGGTGAGTGCATAAGACAAACAGGAATTGCTGGAAAAGCTCAGCAGGTCCGGCAGCACCTGCGGAGAGAAAGCAGAGTTAATGTCTCGGGTCCGGTGATCCTTCTTCTAATTTCCAGCGTCCACAGTTGTTTGGTTTTGTTTTGATCGGAATGTGTATACTCTCCAGTCTGAAGAGAGCAGACTGTGGACTAGAGGTTGCCAGGGGCAAGAGCAGGTCGCAGGGTTTCTCAGTGTGTCCAATCACCTCACCTCCAGCTTCGTTCCCCTCCCCAACCCCCACACAGGGCAATACAATGTGCGCTGGACCCAGTCCCACATCTTGTGTCCAACATAGAGTGGGGAGGGAAAAGGTGAGGGAGGATGGTAGGTTAGGTGAGGGGATTGGGATGGAGGGTGGAGAAATCAGGTGGGGAGAAGGGGGGGATGGGAAGAGAGGAGGAAAGAGGATAGAGGGATATAGAATTGGAGGGGGAAGCAATGCTGGGTGAAGGGAATGAGGATGGGGGTGGGTGCCACCCTGACTCTGAAGAAAAGGTGTTGCTTACTTTTATTACAGCTCAGAGGTAGGCAAAGGGGGAAGGATTATTGGGAGATTGTCGAGTGGGAGTAAGAGAGGTGACGCTGGAAATTTGATCAACAAGTAGAATAAAAACAAATTCCATTCCTCTGGCTCTTCACCATTTCATTCCACAATATTCCACGTCCTCCTGTCCCCACCTCACTCGCAACTCTCAATCCCACTCCCAACGCCCAATCCCACTCCCAATTCCCAATCCCACTCCCATCCCAGCCCATCTCAAACCCTGAGCTGCAGTGAATGACCGGTTTCTCTTACATCTGTCACAACACTGTGACTTTAAGAGGTTCATTTTGTCCTGGCGTTTTTTTTTAAGCAAGGTTATAAGACAGAGGCGAAGGGCTGTCCATTTACTCTGAATAAAGTAAACATCTTGTGAGGCCTTAGGTTTTTTTCTTTAAAGCTGGGACAAGAGAAGCAGCCTGAACGGGTGGGGTCAAGCTCCCACAGAACCAGGATTTTTCGTTTTAGCTTTCAGCAGTTGCTTGGGTCTTCAAGCTGGATGTGGAAACTCCTATTCCTCTCTCTGTTCCAGCTAAAAGCTGGGGTGCTCTTCCTGGTGCTCAAACTGCATGTGAGACAATTTATTTTATTGAATTTGCCTTTGCCAAGGGTGTGTTTCTGAGATAGGCAGAAGTGGGTACTGCAGATGTGGGAGCATAGAGTCAAGATTAGAATGGTGCTAGAAAAGCACAGTAGGTCAGGCAGCATCCGAGGAGCAGGAATCCTGATGAAGGGCTTTTGCCCAAAATGTCGATTCTCCTGATCCTCGGATGCTGCCTGACCTGCTGTGTTTTTTAAGCACCACTCTAATCTTGACTGTGTTTCTGAGATATTACTATATTGAAATAATTAATTAGCAGTAGTTAATATATATTATTTTGTGAAGCATTTTGATAGAGCTACAGTTAAGCCAATTCTTTTACTTTTATTTTGTCTGTATTTAACTGTAAGTGTAAAAATAAAGTATGCTTTGCTTAATGTTGTGAAGTTTGACCAATCAGAATGCACCTGGAATGCAATCCCTTCCACTAACCTTTAAACAAGGAAAGGTTAGGGTCTAGACTATCTTCTGGATATATTCTGAGGAAGTTGGTATGGCCCATTACACACTCCACTGAATTGTCTATTCATTGAGAGAGTTCTCGCCTCTCTTCAAGATGTTGGCACTGATACTCCTCTCAGGTTCCAGGTCTGTTACTGGCATGGGCCCCTGGGTCCACCTCGGGCCTTGTTCTCTGATGGGGCCCCATTACTCCATTCTGAAATCATCACGAGGTAGGGACCTGCCTTAGAAGTGCAGAAATCTTGGAGTCGCAAGTATACAGGAGGAGGCCATTCAGCCCACTTTGTCCACAAAGAGAAGCCAGTCAAAATGATGGGAGACGGGGAGGGCAGGATAAGAAACCAAGCACAGACATCTCCCACCTCTTCCAACTGAAGGTCAGGACTGAGAACTGATGGTAGGGTGGAAAGATTGCCAAAAAACACCAGCAACTCATCAACAACAATGACATGTATGGTGCAGTCCAGACTGTCCCTAGACCAAGGGCCCAACACCTTGTTCTACTCAGAGTGAGGAACAGACCGATGTCCATCAAAAGCATGGAGAGGCTTCAGCACTCCAGGTATCTCCCCAACCTAGGCTGCCCAATACCACCTCAGCACAATGCCAGCCTGCCATGAGATTCAAAAGGCCCCCAACAGCTAAGAACCCACACAGTCATTGACAAAGATGGAAACGTCACCAAACTATTTCAACTAAATATGGAGGAACATATGTGACCTCCTCTCCCTTATTCGCAAAGTGGAGGGCATGCCCAAGATCTCGGAGACACTGCAATTGTGATCAACTTCAAGAAAGGAGATGAATCAAAAGTGCCAAGTTGATGATCCATTTCAGTCCCCTCCAGAGCCCCCCGGTATAACAGATACCACCCAATTTGATTCACTCCACGTGAAATCAAGAAATGGTTTGAGACACTGGATATTGGAGGCTATGGACACTGACAGCATTCCTGGAATAATACTGAAGATGTATGCTCCAGAACTTGCCACTCCCTTAGCCAAGCTGTTCCAGTACAATTACAACATGGGCATCTAGCCTACAATGTGGAAGATTGCCCAGGTATGAAAATGTGTTGCTGGAAAAGCGCAGCAGGTCAGGCAGCATCCAAGGAGCAGGAGAATCGACGTTTCGGGCCTGAGCCCTTCTTCAGGCTCATGCCCGAAAAGTCGATTCTCCTGCTCCTTGGATGCTGCCTGAACTGCTGCGCTTTTCCACCAACACATTTTCAGCTCTGATCTCCAGCATCTGCAGCCCTCACTTTCTCCTAGAAGATCGCCCAGGTATGTCTTATACATAAAAAGCAGGACAAATCCAACCTGGCCAGTTCCTGCCCCATTGGTCTACTCTTGATCATCAGTAAAGTGATGAAGATGTCATCAAAAGGGCTATCAAGCAGCACTACACAACAATAAACTGCTCAGTGATGCTCAGGGTCACTCAGCTCCTGACCTCATTACAGCCTTGGTTCAACCATGAACAAAAGCACTGAATTCCATAGATGAGGTGAGAGTGACAGCCCTTGAAATCAGGGCCACATTTCACTGAGTGTGCTATCCTGGAGACCTGGCAACGCTGGAGTCGATGGCTATCGGGGGGAAACTCTCTGTTGGTTGGACACATAGGAAGATGGTCGTGGTTGCTGGAGGTCAGTCATATCGATTCCAGGACGTCTCTGCAGGACTTCCTCAGGGTAGTGACCTAGGCTCAACCATTTTCAGCTGCTTCATCAAAGATGTTCCCTTCGCCAAAAGGTCAGAAGTGGGGGATGTTTACTGATGATTGCACAATGTTTAGCAACAATCCGTGACTCCTCAGATATTGAATCAGTCCGTTTTCAAATGCGACAAGATCAAGACAACATCCAGGCTTGGAGTGATAAGTGCAAGTAACATTTGTGCCACACAAATGCCAAGCTATGACCATCACCAATAAGAAACAATCTAACCACCATCTCTTTACATTCAAAGTTAGCATCACTGAATTGCCCAAGATCCTGGGGGTTATCATTGACCAGAAACTCATCTGGGCTTGCCACATAAACACAGTGACTACAAGGTCAGAGGCTAGGAATATTGCAAAGTGTAACTCACCTCCTGTCTCCCCAAAGCCTGTCCACCATCTACAATTCACAAGTCAGGAGTGTGATGGGAATACTCCCCACTTGCCTGGAAAGGTGCAGCTCCAATAACCCTCAAGAAGCTTGACACCATCCAGGACAGAGTAGCCATCTTGATTGGTACCAAATCTACAAACATCCACTCCCTCCACCACCGAAACTCAATGGCAATAGTGTATACTATCTCCAAGATGCACTGCAGAAATTCACCAAAGATCCTTAGACAGCACATTTCAAACCCATGACCACTTCCATCTAGAAGGACAAGGTCAACAGATATGTGGGAACACTACCACCCGCAAATTCCCCTCCAAGCCTCTGACCATCCTGACTGGAAATATA
Organism: Chiloscyllium plagiosum; assembly: GCF_004010195.1. Taxonomy (NCBI): domain Eukaryota; kingdom Metazoa; phylum Chordata; class Chondrichthyes; order Orectolobiformes; family Hemiscylliidae; genus Chiloscyllium; species Chiloscyllium plagiosum. The sequence goes on along the minus strand of NC_057726.1, from coordinate 68,643,304 downwards.
TCACCGTTCCTTCATTTTCACTGCATCAAAATCCTGGAATTCTGTCCCTAAGGACATTGTGGGTGTCTCTACAGCATGTGGACTGCAGTGGTTCAAGAAAGCAGCTCACTACCACCTTCTCAAGGACAACGAGGGGCAAGCAATAAATTCTGGCCAAGCCAGTGACACCCATGTGCCTTGAGTGAATTAAAATAAAGGCCCATTGTACTAACTATGGAGGGTTCTCACTGCTGTCCTCACATAGAAGGTCAGTGCAAACATCCACCTCAATCGTCTGCTCCCCAGAACTCCTACTGGCTTCACAAGGTGGGTTCTGTCTATTAAAGACTATAGGAGCAGGCCATTCAGCCCATTGAGTCTGCTCCCTCATTCAATGACACCATGGCTGATCCGATAATCTTCAATTCCAGTTTCCTGTCTAAACCACATAAATCCTTCATTCCCTTACTGGTTAAAAATATAAACCTTGAGAATACTGCATGAGTCAGCCTCAACAGCCTTCTGCAGTAACCAATTCCATGAACTCATTACCCTCTGAGAAGAAATTCCTCCTCATCTGTTTTAAATGAGATTTTACCTTTTAGTCCCACCTGGGGAGAAAACCTGCCCCCATCTACTCTGTTGCGTTCTCTAAGTATCTCAAAGATTTCAAAAAGGTCATTTCTTATCCTTCTAAACTCTAATGAGTACTGGCCCAAACTATCCAACCTCTCCAAGGGGATAGTGGACATGATCTTCACAGCAAGACACATGCATGAAATATAGAGATAGACAGCAACATTTACACAGCCTTCTTCAATCTCACATTGGCCTTCAACTCTGACAACTAGGAGAGGAATGTGGTTTATGCTGCTGTAGTTTTGTTACCATATTCATCTCCATCCTCTGCCGGCTGCACAATAAGAGGGAGCCATGACGCTGATCAACAGAACCCCTACAGATCCAACATCTGTGCAACCTGGGGTCTCTGCTCATGAGAAGCGATACAGAACTTGCACGTTAGACTTGTTAGACAGTGACTGTGTCCATTTGTGGGAAAAGACGTGAATGCATTGGAAAGAGTTCAGAAGCAGTGGTTCCAGGAATGGGACACATATGAGGATAAATTGAAGAAGTTGGAACTGTTCTCCCTGGAGAGAAGAGATTGAGAGGAGATCTGATTGAAATTTTCATAATCAAGAGCGATCTGGATAGAGTGGATAGGGAGAAACTGTTCCTGTTTGTAAGGGGAACAAGAGCAAGGGTGATATGAGAAAAAAACTCTCATAATCAGAGATTAATTAGGGTCTGAAATGTGCTGCCTCAAAATGTGATGAAGTGGACAGGCAGGAGGCTGGAAGAACACAGCAAGGCAGGCAGCATCAGGAGGGAGAGGGACACAGCAAGCCAGGCAGCATCAGGAGGGAGAGGGACACAGCAAGCCAGGCAGCATCAGGAGGTGGAGAAGTCGATGTTTTGGGTGTAACCCTCTTTCATATGATGAAGGCAGGTTGAGTCTGTTCAACCCTGTTAGAATGCTAAACATTTCAATAAGATTCCCTCTCTTCCTTTGAAACTTCAGTGAGTGCAGGCCCAGTTAAAACAATTGCTCCTCATCGGACAGTCCTGCCAACCCTGAGTGAACCTGCCCTGCAATCCCTTTAATGGTGTGTACATCCCCTCTTCAGCAGGGGAGCGAGATTGCACACAATATTCCAAGTATGGTGTCACCAAAGTCTTGAATAATGCACTAAGAGGTCTCTACAGCTGACCTCAAACACGCGTGTGATGAAGGCCAACATGCTGTCTGCCTTCCTAATTGCTTGCTGACCTTATGATGAAAATGTCGATTCTCCTGCTCCTCGGATGATGCCTGACCGGCTATGCTTTTGTGACTCTGATCTCCCACATCTGCAGTCCTCTCTTTCTCCCTGCTGTACCTCTCTGTCCACCTTCGTTTACTGGTGTAGAAGGACACCCAGATCCCTATGTCCATCCACCCTTCTCAATATATCACTATTTAAATAATACTCTTCTTGTCTATTTTTCACACTAAAGTGTATACCTTCACATTGTACTGACGTCTGTCCAGCCCACTCATTCCACTCGTCTAAATCATCTTGCATCCTCCTTGCAACTCACAATCGTATCCCAGTTTGTGTCATTGGTAAATGTTGCATTTGCTTCGCTCATCCAAGCCATGCACATACATCATGAATAGCTGAGCCCCAAACATGGACACTTACAGTTTGTGAAGCGGTCGGATGCAAAATGAGTCTTTGCTGATCTTACACGGGCTTAGTGATATGGAGACCCTGTTCGATTTGAGTCTGACACCATCCTCGGCTCAAGAGGATTTGGAGCTAAAACAGAGTGAAAGCGGGTACTGCAGATGCTGGAGATTAGAGTCAAGATTAGAGTGGTGTTGGAAAAGTACAGCAGGTCAGGCAGCATCTGAGGAGCAGGAAATTTGACGTTTCAGGTAATAGCCCTTCATCACAATTCCTGATGAAAGGCTTTTGCCTGAAACGTTGATTTTCCTGCTCCTCAGATGCTGCCTGACCTGCTGTGCTTTTCCAGCACCACTCTCATCTTGACTAGGGGCTATGGTGTGTCCGTGCAATGGAGATTGGTCTTCTAGTGTCCCTGGCTGTGTCTGCCATTGGACAGAATCCTGGCTCCCTCAGGGCTGTGTGGCAGTCTATAATGGAACCCCCTACTATACAGGGCAGTGACACATTGCACTCTGTCAAAATGAAGTGAGGGATCTGCAATGCCACAGACAAGGCCAGCAGCGTGAGACCTGGATATCACACCACTGTCATAGCCACAAGGTCTGGTACTGTGGCAATGGCACCTCAGCCCTGAGTGAAACAGAGTGGGCAGGAGAAGGTCAACTCAAAGAACGACAAAGTGGAGACACCCTCTCTGGTAGGGATTAATCTGAGGAAAAACACTGTCTCACTGGATAGATTCAACATTACAAAAGTGGCTACCTTGGCCAGCTCCTTTCTGTGACAAGTCAATGCCTTATGATCCTTTGGCTTAGCCTAACCCCAAGTAATGGTTACATTTGTACACCTTGACACGGGAAGCGATGAATGAGAACAAAGAATCATGGAATTCCAACCTCAATCAGTCATTGTCCTGGGTCCCCAGTGGATCTGAATGGATTCTCCCCTGGTGATTTCTGAAACTTCTGGAAATGTGAGATTGGCATGGAAAGTTTTGGGCCAGCAAATGGTGCCCTCTTCCTTCTCCGGGTGACATATTTCGATCTGGGCATAACTAACATCCTCTATCATCAAGCAGTCCTCATGGCAACACCTTTGCTCTGGACAGTAGTGCATGCTCAGCATGGCACTGCCCGAGTGTGGGACACATCCCTTATGCCATGACAGGAGTTAGCTTTCAACATGGTTGATCTGATTTATTTATTGTCAAGTGTATCTTGTTACAAAATACAGTGAAAGTGTGTAGTGTCGCCACTCTCCAGCACCATCTCAAAACACAGAAAATTAAACCAAAACATAGAATATAAGGGCAGAAAAATGACAAAATAAAGAAAGTGTCCAACTGTTAAGTGCTCTGTCATGGGCCTTGGGCCTGGCCGTCAGGTATGTGTGCCTTCGCCACATTGCTGTCTCTGGGATGAAAGTCGTCACTCTTCCCTACTGTCTTCCCTCCACCTTGCCACTAGCTGGGCCTTGTCAATGCAGACACCACTGATGCCAGCAGTGGGTAGCACATCAGCCCAAACTCAACTCCGCTATGGCCACGAGCCTTTTTTGGGCCTAGTTCCATCAGCCTGGCAGAGAAATGGCAGTGGCAGCAGATGTGCTTGCCACAGGAAGATCAATAATGAAGGATATGAATAGGGAAGA
>NC_057726.1:68629245-68638941 GCF_004010195.1 Chiloscyllium plagiosum | reverse complement strand
GGATACTAACCTCTTTGCAGTGGTGGGATACTGATCTCTGTGCAGTGATGGGATACTGCTCTCTGTGCAGTGATAGGATACTGACCTCTGTGCAGTGGTGGGATACTGCCCTCTGTACAGTGATGGGATACTGCCCTCTGTACAGTGTTGGGATACTGATCTCTGTGCACTGATGGGATACGGATCTCTGTGCACTGATGGGATACTGATCTCTGTGCAGTGATGGGATACTGGTCTCTGTGCAGTGATGTGATACTGATCTCTGTGCAGTGGTGGGATATTGATCTCTGTGCAGTGATGGGATACTGATCTCTGTGCAGTGATGGTATACTGGCCTATTTGCAGTGATGTGATACTGACCTCTGTGCAGTGATGGGATACTGAACTTTGTGCAGTGATGATATACTGACCTCTGTGCATTGATGGGATACTGGCCTATTTGCAGTGATGTGATACTGATCTCTGTGCAGTGATGGGATACTGACCTCTGTGCAGCGATGTGATACTGACCTCTGTGCAGTGATGGGATACTGATCTCTGTGCAGTGATGGGCTACTGGGCTCTGTGCAGTGATAGGATACTGACCTCTGTGCAGTGATGGGATACTGGGCTCTGTGCAGTGATGTGATACTGACCTCTGTGCAGTGATGGGATGCTGAACTTTGTGCAGTGATGATATACTGACCTCTGTGCATTGATTCGATACTGATCTCTGTGCAGTGATGGGATACTGACCTCTGTGCAGTGGTGGGATACTGATCTCTGTGCATTGGTGTGATACTGATCTCTGTGCATTGGTGGGATACTGGGCTCTGTGCAGCGATGGGATACTGGGCTCTGTGCAGTGATGGGATACTGATCTCTGTGCAGTGATGGGATACTGATCTCTGTGCAGTAATGGGATACTGATTTCTGTGCAGTGATGGTATACTGGGCTCTGTGCAGTGGTGGGATACTGATCTGTGTGCAGTGATGGGATACTGACCTCTGTTCAATGATGGGATACTGATCTCTGTGCAGTGATGGGATACTGGGCTCTGTGCAGGGATGAGATATCGGCCTCTGTGCAGTTATTTCATTGGAAAGGGGAAATAACAGGTCCCGTTGAAGAACATTCATTTGTAACAGTCATCTCGGAGTTGGGGTTAGCTTTTCTGGCAACATGCTTTTTTTTGGGAACCTTGACTCTTTTGATTTGACTGTTGGAGTCTGGGTCCACTATGTGGAAATAATGCAATATTTCTTTCTGGGCAAATGATTTTGGGGCAGATAAAAAGCAATGAGTAAGCCTTCCGACTGCGTGCAGACCTGCAGCATTTTCGGTTCAAAGGGGTTTAATTTTCCCAGAGGCATCAGTCATTTCAAGAGTTGATGAAGTTACGGAATATTATGACCCAAACCTCCTCTAATCTGAGATGTTATTGGTTTTATTCGGCTGTTAGAGAACTGTGGGCATCTGTATCAGGATTTTTGACGAGGTTATGATGACTGACTGAGGCATGTGATTTTGGGTTAACCCTGAATGAGATGTTGAGAGGCCATCTGGTGTGTGGAATTGATAACAAAACCATGACGAAGCACTTGCTAGCTGAAGCCCAACTTCACTTCAGAGAGGCACTACAGCTGGTTTTGTCATTAGAAAATGCAGCAAGTGGAACATGGGAGCTACAGGCATGGAATCCCAATGGAAATTGACTCCCTCATCTCTCTGATTGAGCATAGGGGTGCACCACAATTACAGAGCCTCAAGCAGAGCATATCCTGAGCAGAGGGTTACTACGCCGACCCACAGCAGAGCTCCACAACAACAAAATGGAGCCTCAGCCCAAGTGGCTACAAAGTTCTTCAGGATCTGGGCTGGCAAGCCATTGTAGTTACTGCTGGTTTGTGGACTCAAGACAGGAAAGCAATCCTACACGTCTGACTTGAGTAAGAAAGCTCGCAGGCCAGTACCCAGGAGAGTACGCACCCTGAAAACTCCCACTGTATGTGGGTTGGAACAATTAAATTACTTAACAACATCCAAATCAGAATCAATTAAAGTTAATGTTTGGTTAAATGGTCACCCAGTTCTTATGGAGGTTGCTACTGATACTGATGTGGTTGCAGAATCTGTCTTTAACAAGATTCACTTGGGACTCCAATGTTTACACTTGCGCATGACATCAGATTGAGAACATACACGGTGGAACCATTGCAGATTAAGACATCCTAAGACATAGAGTCATATTCATTGAGTCCAACTGCACAGAGACAGGCCCTTTGGCCCAAACTGGTCCATGCTGACCAAAATGTCCATCCACGCCAACCCCATTTCCCTGTACTTGACCCGTAACCTTCTAAATCTTTCCTATCCATGAATTTGTCCAAATGCCTTTTAAATGTTATTAATGTACCCACATCAACCACTTCCACTGGCAGCTCATTCCACACACATATCACTGTCAAAATTTACTTTAAACATACTGAAACTCTGAGCTTCCACAGCCATCTGCAGTCAACAATTCTGCAGATTCACAACTCTCTGTCATAGAGTCATCTGGTCAGAAAGTCCTACTGCACAGAGACAGGCCCTTTGGCCCAAACTGGTCCATGCTGACCAAAATGTCCATCCACGCCAACCCCATTTCCCTGTACTTGACCCGTAACCTTCTAAATCTTTCCTATCCATGAATTTGTCCAAATGCCTTTTAAATGTTATTAATGTACCCACATCAACCACTTCCACTGGCAGCTCATTCCACACACATATCACCCTCTGTGTAAAAAGGTTGCTCCTTAGGTTCCCTTTAATTCCTTCCCCTCAAATCTTAAACTGATACCCTCTAGTCCTTGATTCTCCAACCCTGGGAAAAAGACTGAGAGCACACACCCTATCCATGCCTCTCATGATCTTATACACTTCTATAAGATATACGCTGTAAAGAAAAAAGTCCTCGCTTGTCCAACCTCTCCCTCTAACTCAGACCATTGAGTCCTGGCACCATCCCTGTAAATTTCTTCTGCACTCTTTCCAGTTTAATCACATCCTTCCTACACCGAGGTGTCCAAAACTGAACACTACTCTAAATGCAGCCTAACATCCTGCCAAACTACAACATAACGTCCCAACTTCTATACTCAATGCCCTGACTGATGAAGGCCAGTGTACCAAGCACCTTCTTCACTGCTCTATCTACCTGGGACTCCACTTTCAGAGAACCATGCACCTGAACTCCAAGGTCTCTCTGTTTAACTACACTCTTTAAGACCCTATCATACACCTTGAATGTCCTACCTTGATTTGACTGTCCAATGTACAAGACCTCACACTTACCTGCAGTAAACTCCATTTGCCATTTCTCGGTCCACTTCCCCAGCTGATCAAGGTCTTGCTACAATTTCCAATAACCTTCTTCACTGTCCACGATGCTGTCTATTTTACTATTATCTGCAAACTTACTAATCATGCCTTGTACATTCTCATCCAAATCATTGATATAGATAATGTTAAGAAGTTGAAGGGGTGTCCTGTACCATTACGAGAGAGTGAGTGCTATTTTGCATTGAGAGCTTACAAGCACCTGCCACACGACTAGCTAGGAGTCTCAGAGTGTAATGGAAAATTGAAAATGTGTAACATTTGGCTGTGAAACAAATACGTGAGTTGGTTGGTATTTTCACAACAATTCAAATTTAACCAATCAGTTTAAATTATGCTCCAGGATACTAAACACCAATTGAGTTTGAATTTATTATGTTTGCTGACCTCGAACCAATGAGATGATCTAATGTTTGGATAATAAAGAATCAGGCATTTTGAAAGTTAGACAGAGAATCGAGAGAGACTGCCAGTCAAATCACTCTCAGAAGATGACCAGGGAGATCTTCGGCCGAAAGAAGGAGGACACTAGAAATGACAGTCACTGTGTGGTTTTGAAATTAAATTGATGTAATTTTAATACAGATTGTTATTGGAACAGTTTATTGTTATAGAGTTTGGAGGCAGATAACAAGCAGTTAAGAGAAAGGAGGCTTAGAGTTGTAAATAGTTGCTGTTTAATGTTCACTTTTAGAGTTAAAGAATAAATTGGTATAATTTTCTTTAAATACTGGAATTTGGGATTTTAAATCAGTGTGGTACTGGAAAAGCACAGCAGGAATATCTATTCCTGATGAAGAGCTTTTGCCCGAAACATCGATTTTCCTGCTCCTCGGATGCTGCCTGACCTGCTGTGCTTTTCCAGCACCACTCTGATCTAGACTCTGGTTTCCAGCATCTACATTCCTCACCTTTGCCTACTGGAATTTGGGAGTTCTGTGTTCCTCATATTTTAACAGATTATGAGGTGAGATGACTTACAACAGGTTAATCCAATGATGTTTCCTGGGAAAGGGGTCTTAGTTACAAGAAAAGTCCAATCAACTTGGTGGGCGGCACGGTGGTTAGCACTGCTGCCTCACAGCGCCGGTGACCCGGGTTCAATTCCCGCCTCAGGCGACTGACTGTGTGGAGTTTGCACGTTCTCCCCGTGTCTGTGTGGGTTTCCTCCGGGTGCTCCGGTTTCCTCCCACAGTCCAAAGATGTGCAGGCCAGGTGAATTGGCCATGCTAAATTGCCCGTAGTGTTAGGTAAGAGGTAAATGTAGGGGTATGGGCGGGTCAGTGTGGACTTGTTGGGCCAAAGGGCCTGTTTCCACACTGTAATGTAATGTAATCTAAAACTGTGATATGGTGACATGATTGACAGCAGGCTAATCCAATGATATTCCCTGGGAAATAAGTCTTAATTACATAAATCATCATGTCATGGTAGCAGATCGAGGTTAGTTCAAATGGTCAATTGATGTGTCAGTATTCATTTTATGAAAACTCTGTTCTCCTCTTATCTTTGGATTTTTGCTTAATTCTGCAAAACAGCAGGACAAGTTCACAGAGTTCAATCATTATTCTCAGCCATTTTGTTGTATTATTTTTAATTGAAAAGGCATTTTGTGGTTAGTAAAACTCTACATATATTTGTTCTTCTGACAATAACCTAAATTCAAATTTTAGATCCTCAGTAATAGGCTCAGGTCCAAGCTTATTGGAGCGGAATTGTTTGAGAAAGTTTCACCTGGATTAGCTCAACATTTCTCAATTGGAAAATGGCTGCCTCAGTGGAGTTCTAGTGAAATACCCAGGAGATTTTCAGGAAGGCCTTGGAAGTATCAAAGGGACCAGGCAAAAAGGGACCAGAGGTGGAAATCAGGGGGCTGAGAGTAGAGGAATGGTCATTGTTCAGTTTGCAGAAAGGGCAGCACTAGTTGTACTGATTGTGAAGACTGATGGCTCAGTTCATCTTCGAGGGATTTTAAACAAACAGTAAACAGCTTCTTGCAGCTGGATAAATACTCAATCCCTCACATAGAGGACTTGTACACAAAGTTGACTGGGGCAACTGTCCTTTATGAAACTGGACATGAGGCACACCTACCTGCAGTTGCAACTGGATGAGGTACAATTAACACCCATAAGAGGTTATACCAATATACAAGACTGCAATTCGTGGTATCGCCAGCCTGTGTCCTTTTCCAGAGGATCATGGAGAACATTTTACAAGAGCTACCCCAGGTCACCATTTATTCGGATGACGTACTAATAACAGGAAAGACCAGTAAAGAGCACTTGGAGAACTCAAACATAGTGTTTAATGAGCGGTGCTGCCCTTTCTACAAACTGAATTGGTTTGACCATTCCTCTACTCTCAGCCTCCTGACTTCCACCTCTACTTTTGCCCGTAAGGCTAATGGAACCAAGCGAGCCTTGAATAATCTCAGAATTGCTTCCTGGTCAACATGTGAAGTGGTCTTGGCCACTTATATGCTGATTGAAAAAATCTTTCCTGAAAAACTCCTGGGTATTTCACGAGGACTCAACTGAGGCAGCTGTTTCCCAATCAATGTTAAATGTTTCTCCCAGGCTGGTTTATGCCTTAGAAGGGAAAAAATGTGTTCCAGACACCCCTTAGGTTAAAGTCAATAAAACCAGGTTACAATCTTTGGAAGAGAAAGTGGTTGGACGTGCATATAGTTTGTTTAGCAACTCTGTGATGATGATTGACAAGCTGCGAGTATCATTTGCAATACACAGACTCTCAGAAGTGTTGGTCATGGACAATGGGACATCATTTACTATGATTTTGAATACTTCCTAAAGTCAAATAGCAACCAGCATGTAAGGACAGCTCCATACCATCTATCATCCAATAGTTTCACAGAAAGAGTGGTCCAAATGTTGAAAACAGGCAGAAGGAAGCAGCCTACAGTGTCACTCGATACCAAACTGACATAGTTCCTGTTTGATTATAGGATCATCCCTCACAATAACATCAGGGATAGTTCCAGCAGAGTTGCTGATGGGGAGAATACTCCACACCAGGTTAAACCTAACATCCCCAGACCTGAGGATAAAACGCCACAGAAATGTCAATGTCAGCCATCAGTCCCAGATGGCCTCCTATTCCACAATCGCAACTTCCGTTCCATGGTTAACGATGCCCTCCAGCCCATCTCTTCCACTTCACGCACCACCAAGCTTGAGCCCCATCCCTCCCAATGCAACAAGGACAGAACCCCCCAGTCCTCATCTTCCACTCCACCAACCTCTGCTTACTTCACATCATCCTCTGCCACCTCCAAACACACCCCACCACCACAGGGATATTTCCCTCCCTTCCCCAGACAGCATTCCGGAGAGACAATTCCCTCCATGACTCCCATGTCAGGTCCATGTCCCCCACCAGCCTACACCCCACTCCCAGCACCTTTCCCTGCTACCACAGGAAGTGCAACACCTGCCCCCACATCACTTCCCTCATTTCCGTCCAAGGCCCCAAAGGATCCTTCCAGATCCATCAGAAATTTCCCTGTACCTCTACCCATGTCATCTACTGCATCCGTCGCACCCGGTGTAGTCTCCTCTACATCAGGGAGACAGGACGCCTTCTTGTGGATCGTTTCAGAGAACATCTCTGGGACAGCCGCACCCACCAACACCACCGCCCCGTGGCTGAACACTTCAGCTCCCCCTCCCACTCCGTCAAGGACATGCAGGTCCTGGGCCTCCTCCATCGCCAAACCCTTACCACCCAAAACCTCTAGGAGGAAAGCCTCATATTCCGCCTTGGGACCCTACCACCACATGGGACAAATGTGGATTTCACCAGTTTCTTCATTTCCCCTTCCCCCACATTATCCCAGTCCCAAGCCTCCAACTTGGCACCGCCCTCCGGACCCAACCATCACTCTCCACTCTGACCTATCACCTTCTCCTTCACCTTCATCCACCTATCACTTTCTCAGCTACATTCCACCAAACCCCACCGCCCCCCCCCCCCCCATTTATCTCTCAGCCCCCAACTCACAAAGCTCATTGCTGATCAAAGGCTTATACCTGAAACATTGATTCTCCTGCTCCTCGGATGCTGCCTGACCTGCTTTTCCAGCACCACACTCTCAACGCCAGTCATATGCTGCCTCTAAGGGAGAGCGACAATTTAAATCAAGTGTTGGAGTTTGCTGCCAAAACCATGGAACTGGGCCCTGTATGGGTACAAGGTGAGGTCGATGCGAGGTCAGTCCCGGGACATACAAAGTTCAGGTGAGTGATACAGTCCTGAACAAACACGTGGATCACCTGAAAGCCGTTACCTCACAATCGGGGCAGAAACAAAATATACCTGGCCCCTCCAAACAGCCAGACAGAAACTGCAGATACTCCCACTCCGTCTTGTGTCGAAGAAACCTCAGAGTCTGAAATGGATGCAGCATCGATACAGTTACCACCGGAAGAAGAGGAGGAAACCCTCTCCCAAGAAGGTCCAGATGCAAGAGACAGGTTATGGTCCAGTACACACCATCCCATGTCAGTCTGAATCAGAGGAACATAACATGGGGTGAAAATATCACAGGAAAGTTTACAAGCGAAAGACCAGGCTGACATCTCTGGACATAGGCAGGGGCTGGGGCAGTGGAGGGGCCCGTGTAGTAAAGTGGAACCAGGTTGACATCATTGACTACGAAATCATTGGCCCAGGTTAACAACCTCAATCAATCAGAAAAGCTCTGGCAGCCTGATATAACCGGAGATCCCCTCCAATTCTATTTTGATTTAGTCCCTGCCCTGCTCTTCATTTTCGTGATCACGCAGCGTTGCCCTTTGATGAGAAGGACGTTGCTTGTCACTGGCCACTCGGGTGTTTTCTTTCCTACTGGTGGTGGAAAATGAATAAAGATTTATTCACTTGCTGTCTTTCACTGTGTCTCACCGCTGTACACACACACATCATGGGTAAAAGAAAGAAAAATAAAGAGAAAAAAAACAAAACCAGTCTTGCCAGGAGATTTAGAATCCCCTCAGTTTAGGGGACTGACCCTGCACTGGCTGGGCTACAGTCCGTGTGGTTACTGCTGCTGTTGGTGATTTTCTACAAAGGAGGAGAGAAAAGAAAATAACCAGGAGCTGCCCTCCGAATCAATCTTGATTTAATCCCTGCCCTCCCCTTCACTTTTTCATTCACATAAACATTGCCCTGTGTTGAAAGGGCTTTGCTTGTCACTGGCCACTCGGCTGTTTCTTTCTCTTCCTGGTAGTGGAATACAAAGAACAAGACCAAAGAACAAAGAAAATTTACAGCCCAGGAACAGGCCCTTCAGCCCTCCAAGTCTGAGCCGATACAAATCCACTGTCTAAACCTGTCGGTCAATTCCTAAGCATCTGTATCCCTCTGCTCCCCACCTACTCATGCATTTATCCAGACGCCTCTTAAATGAATCCACCGTGCCTGCCTCTGGCAACGCATTCCATATGCCCACCAACCTCTGTGTGAAGTACTTGCCATGTGTATCCCCCTTAAACTTTCCACCTTTCACCTTGAAAGCATGACCTCTGGTTATTGAATCCTTCACCCTGGGAAAAAGCTTGTCTCTATCCATCCTGTCTATACCCTTCATGATTTCGTAAACTTCAATCAGGTCACCCCACAATCTCCTTTTTTCTAATGAAAACAATCCTGACCTACTCAACCTTTCTTCATAGCTAGCACCTTCCATACCAGGCAACATCCTCTCAAACCTTCTCTGCACCCTCTCCAAAGCGTCACATCCTATTGGTAATGTGGTGACCAGAACGGTACACAGTATTCAAAATGTGGCCGAACCAATGTCTTGTACAATTTTAACATGACCTGCCAGCTCTTATACTCAATACCATCCAATGAAGGCAAGTATACCATATACCTTCTTGACCACTCTATCCACCTGTGCAGCCACCTTCACTGTGTCCTGCACCTACATGCACATGACGAGGGTGCTAGCAGAAAAACAATTTAACCAGGGGATTACAATCCCAAAGCATTTTATTCTTATATAAGAAGCAAGCGGGTAACTAGAGAAAGGGTTGGTCCATTAAAGGATAATGAAGGAAGGCTGTGTGTCGAAACTGAGAGAACCCGTGAGATTCTGAATGATTACTTTGCATCAGTGTTCACTGAGGAGAGGGACATGATGAATGTTGAGATTAGAGATAGAAGTTTGATTAGTCTGGATCACGTTGGCATAAGTAGGGAATACATGTTGGGTAGAGGTTATTAAGATGGACAAATCCCCAGGACCGGATGGGATCTATCCCAGGTTGCTGAGGGACGTGAGAGAGGAAATAGCTGGGGCCCTGACAGAT
>NC_057726.1:68603958-68627846 GCF_004010195.1 Chiloscyllium plagiosum | reverse complement strand
TCTGACTGTCTACTTTATCTATTCCTCTGATCATCTTATAAACCTCTATCAAGTCACCCCTCATCCTTCTCTGTTCCAATGAGAAAAGGCCTAGCACTCTCAACCTACCCTCGTACGACCTATTCTCCATTCCAGGCAACATCCTGGTAAGTCTCCTCTGCACCCTCTCCAAAGCTTCCACATCTTTCCTAAAGTGAGGCGACCAGAACTGCACACAATACTCCAAATGTGGCCTAACCAAAGTCCTGTACAGCTGTAACATCACTTCATGAATCTTGAATTCAATCCCTCTGAGAGGTCAGGAAGAAGATTGCAGGTCAAGAAGGCGGTGCTGAGTCCGAGGGTTGGGACTGAGATACGTTGGGGGGAGGGGAAATGAGGAAGCTGGAGAAATCTACATTCATCCCGTGTGGTTGGAGGGTTCCTAGGCGGAAGATGAGGCGCTCTTCCTCCAGGCGTCGTGTGGCCAGGGTCTGGCGATGGAGGAGGTCAAAGACCTGCATGTCCTTGGCGGAGTGGGAGGGGGAGTTAAAGTGTTCAGCCACAGGGTGGTTGGGTTGGTTGGTGCGGGTGCCCCAGAGGTGTTCTCTGAAACGTTCCGCAAGTAGGCAACATCCTTGTAAATCTTTTCTGAATCTTTTCAAGTTTCACATCATCTTTCCGATAGGAAGGAGACCAGAATTGCATGCAATATTCCAACAGTGGCCTAACCAAAGTCCTGTACAGCCACAACATGACCTTCCAAATCCTGTACTCAATACTCTGACCAATAAAAGAAAGCATATCAAACACCTTCTTCACTATCCTATCTACCTGTGACTCCACTTTCAAGGAGCTATGAACCTGCACTCAAAGATCTCTTTGGTCAGCAACACTCCCTCGGACCTTACCATTAAGTGTATAAGCTCTGCTTAGATTTGCTTTCCCAAAATGCAGCACCCCGCATTTATCTGAATTAAACTCCATCTGCCACTTCTCAGCCCATTGGCCCATCTGGTCAAGATCCTGTTGATATCTGAGGTAACCCTCTTTGCTGTCCACTACACCTCCAATTTTGGTGTCATCTGCAAACTTATTAACTGTACCTCTTACGCTCACATCCAAATCATTTATATAAATGATGAAAAGTAGAGGACCCAGCACCGATCCTTGTGGCACTCCACTGGTCATAGGCCTCCTGTCTGAAAAACAACCCTCTACCACCACCCTCTGTCTTCTACCTTTAAGCCAGTTCTGTATCCAAATGGCTAGTTCTTCCGCTATTCCGTGAGATCTAACCTTGCTAACCAGCCTCCCATGGAGAACCTTGTCAAATGCTTTACTGAAGTCCAAATAGATCACATCTATCACTCTGCCCTCATCAATCCTCTTTGTTACTTCTTCAAAAAACTCAATCAAGTGAGACATGTTTTCCCACACACAAAACCATGTTGACTATCCCTAATCAGTCCTTGCCTTTCCAAATACATGTACATCCTGTCCCTCAGGATTCCCTCCAACAACTTGCCCATCACCGAGGTCAGGCTCACCGGTCTATAGTTCCCTGGCTTGTCCTTACCACCCTTCTTAATCAGTGGCACCACGCTAGCCAACCTCCAGTCTTCCAGTACCTGACTTGTGACTATTAATGATACTGCTTCCATCGGACGGGGTATTGAGTATAAGAGCTGGCAAGTCATGTTAAAGTTGTACAAGACTTTGCTTTGGCTGCATTAGGAATTCTGTGTACAGTTCTGGTCGCCACATTACCAAAAAGATGTGGATGCTTTGGAGAAGGCAAGAGACTTTGTAGACAAATTAGCCTCATCTGAACAATTTAGTATGGACAAATAGTACTGTTGTTTGGGAATGTCTTTGACTTTTCTTTAAAAAAAAGAGGAAGTCTGGTTGGGGCTTTCTTTTCCTTATTTTTATTGGTAATAATCTGGTTTAAACTATGTAATTATGGCGGTTGAGATGTGTACTCTCAATTTCTAAGTTCAGTTATATCAGAGGGTGGGTAGGATATTTACCCCTTTATTAAAAGTTTCTTTATTCACATTACTATTTCATGGTGTATTTTCTTTCTTTTCTGCTTGTGTTTGTGGTGCGGTTCTGGCTAGGAGGAGGGAAATTGGTTGGGATGGCTAGATGCCTACTTACGGGCACTTTATACCCGGTTCAGTTATTTAAATGCCTGGGCTGCAGTCTTGGCAGTGGGATGGGTAGTTGCCCCCTTTGGCCAGGGGGTGATTTTCCCTATTCAGCGCTGTTTATTTTAAAGATTAAGTTAGATTCCCTACAGTATGGAAGCAGGCCCTTTGGCCCAACAGGTCCACACCGACCCTCTGAAAAATAACCCACCCAGAACCATTCCCTTACTCTATATTTACCCCTGACAAATGCACCTAACACGCTGGGCAATTTAGTATGGCCAAGTCACCTGACCAGCACATCTTTGGATTGTGGGAGGAAACTGGAGCACCCAGAGGAAACTCATGCAGACACGGGGAGAATGTACAAAAATAATACCGTGCAAGAACTGTAACAAACACTACATTGGACAAACAGGCAGAAAACTAGCCACCAGGACACATAAACATCAACTAGCCACAAAATGACATGACCCACTCTCACTAGTATCCTTACATACAGATGAGGGAAGGACACCACTTCGACTGGGACAACACATCCATCCTAGGACAAGCCAAACAGAGACACGCACAAGAATTCCTAGAAACATGGCATTCCAACAGGAACTCTACCAACAAACACATTGAGTTAGACCCCATCTACCACCCCCTGAGAAAAAGAACTGGCAGTGACTTCACCACAGGAAATGATGTCACCAAGCCAAAGAAACCCAAACATATAAATAGAAAGCAGGAATTTTCAGCAGAGCTTCACCTGGAGGCCCACTGAAGATGTTACCTACTAGGGTGACGAAACATCTGGAAATGAACCTTCCAGCTCAGCGAGCAAACCTACATCCAGAATTTCTATAAGACAAGGCGGCCCTTTTTGGAATACCCGGACACAGGTTTATCTGCTACATTAATAAGGGCTTGTGTATAACCGTAATGATTCTGCTTTACGAGTTCAATATCCAGGGAGGAGGAACTGTGAACGTATGAGTGTTTTGTTTGGTTGATTTGAGTTATTACTATTTATTAGTTCATTGTTGGTTTTTATTTATTTAGTAAAATTGTTGGGTTTTTATAATATATATTTTTCTATTTCAATTTATACATTTTACATGAGGGCAGGTTGTTTTTTTTTACTTTTTTACTTCTGTGTTCTTTCTTTGTATTGATTTGAATTGTATAATTTTGTATTTGTATCAATAAAAATATATTTTTAAAAAATAGTTGAGACAAACCAAGAGCAGATAGATGATAATGCAGACATCTTTAGCTCAGATAAATTAACCGAGTTACAGCAGAAAGTTGAAACTTTAAAGCAGTTGTATCAAAATGCATACACAGAAAAGGAATCCCAATGTATTCCTGAATGTTATTACCTTTAAAATGATGTCTTAATGAGGAAATAGAGACTTCCACATATTCAAGATGAGCAATGGGCAGAAGTTCATCAAATCGTATTGCCAGTGGGGTATAGAAAGGGGGTGCTGCGATTGGCGCATGAGCTACCACTTGGGGGTCATTTCAGAGTGAGGAAAACACAAGCTAAAGTACAAAAACATTTTTACTGGCCTGGACTACACAAAGAGGTAGTTCAGTTTTGATTGGAAAACCCCAGGCAGTAATAAAACCTGCACTTTTTATCCCTATTCCAGCATTTGAAGAACCTTTCACAAGAGCCTTAATTGATTGCATAGGTCCCCGACCTCAAACTAAAATCACATATGGCACAGTGGCTCAGCGGTTAACACTGCTGCCTCACAGTGGCAGAGGCCTGGGTTCGATTCCCATCTCAGGTGTCTGTATGGAGTTTGCACACTCTCCATGTGTCTGTGTGGGTTTCCTCTGGGTGCTCTAGTTTCCTCCCACAGTCCAAAGATGTGCAGGTCAGGTAAATTAGCTATGTTAAATTGTCCATTATGTTACTTGCAATAGTCAGAGGGAGATGGATTACTCTGCGGAGGGTAGGTGTAGACATCTTAGGAATAAAACAATTCATAGCACCTGCATACCATCCAGAATCACAGGGAGCACTAGAAAGGTTGTATCAGACATTAAAGACCATGTTGAGGGCTTATAGTCAAGACTGGGGAATTCCATTTGTACATTTTGTGATCAGAGATGCACAAAATGAATCAAACAAATTCAGTGCATTTGAAATCGTTTTTGGACATGAGGTGAAAGGACTGTTTAAATTGACTAAGGAGAAACTGGTAGGGCAAAATTCAGAGACCACATGCTTGGACTATATGTCAAATTTTACAAATGATTGAATAGAGCTGGGAATTGGTTAGACAGCTTTTAAAAGGATGACAGCATACAGTGAAACAGAAAGCAGACAAGAAGGTATTAATGTTACTTCCAGTAATAGGTGAACCTTTAAAAGCAAGATTTAGTGGACCTTGTCAAGTTCAAAAGAGATTGAGTGAGGTGAACAACTTGATTGAGACTCCAGACAGAAAGACATCTCACACAATGTGTCATGTGAATATGCTCAAAAGGTATTTTGACAGGGAAGGAAAGCAAGTGGAGAATGTGTTATTTATTATAACACAGAGTGAAGAACTAAGTTCAGAGGATTCTGAATTGGACATTCTTCAAATTAAGTTGGACAATGAGGAAGTTGTCAAAAATTGGGATAAATTATTGAGTTACCTTCCAGAGGAAAATCAAAATGACCTGAAAGAGTTATTACTATCACGTGGGGAGATATATGGAAATAAACTGGGAAGTACTAACCTAATTGTGCATGATGTAAATACAGGAGATACTGTTTTGATTAAGCAACATCCTTAGAGACATAAGCCTCTAAAGTTGGCACAGGTTCAGAAGAAGATACAGCGCATGCTCCAAGATGGCATAATCAAAGTGAGTTACAGTGACTGGAGCTTACCCATAGTCATGGTGCCAAAAACAGATGGAACCCAACAGTTATGAGTGGACTATCGCAAAGTCGATGCAGTTACAAAGACTGATGCAGATCTGATCCTACGTTTGGAAGATTGTGTTGAGAATGTGGGACAAGCAACTTATATTGCTGAGTTGGACTTGCTCAGGGGATACTAGTGGGTACCTTTGTCAGAAAGAGCAAAGGCAATTTCAGCTTTTGTAATGCCAAATGGAATGTATCAGTTTAAAGAAATGTCATTTGGCATGAAAAATGCACCAGCCACATTTCAGAGACTGACTAATAAGGTCATTGCTGGATTACCCAATCCTGTTGTTATATTGATGACCTGGTGATTTTTAGTCATATGTGGAAGGAACGTTTTCAGACTTCTGAAAAAAGTTTTTTTTTAACTTCGAAGCCTTCTGCCTGAGGCAGTATAGATTAGATTACTTACAGTGTGGAAACAGGCCCTTCGGCCCAACAAGTCCACACCGACCCACCGAAGCGCAACCCACCCATACCCCTACATTTACCCCTTACCTAACACTACGGGCAATTTAGCATGGCCAATTCACCTGACCTGCACATCTTTGGACTGTGGGAGGAAACCAGAGCACCCGGAGGAAACCCACGCAGACACGGGGAGAACGTGCAAACTCCACACAGTCAGTCGCCTGAGGCAGGAATTGTACCCGGGTCTCAAGCGCTGTGAGGCGGCAGTGCTAACCACTGAGCCACCGTGCCACCCACCTGTTATCTGTAAACAAATTGACTCTAAAATCCATCCAAACTCAGACTTTTCAGAACATGTGCCATTTACAACCTCTGAAAATAAAAACAAGGACAATCTAACCTTGTTAAGGATTCAGCCTTGTCACAGAAGGCATCACTCCCACCTATGATCCAGCTTTATCATTACAAATACAAACTGTATTCCTGGAGCAGAAATCTCCTCCAGTATTCCTACTGCCACTTCTCCACTTCCCACCGGACACTCCAACCTCACTTTACATAATGGAATACTTCTTGTCTCACCATGAATTCCACATATTACCATATTTTATGGTAATAGTCCTTCTGAATAACATATCTCATCATCTCTCTCCATCAAATATTGATTTGCTTCCGTATCTCTTAAAATTTTAAGCTCGTTACTTGCTCCTTCAGGACAAAATAATCTCTTAAAGCCACAGCATTGTCACAACAAGGGGAGTTGATAAATGGGAACGAGTAATGCCGTGTAATTGGATGTCCAGAGGCACATAGAAAGGCTGTTGCACAAGACAGAAGCTGAAGGTATTAGGGATAATGTATGAGAATGAATCAGTTCACACACAGAAGCAGAGAGTCAAGATTAATTGGTCATCTTCAAGTTGGAAACATGAAACCCGTGGAGTACCAAAGGATCAGTCCTGGAGCTTCAATTATTTCCGATTTGTATAAAGGACATAGAGGAGGGAGTGGAATGAAATGTATCATAATTGTTGATGATTCAAAAACATAGGATATGGGCAAGCTGGAAGATGGAGTTTAACATAGGAAACTGTGAGGTGATGCATTTTGGTAGGATGAAGATAATTTAGATGAAGTTAAACTCCAAGAAAGAGAAGAACAGAGGGATTTGGATGGTCTTTTGAATGAATAGGAATCTTTTACAGATATATGAGTATGATATAGAGGAATACAGACCACATAAAAGCAAAGTTAGGGTCTGGGCAACATTCTTAAAATGTTTTGAGGGGGTTTGGCCTGGTCGATAGCAGTTTGGTAAAGTAGGACAAAGTCAGCAATGGGAGCTCATGGCTGACAAATCTTCTAGAATTCTATCAGGAGGTAATGAGCAGGTTAGACCAAGGAGAGCCAATAGATGCTATCTACCTGTACTTCAAGAAGGCCTTTGACAAGGTGTCGCACAGGAGGCTACTGAGTAAGATAAGGTCCCATGAGCATAAATAGAAACTTGGCTGCAGGGCAGAAAGCAGAGAGTGGGGATAAAAGTGTCCTTCTCAGGATGGCAGCCGATGAGTGGTGTTCTGCAAGGGACCGCAACTTTTCACTTTATACATAACGATCGAGATGAAGATACTGAGGGCATTCTGGCTGAGGTGGCAGATGATACACAGATAGGTAGAGGGGCAGGTAGCATTGAGAAGGCAGAGAGGCTGCAGGAGGATTTGGACAGGTTAGGAGAGTGGACAAAGAAATGGCAGATGGAGTACAATGTGGGAAAATGCGAGGTTGTGTACTTTGGTAGGACCAATAGAGGAATGGACTATTTTCTGAATGGGGATAAAATTCAAAAATCTGACGTACAACGGGACTTGAGCGTTCTAGTCCAGGAATCTCTCAAGGTAAACTTGCAGGTTGAGACAGTAGTTAGGAAGGCAAATGCAATGTTGGACATTTATTTTGCAAGGACTTGAATGTAAAAGCAGGGATGTCCATCTGAGGCTCTGTAAGACTCTGGTCAGATCACATTTGGAATATTGTGCACAATTTTGGGCCCTTATCCCCTGAAGGATGTACTAGCCCCAGAGCGTGTTCAGAGGAGGTTCACGAAAGTGGTCCCAGGAATGAAAAGCTTAACATATGAGGAACGTTTGAGGACTCTAGGTCTATACTCAATGGAGTTTTGAAGGATGAGGGGGTGATCTAATTGAAACTTACAGAATACTGAACGGCCTGGACAGAGTGGATGTTGGGAAGTTACTTCCATCAGTAATATAGCCTCGGACCTGAGGGCACAGCTTTAGAGTAAAGAGAAGACTTTTTGGAAAGGAGATAAGGAGAAACATCTTCAGCTATGGAAGTCACTGCCACAGAAGGTTGTGGAAGCCAGGTCATTGTGAGTATATTTAAGATGGTGATAGATAGTTCTTGATTATCAAGGCTTACAGGTAGAAAGTGGGAGAATGGGGTTGAGAAACTTATCAGTCATGACTGAACGGAGGAGCAGACTCAATTGGCTGAATGGCCTGATTTCTGCTCCAATGTTTTATGTTCTTATGGTCCGAGATGCTGGGTAGGACCCTAGGAAGCACCAAGGATCAGAGGGACCTCACCTGTAATGGGCACCATTGCTCAGTGATTGGCGCAGCTACCTCACAGGGACCCGGGTTCGATTCAATAGACAATAGGTGCAGGAGTAGGCCATTCTGCCCTTTGAGCCTGCACCGCCATTCAATATGATCATCCTGTTCCTGCCTTATTTCCATAACCCTTGATTCCACTATCCTTGAGAGCTCTATCCAACTCTTTTGTAAATGAATCCAGAGACTGGGCCTCCACTGCCCTCTGGGGCAGAGCATTCCACACAGCCACCACTCTCTGGGTGAAGAAGTTTCTCCTCATCTCTGTCCTAAATGGTCTACCCCGTATTTTTAAGCTGTGTCCTCTGGTTCGGCACTCACCCATCAGCGGAAATATGTTTCCTGCCTTCAGAGTGTCCAATCCTTTAATAATCTTATATGCCCCAGTGACAATCAGTGTGTGTGTGGGATCTGTACCCCAGTGACAATCAGTGTGTGTGTGGGATCTGTACCCCAGTGACAATCAGTGTGTGTGTGGGATCTGTACCCCAGTGACAATCAGTGTGTGTGTGGGATCTGTACCCCAGTGACAATCAGTGTGTGTGTGGGATCTGTACCCCAGTGACAATCAGTGTGTGTGTGGGATCTGTACCCCAGTGACAATCAGTGTGTGTGTGGGATCTGTACCCCAGTGACAATCAGTGTGTGTGTGGGATCTGTACCCCAGTGACAATCAGTGTGTGTGTGGGATCTGTACCCCAATGACAATCAGTGTGTGTATGGGATCTGTACCCCACTGACCATCAGTGTGTGTGTGGGATCTGTACCCCAATGACAATCAGTGTGTGTGTGGGACCTGTACCCCAATGACAATCAGTGTGTGTGTGGGATCTGTACCCCAATGACAATCAGTGTGTGTGTGGGATCTGTACCCCACTGACAATCAGTGTGTGTGTGGGATCTGTACCCCACTGATAATCAGTGTGTGTGTGGGATCTGTACCCCACTGACAATCAGTGTGTGTGTGGGATCTGTACCCCAATGACAATCAGTACGTGTGTGGAATCCGCTGTCCCTGTGTAAGGCTCTTTAGAGCGGAAATCAGAATTAATCAACTCTTTTGAGCGTGAAGTTTGTTTTCATTCAAGCTCAGGTTCAGATCAGGTATACACACTAATCACAGTATTAAGATTCTATGTAAACTCTCACTCTCTTTCAGGAGAAGCTGATGGTCATCATTCAGGGAACGGAAAAGTCCACTCAATCCATCAAGTCTCCAACTAGCTCAGCATCAGTTCAGTTCAGTTCTGGACAGCGCACTTTCAGAACAATGTGAAGGCATCGGGGAGATTGCAGAAAGGAATTTATCAGAATGGTTCCAGGGATGCGGAATTTCACTTACAAAGCTGGGACTGTTCTCCTTAGAGAAGAGAAAACTGGGATGTGATCTGGTTGAAGTTCAAAATCATGGGGGCGACCTAAATAGAAAAGGGAAAAACTGTTTCCACTTGTGAAAGGATTGAGGACAAGAGGCCACAGATTTCAAAGACTTTGTGAAAGAAGCTAAAGTGATTTGAGGACAAGCTTTTCGGCACAGCAAATGTTTCAGGTCTGAGCTGGAATACCTGAAAGGATGGTGGATGCAAATTCAATCAAAGCTCGACAAAGGGAAATCAGATGGTTAGTTAGAAAAGGAACAAACTGCAAAGGCAGAATGACACTTGGTGAGATGCTCATTGAGATAGTAGGTAAGGAGGTAATGGGTTGAATGGCTTCCTCTTGCAGTGCTGAGATCTTGCCTGGTCTGTAGCTGAGATCTTGCCTGGTCTGTAGCTGATCTCTCTTGACCCAGACTGGCTCTTGCTGGCTTCACCTGAGAATCTTGTCCTCCTTTAACCCTTGAAACCCTGATCACATCCAAGTGAATCCTTGCCAATACTCTCTATGCTTCCTGAGTTGCAGTGTTCAGAAGTGAACACAGTACTGCAGATGTGGTCCAATCCAGGCTCTGTTCTATTGGAAATACAATTCGATTCCAAGCTGCTGGAGAGAAAGGTCAACATCCAAGAGGATGACGCCTCTTCACATTATCCCAACCGAATCTTTTTGTACATTTAATCACCACAACCAGATCCATGCGGAGTTGGTCCAACCCAAGGGCACATGAGCTAAGTTTACACACTGTCCTTGCAATTTAACCCTTTCACCCTCAGTATCATTACCAAAAATGCCTCTGAAAATTAGCCTAATACAAATTAAATATGCATCATTATGAATCTGCACTCACCATTTTTATCAGCTCTTCTGAATATCTAGAGAGATGGAGAAAACAGGTTTTTAAAAGGTTAATTTCTTCGCTGACTCAGCAGAAATTCAAACAGAAACCATTCCCTCCGGATGCCCCCGGGATTTGTTTGCAGTATTTAATATTGCATTACAAACCAGACTATGGAGGCATAGTCAAAGCTATGGAAACATTTGTACAGACACGCTCCCTCTTCAGTTTTTGGTATTTCTATTCATACTTCCATCCAACTTTCATATTAATTTCACCCCTGCCAACAGATTGCCTCTCTTTCCGGCTCATCTTCCTTTCAATCCTCCCTCTTTCTCTGCACTTTTCTGTCTTTTTCCCTCTATTTCCCTTTGCGTCTCCTTGCCTTTCAGCCACTGCCTCTCTGTGTCCCCTTTTCCTTTCTCCAGTTTCTCAGTACGTCCCTCACATTTTTACACTCTCTGTGTCACTCTGCGTTCTGTCTCTGTCTCTCTTTCTGTTTTGCTCTCTGTTTCTCTGTGTCCCTCACAGTTTCGCTCTTGCTCCCTCTTCCCCTCACTCTCTCGCAATTCCTCTGTAGACACGGTCTCTCTCTCTCTCATTTACTCTTTTTTTGCTTTCCCTTTCTGCTTGTCCCTCACAGTTTCTCGCTCCCTGTCACTCTCTCTCGCATTCTTTCAATCTCTGTCTCTCTCACTTTCTCCGTTCCTTTCTGCATGTCCCTCTATTTCTCCCTCTCCCTGTCACTTTCTCTCACATCCTCTCTCTCTCTCTCTCTCTCTCCGTGTGCCCCTTTTTTGTTAATATCCTCGGGCACTTCCTTTCCCTTCACGTTCCGTTGAATTTATTCATTTTCAGTCCCTTTTTGGCAGGGAAGGATTTCGACTCAGTCCCTGGTCAGTGGGGGAAATCTCGAGCCTCTGAAAGTTGACCACTGTCTCTATCGCCTCCTCCTGCGGGTCTGAGACTGGGAGCTATTAATGAAAGTAAGAGCAAAGTTCTTTGAATTCAGTCGAGGCCAGGGTTGGTATAAACTCCAGGCTGGGGAGAGAGAGGGGGTGGTGAAGAGAGCTACTTACGTCCAGGATAACCGAGATGCCTTTCTTGGTGTCCGGTGGGAGCTGCTCACTGGAAGCTGCCTGTTCAGTTTTCTGGGATTCCCTATCCCCGAACTTCTTGTCGCTCATCTTGGTGAAGACCCAGCGCAGGACCCCGTCCAGCCCCCGAATGCTGCGCTGCAAAGGCGGCTGCTTGTCACGGAGCTGCTGCTGGACGCTGACCCTGCAGTAGCGAGCTGCCTGATCACACATCTTCTTCACATCCTGGAGCCCACCCACTTCCCCTCACCTCCCTCCCTCCCTCCCCCTTCCCTCAGCTTCAGGCCGGCTCGAGCAACACGCCTCCCTCTCCCCCCCCCCCCCCCCCTCCAGCCCACCTCCCCGCTCCCCGTCACCGCTCACGCACCAAGCACAGGGACCCGGAGAGCTAGAGAGAAACGGGAGAAGATGTAGAACAGAGAGAGACACACACACACACAGGCCGGCAGAGATGGAGAGATGCAGAGGCACAGAGGGGCGGGAGGAAAAGATCAGGCCCCGCTCTGCACTCACAGACACTGTCCTCCTCAAACTGCTGCCCAGTCAGCTGGAGACAAGCTGGACCCAACCAGCGACCCTCCTCACAGGGCAGCCCCCAGGTTGATAATAATATATATAAAAACTGTGGGTAAACTTTGTGAATATGTGACTGTGTTTCTGATACGTGTGTGCAGGTATGGGTGCATGTACATTATGTCTAAACTGTTAGAGATGCAACAGCTATGTTGTGCGTGTCTGTGTGCTTTTATCAACGGGTGTGTGTTTGTGGCTCCATACCTGTGTATCTGTGTGTCTGTCTGTGTATGTGACTCTGTCTGTACCTATGCATGTCAGTGGGTGGAGGTCTGTCTGTGCTTGTGTGTAGCTCTGTATGCCTATGTGTATGTGTCTGTCTCTGCACCTTTATGTGTGTGTCTGTCTGAGTGTACCAGTCTATGTGTCTGTACATGCGTGTCTGAGAGTGTATATATAGATATCCTTGTGAGTACATTGAGTGAATGCCTGCATCCATGTTAGTGTGGGTGAGACTGTGTTACTGTGCGTGAGACTGCTGTGTGTATGACTGTGTGCATGTGACTGAGTGTAACAGAGTCTCTGTGACTGTGCCTGTGTAATTTTGTGCGTGACTGTGTCTGTGATTGTGTGTGTGCATGTGATGCAAACAGTGTGGGTTCGATTCTCACACCAGCTGAGGGTGCCATGAAAGTCTCACCTTCTCAAACCCTCTTGTCACCTAAGGTGTGGTAACCCTCAGGTTAAACCACCACCAGCTATACCTCTGTCTAATGAGAAAATAGTTCTATGGCCCATTGGACTATGGTAACTTTCCTTTTATCTGTATCTATTTATATGTATCTATTTGAATGTGTGTATGAGTATGTCTATGTGTATCTGTGTGTGTGCGTATGAGTATATCTGTGTATATACATACCTGTGTGTATATCAGCTGTTTGTGTATGTGTCTGTGTGAGTATACCTGTCTGTGCGTATGTGTTTCTGTGCATGAGTCTAGCTGTCTGTACTTCTGTGCGTGAGTTTACATGTGTCTACACAAATGTGTGAGTATATCTGTGTCTGTACATATGTGTATCTGTATGTGTGTGTACGGTATATGTGAGAGTTTGCAAGCATTTCTGTGCATTTCTGCATGGATCTGTGAGTATGCCTTTGGCCTTTGCGAGTCTGTGTGCCTTCATATCTGTGTATGTGTGTTTGTGTGTGTCACTATGTATGCATGTGTGTGCAAGTTTCTGTTGTGTGTGATTGGTCTCTTTGTATGTGTGTGTATATCTGTGCCTGAGATTGCTTCATTGTGCTTGTCTGTGT
This sequence comes from Chiloscyllium plagiosum, assembly GCF_004010195.1. NCBI lineage: Eukaryota > Metazoa > Chordata > Chondrichthyes > Orectolobiformes > Hemiscylliidae > Chiloscyllium > Chiloscyllium plagiosum. The sequence goes on along the minus strand of NC_057726.1, from coordinate 68,614,608 downwards.
CTGTATGTGTGTAGGTGAGTCCATATGTGTGTATCTGAGTGTTTCTGTAGAATGTGTGGCTATACATTTGAATTTGTGTGTATGTGTTAGTATGTATCAGTGTGTTTGAGTTTGTCTGCGTGTGTATGTCTGAGTTTGTTTGTGTTTTGCTATACGAATGTGTGTGTGTGGGTGCATGTGTCTATGTATAAGTATCTGGGAGTCTGTCTATCCAAATGCATGTGTATGTATGCATGTGTGCATTTGTCTGTGTTCGTATCGGTGTGAGTATATGTCTGTGTGTGCACATGCCTATGTGAGTGTGTGTGTGTGTTGTTGCATGTGTCAACACCACAATCCCTGCTATTCACTTGAACGTGTTACTTTTTCTGAGGTCCTGAGAGGGTGGCCAGCCAACTGGGACCCTGGCAGAGTTTGATGTTTCTGAGCCACAGGGATTAATTATATTTCTGGCCGAGTCAGTGAGTGCAAACAGAGGATGGAGCCTGGATCTTCCTGATGAGTGTATCTCATTCAGCAGTCAGTCCTCAGAGGAGCTTAGCTGTACTATAGGTAATGCTGTAATAAACTGGTACAGAGCAGGAAGAGAAACAGCAAGAAACAGGACAATTGTTCACTGACACTAACACTATGACAGTAAGAGATAAATTTATCACCAACAGTGACAGAATCGGGCGACATAGGATCAGCTTCCTGTTCTACACAATACCTGCTATTCAGTCCCATTACAGTGGGTGGAATTAAATATGGGGAGCCACAGATGACTGCTGGCTAATCCCATTCTCCAGTTGGTCACTGCCCTGGACAAGTTCCTCCCCATTTACACAATTGAAATCAGCCAATATTAACCCCAGGATCCATTCCATTAATCGCCATTAATATCCATAACACTCCCCACATCACCGCAATTTCACAGATTCACTTCCATTTGAGAGAAAGAATTCCTCCTCATCTTTGTCTTAAAGGGGTGACTTCTTACTCTGAGATTGTGCACTCTGGTCTTAAATTCTCCCACATTGGGAAACAACCTTTCCACATCTACTCTCTCATGATCCCAAGAATCTCATATGTTTCAGTAAGGTCAAAATTCTTCTATATTCCAATGAGTACAGGCCCAATCTACTCAACTTCTCATAAGATAGCCCTTTCATACTTGGGAGAAAGTGAGGACTGCAGATGCTGGAGATCAGAGCTGAAAATGTGTTGCTGGAAAAGCGCAGCAAGTCAGGCAGCATCCAAGGAGCAGGAGAATCGACGTTTCGGGCATGAGCCCTTCTTCAGAAATGAGGAGAGTGTGCAAGCAGGCTAAGATAAAAGGTAGGGAGGAGGGAATTGGGGAGGGGCATTTCCAACACCCCTCCCCCAAATCCCTCCTCCCTACCTTTTATCTTAGCCTGCTTGCACACTCTCCTCATTCCTGAAGAAGGACTCATGCCCGAAACGTCAATTCTCCTGCTCCTTGGATGCTGCCTGACCTGCTGCGCTTTTCCTGCAACACATTTTCAGCTTTCATACTTGGGATCAACTTAGTGAACTGGACTGCCTCCAATGCCAGCATAGCTTTCTTAGATAAAGGGCCCAAAACTGTTCGCAGTATTCCAGCTGTGGTCTGATCAGTGCCTAGTAGAGTTTTAGCAAAATGTCCCTACTTTTTATACTCCACTCCTTTTTAAATAAAGACCAATGTTCCATTTGTTTTCCTCATTATCCACTGAATTCAGATGACAGGTTTCAGTGATTCATGTATGAGGATTCCCTAAACCCTTTGTGCAGGAGTTTTCTGTGATCTTTCTCTATTTAAATAATATACAACTCCTTTATTCTCCCTGCCAAAGTGTATAGTCTCATATTTTCCCATACTATATTCCACCTGCCAAGATGGAGTTCTGCCCACTCGCTTAACAATCCTATTTCTCTCTGCGTGCTCTTTGTGTCATTGTCATCACTTGCCTTCCTACATGCTTCTTGTCATCTGTAAACTTGGCAAGAGTGCATTCACTTTCCTCATCCAAGTCATTAATATACATTGTGGTCCCAGCACTGATGCCTGTGGCACACTGCTACGTACAGGTTGCCATCCTGAAAATGCAGCCTTATCTCAACTCTTTATCTTCTGTTAGCCAGTTCTCAATCCATGCTAACATCCAATCCCCAACACCATGGGCTCTTACCTTATTAAGTAGCCTAATGTGTGCTATCTTATGGAACACCATCTGAATATCCATTCCTTCCCTCACCTCTCTGCTCATTACCTTATAAAAGAACTGTAACAAATTTGTCAGACATAATTTCCTAATCATGAAGCCATGCTGACTCTGCTCGATCATATTCTGTATTTCAAAATGCTTTGCCATTACATCCTTTATGATGGACTCTAATGTTTTCCCTATGATAGATGATAAGCTAACTGGTGCTTGTCTGTGTCTATATGTATGTGAGTCCATATGTGTGTATCTGTGTGTTTCTGTAGAATGTGCGGCTATACATTTGAATCTGTGTGTATGTCTTAGTATGTATCAGTGTGTTTGAGCTTGTGTGTGTATGTCTGAGTTTGTGTTTTGCTATATGAATGTGTGTGGGGGGGTGCATGTGTCTATGTATAAGTATCTGTGTGTCTATCTATACAAATGCATGTGTATGTATGCATGTGTGCATTTGCCTGTGCGTGTATCAGTGTGAGTTTATGTCTGTGTGTGCCAATGCCTAGGTGAGTGTGTGTGTGTGTATTGATGCATGTGTCAACACCACAGTCCCTGCTATTCACTTGAACGTGTTACTTTTTCTGAACACTGAGGTCCTCCCTTCTTGAACAAGAGTGTTACATTGGCAGTTTTCCAATCCTCTGAGCCACTTCCAGATTGCCATCAGTGCATCCACTATCTCTGGAGTTACCTTGAAAATCCTAGGATCCAAGCCATCATGTCAAAGCGGCCTGTTGGCCTTTACTCCCATTAGTTTTCCTAGCCCTTTTTCTGTAGTGGTACTTATTGCATTTATTTCCTCCCCTTTCTCAGCTACTTAATTATTTCACATTTTTGGATCCCTTACCATGAAGACTGATGCAAGGTATCTGTTCAACTCTGCTTCTATTTCCTGGCTCACCATTATTATTCCCTCAGCCTTGTTCTCTAAGAGGTCTATGTTGCTTTTCTTTTCCTTTGTATTTATGTAAAGGAGGTCTTACCATCTATTTTTATGTTACTTGTGAGTTTGGCCTCAGTTTATTTCTCCCTTGTTATTAGTTTTCAATTACCTTTGCTGGCTTTTTAAAATGTTCCCAATTCTTTGGTTTCATGTGAATCTTTGTTATATTTTATGGATTTCCTTTCCATTTGATACAATCTTTAACTCTCCTGTTAAACATGATTTATTCCCTCCCGAGAATCCTACAGCTATCACCTGAATAAGGTAGTGACATAGTTGTTGTATCATTGAACAAGTAATCCTGGTTAATACTCTGTAAAACATGGGCTCAAATCCCACCATGGTATGTAGTAAAATCTGATCTCAGTTCAAAGATAGCTTAATGATTTGAAAAGGAAATCAGAAATAAATTGATTCTTCTGGACCTGAAATGTTAACTCTGCTTTCTTTCCTCAGGTGCTGCCGGACCTGCTGAGTTTTTCCAGCAATTCCTGCTTTTGTTAACCCTCGTGATAATTGCTTTTTATGAAGATGTATTTGTCCTTTAGGGAAACTCCTGGATAATTATCCACTGTGCAACTGCAAAAGACATAATGCTAATGGTCACCTTAAAATCCCATCGACTGCCTCCAGCTCCAAAAGGACACTGACCTGCACGAACACTGATTAAACTTGGAAGCAATTGTATTCCAATAGGATTCATACATACTGTATGACCGGAATGATGAATCAATGTAAGCCACAGCCTCTGTTCCTTGAGCCTGCTGTTTCTTTTAATACAAAGCGAAATGCTCAGAACATCTTTTGTTTTCTCTGAAGTGTGCAGGCAGCTCGTGATCAAAAGGGAAGACTTGCTTTCCGGCGAAGCTTTGCACAATCTCAATGATGCCAAAGTGCATCACAGTGAATGAAGTCCTTCTTTGAAGAGGAAGCAATGCAACAGCCAATTTGGACACAGCAAACAGCAAAGGCAGATCGACCGCGTGTTGGTTGAGGTATAAACATTTGATGGGATTCCAGGGATAACCTCCTGTTCTTAGGAAAACACAGGAGACAGGAAATGGGAGCAGGAGCAGGCCATTCAGCCACTCAGATCTTCTACATTATTGTACTGAATCACAGCTGATTTTCTATCTCAGCACCATTTTCCATCGCTATCCCCATATCTCTTTAATATCTAGAAATCTATCAATCTCTTGAATATATTTCATTATTGAGCATCCACAAGATTGACCAGATTACAAAGACTCACCACCCTGAAGTGAAGACATTCCTCTTTCCCTGACTTCTTAAATGGTTTACTAATGACTTTGAGACTGTGTCCCCTTGGGTTCTAGACCCCCATTCAGCCCTTCGAGCCTGTTCCATCATTTAATATGATCATGGCTGATCATCAAACTCAGTCCCCTGTTCCCACTTTCTCCTTTTGAAATCTTTAGCCCTAAGAACTATATCTAACTTAATTTTTTCACCTGAGTTGCTTATACAGAATTTTGCAAGCTCACTGCTCCAGGGATGAAAAGATTTCTCCTCATCTCAGTCCTGAATGGCCTGCCCACAAGACCATAAGAACATAAGATATCGGAGCAGAATTAGGCCATTCAAACCTTCGAGTCTGCTCTGTCATTCGATCATGGCTGATATATTTCTCAACTCCATTATCCTGCTTTTTCCTCGTGACTTTTGATCAAATTTCTAATCAAGAGCCTACCCATTGCTTTCTAAAATACACTCATTGCCTTGGCCTCCTTAGCCTTCAGTGGCAATGAGTTCCACAGATTCACCACTCTCTGGCAGAAGAAATTCCTCCTCACTTCTGTTTTAAAGGGTTGTCCCTTCGTTTTGAGGCTGTGCGCTCAGGTCCTAGTCTCTCTCCTTAATGGAAACATCTTCTCCATGTCCTTTCTATTCAAACTTCTCAGTATTCTGCACTGCCTTCTGCAAATCAGCCAATCATCTTTCCATGCCAGTATCTTGCTCCTAACACCTTGGGTTCTTATTTAGCAGCCTCCTGTGCGGCACATTGTCAAACGTCTTCTGGTTCTCCTTTGTCTAACTTGCTCATTACCTCCTGAAAGAATTCTAAAAGATTTATCAGGCATGATCTCCCCTTGATGAAGCCATGCCACCTCAGCCATTTTTTACTATACACTTCCAAGTACGCCACATTCTCACCCATAGTAATGGAATCTAAAATCTTCACAATGACTAAGGTCAGGCTAACCAACCTATAATTTCCTGTCATCTGCCTCCCTCCCTTCTTAAACACAGGTGTTACTTTTGTCATTTTCCAGTCCTCTGGGACCCTCCCTGATTCCAGTGATTCCTTAAAGATCACCACCAATGCCTCCCCAGTCTCCTCTGCTATTTCCTCCAGAACTCTGGGGTTTAATCCACCTGGTCCAAGTTATTTATCTATCTTTGCTTTCAGCTTCCTCAGCACCTTCTCCTCAGTGATGGCCACTACACTCACTTCTGCCCCCGACTCTTTTGACGTTCTGGTATTCTGTTGGTGTCATCCATTGTGAAAACTGGTGCAAAGTACCTGATCAGTTCCTGTGCCATTTCTCTGTTCCCCATTACTACTTCTCCAGTTTCATTTTCCAGGATTCAATTTCCACTCTTAAAGTTGATATATTGAAAAAAGATCTTGCAATCCTCTTTCATATTTGTAGCTAGCTTACCCTCATATATCATCTTCTCCCTGTTCATTGTTTTCTCAGTTGTCCTCTCTAGTTTTTAAATGGTCCCCAATTCTCTGGCTTCCCATTAATCTTCACCATATTGTATGTTTTTTCCTTTTGTTTTTATGCTTCCCATGTCAGCCATGGATAACACATCTAGATGGAAGTCGTTAAGCATGGGAAGGTACTGTCTGAGGATCTTGTGTGAATTCCGGCACTGCATCTTGTGGATAGTACACGCTGATGCTACTGAGCATCAGTGGTGGTGAGAGTGGATGTTTGTGGATGTGGTGCCAATCAAGTGGGCTGCTTTGTGAGGAATGATGTCAAGCTTCTTGAGTGTTGTTGAGCTGCTCTCAAACTGGCAAGTATTCCATCACAGCCATTACTTGTGCCTTGTGGATGATGGACAGACTTTTAGGAGTCAGGAAGTGAGTTACTTACCGCTGTTTGTGGTGCAAGTGTTACTTGCCACTTGTCACCCCAAGCCTGAATATTGTCCAGGACTTTGAACACGGACTGCTGCAGTATCTGAGGAGTCATGAATAGTGCAAAACATTGGAGGGAAGCAGCTGAAGATGGTTGGGCCGAGGACACTATTCTGAGGAACTCCTGCAGAGATGTCCAGGGGCTGAGATGACTGACCTCCACAACCACAATCATCTTCCTATGTGCCGGGTATGACTCCAAACCTGATACCCATTGATTCCAGTATTGGGACGGCTCCTTGATACCACACTTGGTCAAATGCAGCCTTAACATTATGAGCTGTCAGTGTCATCTCATACAGCGCGATCAATGCATGGGGGTCCACAGGTCACCAAAAATGACAACATAAGTGAATAAGTTAGTCAAGAAGGCATGTGCCATGCTTGCCTTCATCAGTCAGGGCATAGAGTATAAAAATCAGCAAGTCACATCGCCGCTGTTTGAAACTTTATTTAGGCCACATTTGGAATATTGCATACAGTTCTGGTTGCCATACCACCAGAAAGATGTTGAGATTTAGGAGCAGGTACAGAAACAGTTTATCAGAAGGGAGGGTATTAGCAATGAGGTGAGATTGAACAAGGTTGGTTGGTTTTCAATTGAACTTTGAAGGATGGAGAGAAACCTGACAGAAGTTTGCAAAATTATGGAGTCTTTTTCCCAGAGTAGAAATGTCAATTACTAGGGGACATAGTTTAAGGTAAAAAGTGGTAAGTTTAACGGAGATATGAGAGGCAGGTTTTTTTTACACAGAGGGTAGGAAGTACCTGGAATGTACTGCCTGAAGGGATAGTGGAGGCAGATGCAATAACAGATACATGAATAGGCAGGAAATAAGGAGATATGGACCACGTACAGCCAAAAGGCTTTTTAGTTTAGAAGGTTGCCATCTGTCAGTGCAGTCTTGGAGGGGCCAAGGGCCTGTTCCTTTGCTGTACTGTTCTTTGATTAGATACAGAGTAAAGCTTCCTCTACACTTTTAAACTGAAAATACAGCTTCCTCTACACTGTCCCCATCAAACCCTCACAGGACAGGTCCAGCATTGATGTTAGATACAAGGCAAATCTTCCTCCACACTGTCCCAATCAATCAGTCCTAGGACAGGAACAGCATGGAGTCCAATACAGAGTAGAGGTCTCTCTACACTTTTAAACTGAAAGTACAGCTTCTCTTTAGTCAGGTCCCATTAAACACTTCGAGGACAGGGACAGCACAGGGCTGGATACGGGATTAAGCCTCTATTACAGTGTTCAATAATATTCCTTGCATCATTACTTGATAAATGTGTTGGATAGTATTGACTGACAAGGATACAATAGTCAGTTTGTTGTCTCAGAGTCAGGTTTCCAGCTGCTTTTGCTTTTCGTCAATGTGAACACTGGTGGATCAGGATGTTCACACCATTCTGTATAGGAGACTGCGAGGAAACACAATGTTTAATTAGTGCTGTCTGAAATGTTGATTCACACCTGAAAGGATAAAGTCACCCGCACCCTAGCATTCAGGGGAATGTTCACATCTTCCAACTGATGACTTTTCACATTATCGAAGCAATTTACATTCCTTCAGCACCTCAGAACCTCTCAAATAAATTACTACCCAAAGAGTGAATTCAGCGACATCAGAACCAATTTATAAACAGCACAATCGCCCAGAATAGCGAAGGAATGAACCTAGTGTTGCTCAAGGAAAATTCACCAGAAAATTCCCTCTTCCTCCCTGGAGAAAACTGAACCCAGTTAGGCAGGATTTTGCCACGGTAAATTGCCCATTGTGTTGAGGGCTGTGCAGGCTAGTTAGGTTAGATATGGGAACTGTGGGGTTACAGGGAGGGGGATGGGTCAGGCAGGATGCTGTTCGGAAGGTTGGTGCAGATTCAATGGGCTGAATGGCATTTATTTGCACTGTCCGGATTCTTTGATTCTAGAATATCATGACTAACCAAACAATTGATATCCCATTCTGATGATAATGTTCTTTTGACAATAGAGCATTCCTCAGCACTGACCCTCTGACAGTGCAGCACCCCCTCAGTACTGACCCTCTGACAGTGCAGCACCCCCTCAGCACTGACCCTCTAACTGTGCAGCACCCCCTCAGTACTGACCCTCTGACAGTGCAGCACCCCCTCAGCACTGACCCTCTAACTGTGCAGCACCCCCTCAGTACTGACCCTCTGACTGTGCAGCACCCCCTCAGTACTGACCCTCCGACAGTGCAGCACTCCCTCAGCACTGACCCTCTAACTGTGCAACACCCCTCAGTACTGACCCTCTGACTGTGCAACATGCCCTCAGTACTGACCCTCTGACTGTGCAACACCCCTCAGTACTGACCCTCTAACTGTGCAGCACCCCCTCAGTACTGACCCTCTGACTGTGCAACACCCCTCAGTACTGACCCTCTGACTGTGCAGCACCCCCTCAGTACTGACCCTCTAACTGTGCAGCACCCCCTCAGTACTGACCCTCTGACTGTGCAGCACCCCCTCAGTACTGACCCTCTGACAGTATAGCATTCCCTCAGTACTGACCCTCTGACTGTGCAGCACCCCCTCAGTACTGACCCTCTGACAGTATAGCATTCCCTCAGTACTGTACTGACTCTCCGATAGCATGGCACTCCCTCAGCACTAACATTCAGAAAGTGCAGAACTTCCTCAGTATTGACTCTCCAATAGCACGGCACTCCCTTAGTACTGACCTCTGGCAGTGCAGCACTCAGTACTAACCTTTAACAGTGTAGCACTCATTTAGTACAGATCCCACGACAGTGCAGCACACTGTCAGTGCCTGCCCTCCAACAATGTGGTACTCCTTCAATACTGACCCTCCAACGGTACAGCATTCCCTTAGTACTGACTCTCTGACAGGGCAGCATTCCCTCTGTACTGAAACCCTGTCAGTTACAGTAACTGGAGTCATAGCAAAAGGAGTCACAGTATCTGGACTATAATAAGACTCACAGTAACAGCCGGGTAGTTAGTGTCTAATGGGATTCGCAGTAACAGGAGTTACAGTAACAGAATCACAGTGATTAGGGTCACAGGAAGTGGAGTTATTGTTATTGGAGTCACAATACATCGATCATAGAACAGCATAGAATAAGAACAGGTCCTTTGGCCCACTATCTACATGCTGACCATGATGCCATTCTAAATCGATCTTATCTCCCTGCACATGGTCTGTATTCCTCTATTCCCTGCCTCGTTATATGTCTAAATGTCTTAAACTTTACTATCTTATCTGCTTCTCCCCTCTCCCCTGCAGCGCTTTTCAGGCACCTACCATGCTCTGTGTATAAGAACCTGCAGCACACATTTCCTTTAGACTACCCCCCCACCTTAAACCTATGTCCCCTAGTATATGATATTTTCAACCAGAGGAAATGACTCTTACTTACTGTCCTAATATACCCTTCATAATTCACTCAAGTCACCCCTCAGTCTCCAACACTCTACCAAAACAAGCAAGGTTTGTCCAACCTGTCCTTATAGCTAGTAGATTCCAATCCAAGCAACATCCTGGTAAATCTATTTTGCATCCAGTTCGAAGCCTCCACATCCTTCCGATGCTGTGGTGACCAGAATTGCAAGCTCCAAATGTGGCCTAAATAAAGTTTTATCCAGCTGAAACAGGAGCTGGAGTCACAGAAATAGGAGTTACAGTAACTGGAGTCATTGTAATGGGAGTCACTGTAATAGGAATCACAGACACTGGTGTCACATAAATTGAAGTTAAAGTAACTGGAGTCACAGTGATAGGAGTCACAGTAAATTTTCAGGAATAATAGGAGTCAGAAGTGAGAGGACCCTCAGTAACAGGAGACTGCCCAGGCATGTCTCCACGGCTTTCAAATTGTGCTTGACTAAACGTTTGAGTTAAAGGCTGAAATGAACATTGATTTTCATTATCACATTGCAATGATATTGATCCACACTCAGACTTCCTCTAGCATTTGTGATCACTGAAGCAAGTTGTTTGTTGCCGGGTATCCCTCACCACATGTTTGAGGTGAGGGATGCCATGGTCGTCCCTGCTGATTACACTTGCAGGAAGTGCACCCATCTCCAGCTCCTCCAAGACTGTGTTAGGGAACTGGAGCTGGAGTTGGATGAACTTAGGATCATTCGGGAGGCAGAGGGGGTCATAGATCGGAGCTTTAGGGAAGTAGTAACTCCAAAGATGGCAGATAGATGGGTGACAGTGAGGGGGACTGGGAGGAAGCAACCAGTGCAGGGACCCCCTGCAGCCGTTCCCCTCAAGAACAAGTATACCATTTTGGATACTTGGGGGGGGTACGACTTACCAGGGGTAAGTAACGGGGCCCAGG
>NC_057726.1:68583088-68600649 GCF_004010195.1 Chiloscyllium plagiosum | reverse complement strand
GGTGAAGAAGGTATATGGCGTACTGGCTTTTATTGGTAGAGGAATTGAGTTCCGGAGCCCTGAGGTCATGTTGCAGTTGTATAAGACTCTGGTGCGGCTGCATCTGGAGTATTGTGTGCAGTTTTGGTCGCCATTCTATAGGAAGGATGTGGAGGCACTGGAACGGGTGCAGAGGATGTTTACCAGGATGTTGCCTGGTATGGTAGAGAGATCGTATGAGGCAGGGCTGAGGCACTTGGGGTTGTTTTCAATGGTGTAAAGAAGGTTTAGGGGTGACTTGATAGAGGTGTACAAGATGATTAGGGGTTTAGATAGGGTCGACAGTGAGAATCTTTTTCCACGTATGGAGTCAGCTATTATGAGGGGGCATAGCTTTAAATTAAGGGGTGGTAGGTATAGGACAGGTGTTAGGGGTAGATTCTTTACTCAGCGAGTCGTGAGTTCATGGAATGCCCTGCCAGTAGCAGTGGTGGACTCTCCCTCTTTATGGGCATTTAAACGGGCATTGGATAGGCATATGGAGGATAGTGGGCTAGTGTAGGTTAGGTGGTCTTGGATCGGTGCACATCGAGGGCCAAAGGGCCTGTACTGCGCTGTATTCTTCTATGTTCTATGTTCTATAGCAGCCCTGGCTCAGTCAGTGGTAGCCTCATACCTGCCTCAGGCTGTTGTTTCAGGCACTGCTCTGCTGAGTTGACCACATAAACCAAATGAACAATCTCCCTGCAGTAGTGGGAGGCTGCTGCACTGCCCGTGGCGTGCCTTTAGAGTTAGACAGACATTGATCTGAAAGTTCTCTTGGCACTATTGCAAGGAAGACCAGAGCAGTTACTCCCAGTGCTCAGCTCAACATTTATCCTTCAACCGACATCATAGGCATAAATAAAATCTGAAAGAATTGCTGATGCTGTAAATCAGAAACAAAAACAGAAATTGCTGTAAAAGCTCCGCAGTCTGACAGCATCAGTGGAGAGAAACCAGAATTAACATCTCGGGTTGAGTGATCTTTCCTCAGAACTGAGGAAGGGTCACTCGACCCGAAACATTAACTCGGATTTCTCTCCACAGGTATTACCAGACTTGCTGAGCCTTTATCCAGGAACTTCTGTTGGTGTTCATAAGCAGAACTGATTTGCTCTAGCATGGGCAGAGATCTGGAAAATGGAGTAGAGTGGAAAAGTGGGAAATTTTCCATGTTGGCAGAAAGGATAAAATGAAACATATTATGTAAATGGTGAGAGATTGTAGAGAACTGAGATGCAGAGGGATCTGGGTGTCCTAGGGCAAGAAGCATAGAAGGTTAGTCTGCAGATACAGCAAGTAATCAGGAAAGCACGTAGAAAATTATGGTTTATTGTGAGAGGAATTGAATGCAAGAGTAGGGAGGTTATGCTTCAGTTATAATGGGCATTGGTGAGTCTGAAACTGGAGTACTGTGTACTAGGAACTGTTAATGTGTTAGAAGCAGTTCAAAGAAGGTTTATAAGATTTATGCATGGAATGAGTGGATTATTTTATGAGGAAAGGCTAGACTGGCTAGGCCTGGAACCTCTGGAGTATAGAAGATTCATGGGTGATTTAACTGAAATATGTAAGATCCTGAGGGGACATGACTGGGTGGATGTGGAAACGATGTTTTGTCTTGTGGAAGAATCTAGAGCGAGGGGTTATGGTTTAAAAATAAGGGATCGCCACTGTGGCCAGAGACAAGGAAATGTTTCTTTCTCTCTCAGAGGGTTATTGGCCTTTGGAATTCCTTTCCTCAAAAGAAAGTGGTTGCAGAATCAGTAAATATTTTTAAACCAATGTTAGATATATTCTTGATGGCCAAGGGAATGAAAGATTATTGGGGATGTGCAGGAATGGGAATGTAGAGCTGACGTTAAAACTAGATCAGCCACGATCCTATTAAATGGTGGAGCAGGGTCAAGGGGCCTACTCTTGTTCTTTGTGTGTTGTGTGAATTTTTTGTGTTCAAATTGGCTGCTGTGTTTCCAACAGCACAGCGATGACAATGCTAATGCATTGATTGTGAAGCAATTTGAAACATTTGTTTTTGACCAGGTACTGTTCTGTGAAGATTCACCTCTGGACGGCACTCCCTAATTCCTTGCTTGCTGCTACCTCGGTAATGATTGTACACTCATCTTTCAGTGAACTGACAGCTGTGAATGTGGGATACTTTGAGAAAAGGTACCATTTTCTTCTTTCAACTTGAATATCAGAGATCCTGGTTTCCTTTTTGTCTGCTCTCATCACTGGTACGGCAAGTGGGAAGACTGAAATTGTCCTCGGAGAGTAAATCACGCAGTAAATCAATCAGTTCCTGACTCCTTCTGTACCCTGCCACTGGGCTAGAAACTACAGGCCTTGCCTAGTGCTTTGGGGATACAGTTTCAATAAAGAAAGATTTACAAGGATGTTGTCAGGGTTGGAAGGTTTGAGCTATAAGAAGAGGCTTGGTCTATTTTCCTGGAGCATTGGAAACTGAGGGGTGACCTTATATAGAAGTTTATAATATCATGAGGGGCATGAATAGGGTAAATAGACAAGTTCTTTTATCCCGGAGTAGGGGAGTCCAAAGCTAGAGGGCATACGTTTAAGGTGAGAGGGGAAAGATATAAAACAAATTCCCTCCCTCCCTGGTGTGTTTTGAGGGAAGGGGAAACGGTGAACCAATTCTCTGAACTATCAGAGCACACTTCCCGGTGGAGTCTGGCATGCTTTCCTCATTACTGGAGCAGCAGAGGCTCAGTGTGATATTTCACTTGAAAGCAACGTTCTCCTGACTATCTGTGTGGTTAATTAGTCAATCCCTACAGTGTTTTAAAGGTTGAAGATGCAGATTAAAGTCGTTTCCCATCTCACCACCTGCCAGTCTGTCTGTCTCATCATCACACACACCAACTCCAGTAAAAGCATTCCCCAATTAAATCTGCATTTGCAATAAATGGATAAACACATGAGGAACAGTGCCAATTAGTCCAGAACTAGCTCAATCAATGCTGAGTTAATCCTATCCTTCAAAGGAAAACTGTTTACCTCGCTGGACAGAGCAAAAATTAACTGACAGACTTGGAGAGCGGAGCATGTAAGGTTTGGTCTGAGAACGGATTTAAGACAGGAACATTGTCAAAGAAAAAAGAACTTCAATTTGAAATTGAGAATGTCTCTGAGCTTTTGTCTGCCTCACTCTAAGATCTCCTCATTATCCCCAAATAGCTGATAGACAGAGAAAGTATAATTAATATAGGGCTTTTCACAACCCCTGGATGTCCTGAATAACTTCAAGGCTAATGAAGTATTTTTGGAGTGTAGCCTTGGTTATTAAATTAAAATGCATCAACCACTGGGTACACAGAAAGATCCCACAGTCAGCAATGCTGGGCCAGGACTCCCCTACACTGAGGTGGTGTTCAGGGCCTCAAATGAGCTTCGCATTTGAAGATTTGCCTCTCAAAGTGTGTAGGGGTGGTGGAAGGGCAATCTTTCACTGCTGGATTGGGAGGGCTGAAATTTGTCTGCGTCGCCAATCCCTACAGTATGGAAAACAGTCATTCGATCCACAGAGTCTGCACTGACTCTACAAAAAACATCCCGTCCAGAACCCCTATTCCCATAACCCCATACTTACCACGACTAACCCACCTAGCCTGCACATTGCAGGGCAATTTAGCACGGCCAATCCACCTAAACTGCATGTGGAGTTATCAAGTCATACAGGTCTACAGCATGGAAACAGGCCCTTCGGCCCAACTTGCCCCTAGGCACCCAGTTTTCACAATTAAACTCGTCTCATTTGCCTGCATTTGCTAAATATCCTTTCATACCTATCCCATCCATGTACCTGTCAAAATATTTCTTAAATGATGAAATTGTACTCCCTTCCACCACTACCTCTGCAAGCCTATTCTATCTCTCCTCTCAAAACTATGCCCACTAGTTTTAGACTCCCTCGCCACGGATAAACGCTGTTGGCTATCTACCTTACCTACTCCTTTTATGATTTTATAAACCTCTGTAAGTCTTTGCCTTATGGGAGGAAGCCCCACACAGACATGGGGAGAATTCCTGAGGCTGGAATCAAATTGAGGTCCCTGATGCTGTCAGGCAGCAGTGCTAACCTCTGTCCCACCCTCCCCTCTTCAATCTACCACTCCTCACTGAAACACTACTAATAGCAAAACACCCAAACTCTCCACAACCAAATTTACCCAATTGACCGCCCTATTCTCTGTCAAATTCAGCAGTGCACCTCTCAAAGTGCTTGGGCTCTTCATTTGTGTTCTTCAGTTTTAACAGACTTCCTTTCTCTTAATTATAATTGAAGGGTTACTGAACAAACAACGACATTGCAGTTTTCGAGGAGATTTGTCACTCAGATTGAGGTTCAGGCTGTTAGTTTGCTCACTGAGCTGGAAGGTTTGTTTTCAGATATTTTGTCACCATGCCAGGTAACATCATCAGTGAGCCTCCAGTGAAGAGCTGGCATTCTGTCCTACTATCGATTTGTGTCTTGGTCTGTTAAGGTGGGTGATATCATTGCCGGTTCTTTGTCTCAGAGGATGGTAGATGGGGTCCAACTCAATGTGTTTATTGATGGAGTTTCGATAGAATACCAGGCCTCTAGGAATTCCCGTGTGTGTCTCCTTAGTTTGAATGTCATGGTAGCTCACGAACCTACCAACACACTTAAACAGTGGCTGATGAACCTAAAGGACCCAATACAAATAAACAGCAAAACCAATGTCATTTACAAAATTCTATGCAATGACTATAACAAACGCTACATGGGACAGACAGGCAGAAAACTAGCCACTAGGATACATTAATACCAACTCGCCACAAGAAGACATGACCCACTATCACTAGTATCCTTACATACAGATGAAGGAGGACACCACTTCAACTGGGACAACATATCCATCCTAGGACAAGCTAAACAGAGACACACACGGGAAAAAAGAACTAGAGATGATATCCCCCACCTTAAGAGACCGAGACACATAAATCGAAAGCAGGACAGAACACCAGTGCTTCATCTGGAGGCTCACTATGATGTTACGTGACATGGTGATGAAACGTCTGCGAACAAACCTTCCAGCTCAGCAAGCAAACTTACAACCTAAACAACAAGATGGATGAAGAGACTTTGAGCTTTGTGTTGGCTCTGTTTGATCAGAAAAATTGGAAGGTTTTGACGTCCAAAGGGATATGAGTCGCGAACAGGCAGATGCAGCAGCTAATTGGGAAAGGAAACGGCAGATTTGCTTTCATTGTGAGACGACTGAGTATAGGATTAAAGCCATCTGTCTGAAACTGTACACAACCTTGTTGAGACAAATGCAGAGATTGCCGAAGAAACTCAGCAGGTCTCTCAGCATCTGTGATGAGAAACAGTTAATATTAAACAGTATGACTCCTCTTTGGAACGAAAACAGTTCTCGTATTCAACTATTCTGGTGAGCAAAACATGGCACTGTTGTAGGTAAACAAGAAGGTACCTCTCTTACACTGTTTCATTCACGTAATATATGACTTCTCCTAAAAAAATGTCACATTTGGGATGTTTTTCACCGAATCGTAATGTTTGGACAAGCTTCAGTTCAAACGATCCTGCAATGGGACCAACACTGAGGCTCAATGGTTAACACAGTTGCCTCACAATGCCATGTACCTGGGTTTGATTCCGCCCTCAGGTGACTGCCTTTCTGTGTGGAGTTTGCACATTCTCCCCGTGTCTGTGTGGGTTTCGCCCGGGTGCTCCGGTTTCCTCCCACAGTCCAAAGCTGTGCAGGTTAGGTGGAATGATCATGCTAGATTTCCCATGTGTCCAGAAATTGCAGGCGAGGTGGAAATGCAGGGTTACAAGGATAGAGTAATGGGTTAGGTCTAGGTGGGATGCTCTTCAGACGGTCAGTGTGGATTCAATGGGCCAAATGACCTGCCTCCACACTGTGGGAATTCTATTCTAATTCATCGAGCATGATCATTTGTCTGAGATCGAACTGCATTTATATAGCCTGTAACATTGTAAAATAATCTATGCCACAACTGATGAAGGCAAGCATCTTATATGCCTTCTTAACTACTCTATTAATCTGTTCTGCCACCTTCAGGGATTTGTGGATAATCACCGGAAGATCTCTTTGTTCCTGTGAGCTGCCTAGTGTTTTACCAATCATTGAGTATTCCCTGGTGTTACTCCTTCTTCCAAAGTGCATCACCTGACAGTTGCACCTGCCACTGATCTGCCCAACAGACAAATCCTTTTACATCTTCCTGTGGCCGAGATTATCTTTCTCATTACTAACCATCAGGACAATCTTTGTGTCATCCACAAACTTAATCATCACCTCCCATGTTTCTATCTACATCATTTATTTATGAACAAGGATCAAGTAATGAGGGATTCAGTACTAATCCTTGTTAAATATCATTGAGCGCTAGGCCCTAGTGATGCCAACAGCCTTCCAGCACATGTGATCATCCAACTTAGTCCCTTGTTCCCATTTCCTCCACTTGATCCCTTTAGCTATACAAACTGTATCTAACTCCATCTTGAAAACATTGCATGTTTTGGCTTCAAATGCTTTCTGTGGCTGGGAATTCCACATCCTCACTCAGCTCTGGGTGAAGAAATCTCGCCTCATCTCAGTCAATATCATCAAAGTGGAGGGAGAGACGCAGACAGACATAAAGACTCAGGAAGGGAAGTTCAAAGCTAAGGATCAGAACTGGTGAGTGGAAAGCAATAGCAGAATTATGTTGAAGAAATAAAGAGATGGAAGAGGTTTGAGAAGCACCCCCTTGAGAGGTTCCCCTTCCTCAGTCAATATGACACAGTCGGGCATTATTGGTCCTGTGGGTGCCATTCTCACTGCTTGGGATTGCCATCAAAGCTGCTGCCTGTGTAACTGAAAGTCCAGTGACATAAGGATGATTCCAAAGAGCTCAACAGCAAAACTTATTCAATCTGTCAGATAGTGATGAGCAAACAGTAAGGAAGGGTTTGGGTGGCTTTCCTTCTAAAGCAGCAATTGACATAGTCAACATTTTCTACAAACCTGATCCTTTCCAGCTGACATCCACCTAAAACATCAAATTCTCCACATCATCTACTTATGGTTCTCTTTGCTGTTTGTGGGAGCTTACTGTGCTGATGAGCGGGTGATGGTCTAGTGGTATTATCGCTGGGCTGTTAACCCAGACATGCAGGTAATATTGCCCAGTCATTCAGCACAGAAACAGACACTTCCTCTGGGAGTTCATTCCACATACGAGTCATACCGCTGTGTGGAAAAAAAAATGCCCCTTGCCTTTTTTAAATCCTTCTCCTCTCAGCTTAAAAATATGCCCCCTAGTTTTGAAATCCCACACCCTGGGGAAAGGATACCACCATTCACCTGATCTGGACCCTTCATGATGCTATGATCCTTGAAAAGGTTGCTCCTCAACCTCCTGCACTCCAGTGAAAAAAGTCTCAGCCTATCCAGCCTCTCTGTTCTGGGCACCCAGGTACCAATCCCACCATGGCTGATGGCGGAACTCGAATCCAACAAAAATCTGGATTTATCTGGTCTGATCTGGACTCCATGTGACTCCAGACCCATAGCAAGGTGGGTACTCTCTGGGATGGGCAATAAATGTTGGCCTAGCCAGTGACACCCACATCCCGTGAATAAATTAAAAAACATACGAACTGCTTGCTTTATTTGTCATGAAGATTATTACCAAAATCCTCATCAGCATGAAAGACAAATTGAAACCAGCAGGAGATGGCCATTTGTCCCATTGAAACTGTGCTGCCCTTTCTGTTAAACAATCCCAAATTAATGGTTCTGTCCACTCTCTTCCCACTGGCTTTGGGAAACTGTGTTTCAAATATTTATCTAATTTTCCAAAAAAGTATGAAATGATATTTGCCTTAATGCAGGGAGCTATTCCATTCTCCAGCCAGCAACTTGCAAAGATAGCGTCTTTATCCCATTTCCACCCCCTCAGCAATGAAGAGGAATTCATGATCACTGATTCTCCAACCAGAGCAGTCCTTCCCTATTCATAACTTAGTGATTTACATTCAACAGAGTGCTTTCAAACTCTGACAGGTCCTGATGAAAGAAATAGGGAGAAGCTGATTGCATTTATTTATTTTTCTTTACTGTATTTTTTTGCAATTGAATGGTTATGATCTGGAATGGACTCTCTGGTGAGGCTGTGGCTGTCGATTCAAACACAACTTTTAAAAGAGAATTGAAAATGTATGCGAAAAGAGAAAAAAATAATTATAAGGCTTTGGGAATGGGAGTATCTTTCAAGAAATTGGCAGAGATTTGATTGGCTTAAATAGCTTCCTCCTGGACTATACATTTTAAAAATGCATGAAACATTGATGAGACTTCATTACTGAATCAACTGTAGTGATAACCCTAATATCTCAAAGCTGTCCTCATAGTTACAGTTAGCCGTACCTGGAATTATCTAGGTGCAACTGCATTGTGCACTCCTGTGATTTTCAAACCCCTTTAAAACACCCAAAATTACACACTGAGACCTAACTGAGGATGAACCAGTATTTCAAACAAAGTGATCACTTCTTTATCATGTCATGTCTGGATTTAAAACCCATGATGAAAGGCTAGAATCCCATGCCTGGCAGAAGCCAGCTGGGAAGGCATAGCATTCTCAAAGGGTCAGTACAAACACATGAAGCTGGATCGTCTTCTTCCAAGCTGCAGGTCAGTCTGAAACATATATGAAATCTCTTAGCCTTCTCTGCTTCAGACTGGAATTTTAAGTGGAGGTTTTGTTTTGGCTGCCAAATCCTTCTTGACTCATGGCCAGTGAAAGCTTGAGCGAGCCAGCCTTGCAGGATTTGCCAACCAAACACCGCATTTGGCACTTCCCAATGGTATTGTTTCGAAGAGTAGTCAGACTTGTTAAGTGGTTCGTTGTGATTGTTCCTGGGTGTCCGTGCAAAGCTGGTCAAGATATTTCTGACCAACCTGTTCAGACAAACCTCTGGAGCAGGTGGAAGTTGAACCTGGGCTTCCTGGCCCAAAGATAGGGGCAATACTACTGCATCGATGATAGTTAATGCTACTTCCATGTTCAGTAACTGGCAGTATATCAATTGGATGGGACCCATTAACAATGGAAAGTGAGACCAAATTATGCTTATTAACTGAAATGTTAGATCCAAAAACCCTTGCTGCCAAATTTTCATGCCATCGATTGAAATTACATCTTGGGGGATTTTAATTTGTAGAATCTCTTAATGGTAACTTAGAATTTGGACAAATCTAAGCTGATAGACAGACCAAACAGATTCACAAAGACTCTAACTGTTGAGGTAGAATTGCTGAGATAATTGTGAGTAACATGTTAATTATATTGCCACAGTTAAGAACATATGTGAGGGAGTGGAGTGCATTATTTCTCCCTCCAACTCTATTTTGATTTAGTCCATATCCTCCCCTTCACTGTTTTTGATCACACAGCACTGCCCTTTGATGTGAAGGGCAGTGTTTGTCACTGGCCACTCGGATGTTTTCCGATCTTCCTGGTGGTGGAATTTGAATAAAGATTCGTGCACTTTGTGTCTTTCACTGTGTCTCACATATGCACACAACACCATGGGTGCTGGGGAAAAAAATAAGCACTACTGCACTTAGGTGGTAGTGTGGGGGGGGGTAAAAAGAAAAAAAAATAACAAAAAAAAAATAAAAGAGGACATCAAATAAGGACTACCGCAGTTAGGCGGTAGTTTGGGGGGGGGGGGGGGGTTAAAAAAAATAAATAAAGGAATAAAATAAAATAAACAGGGGACTCACTCGGGTGAAAAAAAATATTAACAGGGGCCTCCCCCTCCAAATGAAAAAAAAGAACATATGTGAGAAGGACATTGTATCATGAAGTAATTAGACTTAAATAAGAATAATTACAAAAAAACGAGGGCAGAACTGGCTGGAATGCATTGGAGAAGGAGTTTGGCAGCAAAGACAAGATGGTTGAGGAGTAATGGCAGACATTTTGAAAATAGCTCATAGTTCACAGGAAAAAATATCTAAGTGAAGAGGAAGGATCCGGGGAAGGGGAAACGCCAACTATGATTAACTTGGGAACTTAAGGAGAGCAACAGATTGAAAGAAAAGAAACATATAATGTGGCAAACATTCGTGGATTGGGAAAATATTAAAAACCAGCAAAAGACAATCAAAAGAAAAGAGGGAGAAGATAAATTTTGAGCATTAACCTACATAAGAAATAGCAAGACAGACAGCAAGAGCATCTTTAAATATATAAGAAGGAAGAGAGAATTAAAGTGAGTAGAGGCCCCTGAGAGTGAGGATGGGGAAATGATGATGATGGACTATGAAATGACAGAGAGGTTGAAGAAATACTTTGCATCAATCTTCAGGGTAGAATACCATAACAGCATTTCAAAAATATTAAATAATCAAGGAGCAATGGAGGAGAGGGATAATTACAACAACTTTCGCCTCTTTCGTAACTATCTGTTCTCACCCTAAACCTATACCCTCTAGTTCTGGACTTCCCCACTACTCCAGGGAAAATACCTCATCTATTTACCGTATCCATGGCCCTCATGATTTTATAAACCTTTATAAGGTCACCCCTCAGCCTGTGAGGTTCCAGGGAAAACAGCCCCAGCTATTACACCTCTCCCTATAGCTCAAATTCTCCAACCCTGGCAATACCTTTGTAAATCTTTTCTGAACTCTTTCAAGTTTCACAATATCTTTCCGATAGGAAGGAGACCAGAATTGCACGCAATATTCCAACAGTGGCCTAACCAATGTCCTGTACAGCTGCAAAATGACCTCCCAACTCCTGTACCCGATACTCTGACCAATAAAGGAAACCATACCAAATGCCTTCTTCACTATCTGATCTACCTGTGTCTCCACTTTGAAGGAGCTATGAACCTGCACTCCAAGGTCCCCTTGTTCAGCAACAGTCCCCAGGACCTTACCATTAAGTGTATAAGTCCTGGTAAGATTTGCTTTCCCAAAATGCAGCACCTCGCATTTATCTGAATTAAACTCCATCTGCCACTTCTCAGCCTATTGGCCCATCTGATCAAGATCTTGTTGTAATCCGAGGTAACCTACTTCACTGTCCATTACACCTCCAATTTTGGTGTCATCTGCAAACTTACTAACTATACCTCTTATGATCACATCCAAATCATTTATACAAATGATGAAAAGTAGTGGACCCAGCACTGATCCTTGTGGTACACCACTGGTCACAGACCTCCAATCTGAAAAACAACCCTCCACCACCATTCTCTGTCTTTTACCTTTGAGCCAGTTCTGTATCCAAATGGCTAGTTCTCCCTGTATTCCATGAGACCTAACCTTGCTAACTATTCTCCCATGGGGAACCTCTTCAAATGGCTTGCTGAAGTTCATATAGATCACACCAACTGCACTGCACTCATCAAACCTCTTTGTTACTTCTTCAAAAAACTCAATCAAGTTTGTGAGACATGATTTCCCACACACAAAGCCATGTTGACTATCCCTAATCCGTCCTTGCCTTTCCAAATACATGTACATCCTGTCCCTCAAGATTCCCTCCAACAACTTGCCCACCATCGACGTCAGGCTCACCAGTCTATAGTTCCCTGGCTTGTCCTTACCACCTTTCTTAAATAGTGACACCACGTTAGCCAACCTCCAGTCTTCCGGCACCTCATCTGTGACTGTCGATGATACAAATATCTCAGCAAGGGGGCCAACAGTCACTTCTCTAGCTTCCCACAGAGTTCTAGGGTACACCTGATTAGGTCCTGGGGATTTATCCACTTTTATGCCTTTGAAGACAACCAGTACTTCCTCCACTGTAATATGGACATTTATTTCCCTACATTCTATATCTTCTATGACCTTTTCGACAGTAAACACTGATGCAAAATACTCGTTTATTATCTCCCCCATCTCCTGGGCTCCACACAAAGGCCGCCTTGCTGTTCTTTGAGGGGGAAAGTGAGGACTGCAGATGCTGGAGATCAGAGCTTAAAAATGTGTTGCTGGAAAAGTGCAGCAGGTCAGGCAGCATCAAAGGAACAGGAGAATCGACGTTTCGGGCATAAGGCCTTCTTCAGGATCTTTGAGGGGCCCTAATTTTCTCCCTAGTTACCCTTTTGCCCTTAATGTATTTGTGAAAACCCTCTTGATTCTCCTTAATTGTATTTGCCAAAGCTATCTCATGTCCCCTTTTTGCCCTCCTGATTTTCCTCTTAAGTATACTCCTACTGCCTTTATACTCTTCTAAGGATTCACTCGATCTATCCTGTCTATAAGTGACATAATGCTTCCTTCTTTTTCTTAACCAAACGCTCAATTTCTTTAGTCATCCAGCATTCCCTGTACCTACCAGCCTTTCCTCTCACCCTAACAGGAATATACTTTCTCTGGATTCTTGTTATCTCATTTCTGAAGACTTCCCATTTTCCAGCCGTCCCTTTACCTGCGAACATCTGCCTCCAATCAGCTTTCGAAAGTTCTTGCCTAAAACCGTCAAAATTGGCCTTTCTCCAATTTAGAACTTCAACTTTTAGATCTGGTCTATCCTTTTCCATCACTATTTTAAATCTAATAGAATTATGGTCGCTGGTCCCAATGTGCTCCCCCACTGACACTTCAGTCACATGCCCTGCTTTATTTCCCAAAAGTAGGTCAAATTTTGCACCTTCTCTTAGGTATATCCACATACTGAATCAGAAAATTGTCTTGTACACACTTAACAAATTCCTCTCTATCTAAACCCTTAATACTATGGCAGTCCCAGTCTATGTTTGGAAAGTTAAAATCCCCTACCATAACCACCCTATTATTCTTACAGATAGCTGAGATCTCCTTATAAATTTGTTTCTCAATTTCACTCTGACTATTGGGGGGTCTATAATACAATCCCAATAAGATGATCATCCCTTTCTCATTTCTCAGTTCCACCCAAATAACTTCCCTGGATGTATTTCCGGGAATATCCTCCCTCAGCACAGCTGTAATGCTATCCCTTATCAAAACTGCCACTCCTCCTCCTCTCTTGCCTCCCTTTCTATCCTTCCTGTAGCATTTGTATCCTAAAAAATTAGGCTGCCGGTCCTGCCCATCCCTGAGCCATGTTTCTGTAATTGCTATGATATCCCAGTCCATGTTCCTAACCATGCCCTGACGTCATCTGTCTTCCCTGTCAGGCCCCTTGCATTGGGATAAATGCAGTTTAATTTATTAGTCCTACCTTGTCCCTGCCTTCCCTGACTGACTCGCTTCTTTTATCAACTGTACCAGTCTCAGATTGATCTCTTTCCTCACTATCTCCCTGGGTCCCAACAACACCCCCCCCCCCCCCCCCCCCCCCCTCTCCCACCTTACTATTTAAATCCTCCCGAGCAGCTCTAGCAAATCTCCCCACCAGTATATTAGTCCCTTTCCAATTCAGGTGCAATTGTCCCTGTTGGACAGAACACTTCTATACCAAAAGACATTCCAACGATCAAAAAATGTGAATCCTTCTCCCATGCACCAGCTCCACAGCCATGCATTCATCTGCTCTATCCTCCTATTCCTACCCTCACTAACTGCAACACCGGGAGTAATCCAGATATTACTACTCTCGAGGACTTTTTTTTTTAGATTAGATTAGATTACTTTACAGTGTGGAAACAGGCCCTTCAGCCCAACAAGTCCACACCGACCCGCCGAAGCGCAAACCACCCATACCCCTACCCCTACATTTATACTCTCGAGGACTTCCTTTTTAAATTCCTGTCTTACTCTCTGTAATCTCTCTTCAGGATCTCAACCTTTTCCCTTCCTATGTTGTTGGTTCCAATGTGTACAATGACCTCCTGCTGGGCTCTCTCTCCCCCTTGAGAACATTCTGCACCCTCTCTGAAACATCCTTGACCCTGGCACCAGGGAAGCAACACACCATTCAGATTTTTCGCTGCTAGCCACAGAAATGTCTGTCTGTGCCGCGGGCTAGAGAGTCCTCTAACACAATCGGTCTCTTGGAACCTGACATACCCCTCATTGCATTACAGCCAGTCTGAATACCAGAAACATGGCTGCTTGTGCTACATTCCCCTGAGAATCCATCATTCCCCCACATTTTCCAAAACAGCATACTTGTTTGAAATGGGAAAGCCACAGAAGATTCCTGCACTACTTGCCTAGCTCTCCTACCTTTTCTGGAGTTAACCCATCTATGTGACTGTATCTGCAACTTTTCTCCCTCCCTATAACTGCCATCCATCACATCCCCTTGCTCTTGTAAATTCCTCATTGCCTCTTACTGTCGCTCCAACTGTTCCATTCTATCTAATAGGATTCACACCCAATGGCATTTATTGCAGATATAATCCTCAGTAACATGCAAACTCTCTCTAAACTCCCACATCCGACAAGAAGAGCATATCACTCTATTAAGGGCCATTTTGCTTCCTCCAATCTGCAGACCCAGAAAATAGTCTCATCTTATTCCTGCTCCAAGCTAACTTAATACTTATGGCTTATATTTTTAAGTTTAATCAAGAGACATATCTCAAGAAAACATATAATCAAGAAAGAACCCACTCTATTCACTACTGCAGACTTACTATCAGGCTACACTTAAAAATATTGACTTATCTGTCTCTGTCCCATACAGGTTCCTCCAAGACTAGTTGTGAATTTCACTGTTTCTTAATTTTCCCAGATGCACTCCGATGTCCAGCAATACATGAATTTAAAAAACAAAGAAAGTAACTGTGCAGCTTCACTGCTGTGTCAGTTAACAGTGTGGGTTTCTTTCTCTCTCTCTTTCCTGCACTGACTGCACCATGTGCTGCTTTTGTCTGTTCCTCTCACTTTTAAAAGTGCCATTGTTTTGACTTCTTTTTCTCTCTAAAGTTCCAAAACAATGCAACAGCATATAAAACAGTAATTACTGCTCTTGGAATTTGAAGAAATCACCTCCAACACCTAAAATACCTCAAAAAAGCAGCAGCCTGTTATAGCCAGAAATTTTTCTCATCCTCCATCTTGTATCAGACATTAATCAATGTGATAAGATCTCATGGTGTTTGTAGTCATATATTAGTTTGGACAGAGGACTGGCTTATGAATAGAGAATTGGGATAAAGTGGGCATTTCCATGATGGCCACCTATAGCTAGTTGAATACTACAAGGATCAGTGCAGAAGCCACAATTATTTACAATATACATCAATAACTTGGATGATGGAAACAAATGTGTTACAGTCAAATGGCATAAATATAGGTGTGCAGGCAAGTGAAGAGGATGACATAAACAGTCTTCAGTGGAATATAGATACATTAAGTGGGTTGGATAAAACTTGGCATACAATGTGGGGGAATGTGAAGTAATGCACTTTGGCAGGAAGAATAGAGGAAATTAATATTATTAGATTAGATTACTTACAGTGTGGAAACTGGCCCTTCAGCCCAACAAGACCACACCGATCTACAACTCACCCAGACCCATTTCCCTACACCTAACACAATGGGCAATTTAGCATGGCCAATTCACCTAACCTGCACATTTTTGGACTGTGGGAGGAAACCAGAGCACCTGGAGGAAACCCACACAGACACAGGGAGAATGTGCAAACTCCACGCAGTCAGTCGGCTGAGGCAGGAATTGAACCCGGGTCTCTGGCGCTGTGAGGCAGCAGTGCTAACCACTGTGCCACCACGCTGCCCACTTATTTAAGTGGAAAAAGACTGCAGAAAGTTACAGAACTGAGGGATTTGGGAGTACCCGACCATAATTCACAAATCAAAAAGTGTGGTGCTGAAAAAGCACAGCAGGTCAAGCAGTCCGAGGAGCAGGAAATGAAGGGTTTATGCCTGAAACGTTGATTCTCTTGGTCCTCGGATGCTGCCTGACCTGCTGTGTTTTTCCAGCAACACACCCTCGACTGTAATCTCCAGCATCTGCCGTCCTCATTTCCTCCATGATTCACAAATAGCTGGCAACCAAGTTTAATGGGTAATAGGGCAGGGAAATGGAATATTAACTTTTCTTTCAAAGGGAATGGAGTATAAACATAAGGGGTTTTCGCTCAAACTATACAAGGCACTAGTCAGAAAACAGCTGAGATACTGTCTGTGAACAGTTTGTGGCCCTTTACCTAAGGAAATATATACTGGTATTGGAAGCAGTCTAGAGAAGGTTCACTGGGGTGATAGCAGGAACTGTCTTATGAAGAGAGGTTGAGTAGGACTCATTGGAGTATCAAAGATTGGGAGATCACCTTATTGAAACATACGTGATCCTTAGGGTAGGTTGTTTCCATTTGTGAGAGAGTCTCGGACCAGAAGGCTCCATCTCAAAATAAAGGGTCGCACATTTAACTCAGAGCTGAGGTGGTATTTCTTCTGAATCTGTGGAATTTTTTACTGCAGAGGGCTGTTGAGGTTAGGTCAGTAAGTATATTCAAGGTTGAGATATATAGGAAGGGAATCAATGGTTATGGGAAAAAGGCACGAAAATAGAATTGAGGATTATCAAATCAGCCATGATCTCATTGAATGGTGGAACAGATGAAGTGGGCTGAATGGCCTTCTTTTGCTCTTACATCTTATAGTCTATACAACTAGCTCTATATCAGATTTCTTCCTTTTACCATTGTATAACTGACATGGAGGATGTTGAATGAAGCTATATAATGCCACAGACCACTAAGACGATTCTTGGAATACCAGGTTTGTATTTTCTGCAACAAAAACAGAAATTGCTGGAAACACTCAGCAGGTCTGGCAGCATCTGTGCAGAGAAAGCAAAGTTAACATCGTGGATGAAGTGACCCTCCTTTAGAACTGATCTGCAGCCTTGAAAAGTCCTTTATATTGAGATAATGCCCTCCAGTCTCGTAGAAGGGGAAACAGCCCCTTCACATCCACCCCATCATGTCCCCAAAGAATCTTTTGTTTCCGGAAGGTCACCTCCCATTCTTCGATATTCCAATGAGTACTCAACCTCACCTCATAAGACAGTCCCACCTTCTCTAAACTGCTTCCAATGCCAGTATATATTTCCTTGGATAAGGACCCAAAACTGTTCACAGCATTCCAGTTGTGGTCTGACTAGTGCCTTGCACGTGGAGGGAAAGTGGGCAGACCAGAGGAACTGGCCAAAGTGCTCACTAACAGGTCCTGGCTGTGGGCCGTGGGGATTTGACCCAACTGTCTGCCTCTCTAGGAGAAAGCCTCAAACCTCAACAATTTTTCTTTCCAATCCTTCCACTTCCTCCAGATGAAAGGGGTAGCCATGGGCACCCGCATGAGCCCCATCTATGCCTGTCTCTTTGTCGGCTACATAGAACAGTCCATCTTCCGGGGTTACACCGGCACCATTCCCCAACTCTTCCTCCGCTATGTTGATGACTGCATCAGCACCACCTCGCGCTCCCGCGAGGAGGTTGAGCAATTCATCAACTTCACCAACACATTCCACCCTGACCTTAAATTTACCTGGACCATCTTTGACACCTCCCCCCCCCTTCCTCGACCTCCCATCTCCAT
>NC_057726.1:68571457-68582115 GCF_004010195.1 Chiloscyllium plagiosum | reverse complement strand
AAACATCGATTGTCCTGCTCCTTGGATGCTGCCTGACCGGCTGTGCTTTTCCAGCAACACACTCTCAACCCTGTCTGCCTCTCTGTCATGGTTGTGTTTGAGCACCATTGGTATCCTTGAATAGGAAGCATGTGTTGTCCAATTAGTGATCATGACCAGTGGCGTTATCTCTCCTTCCAGATAGCACATTCATTACATTTTATCGGTTTCTTAGAAAGTTTTGTCCTTTGATGTCATGCATCTTTAAGAGACTGTCTTCTTTGACTTTCCTTGTTTAATTTAGTGCAATTGTTTAACAAAAATGTATAAATAGTGATTGCTGGAATACTGAGGGTTAGGAGGTAGAACAGCAGATATATGTAGTGCCACATTTTAGAAACAAATATACTATCAAGGCAATGGCACGGATTTTCACGTTCCACTAAGTCGCTTTGGATTGTAAAAACTGTAACAAACACAGTAAACGACAGAACATCAATAAACATTATTCATTTGGATTCCCACTTGCCATGTAAGAGAAAAAACACTGAAAAAAATGAAAATTGGAAATAATGTTCATAGAATCCCTACAGTGCAGATTGAGGCCATTCAGCCCATCAAGTCTGCACCTCAACCTATCCCCATAATCACACACTTACCATACTCAACCCAACCAGCCTGCACATCCCTGGACACTATGGGGCAATTTATCATGGCCAGTCCACCCATCTTGCATGTTTGGACTGCGGGAGGAAACCCATGCAGACATGCAGAGAATGTGCAAACTCTGCACAAACAGTCACCCAAGGGGGGAATCAAACATGAGTCCCTGGTGCTGAGGCAGCAATGCTAACTACCGAGCCACTGTGCCACCCGAAGTTGCAACATGGGTCAGAAACTATAGGAGACAGTGGGTAGGGGTAATGGCAATGGGCTCCAATTGCCAGGGCATGGCTAGTATTTTTCTCCACTGATCGCATTCAATGAAGGAGCAGGTTCAAAGTGTTGAGCGATATCTGTCTGTTTCTAAAATGCAACAGTGCACAGTTCGGTGGCTTCTGTAAGTCTGCCAGTGCTTGGTTCAGTTCACAGCTTTCTGCTTCCATTTACACTGTTTGCTGTCTTGACTACCACCTGATGAAGGTGCAGCCTCTGAAAGCCAGTGCTTCCAAATAAACCTGTTGGACTGTAACCTGGTGTTGTGTGATTTTTAACTTTGCTGTCTTGACCTCAGCCAAAAGGAAACTAGAAAGGCATTGGTGTTGAACTCATCAGAAAAACTACTGCCCCGGAATGAATTTAACCCATCCACTGCACACAGTTAATACAGCAGCTGTGATAAGATAACTCTCTCCTTAACTGGGGATCAAATAAAGTTGAGAAAAGTCGCACACAATATCCACTTAGCAATAGAATTTAAAAATACCCCTGTCGCTCTATTAGTCAAACTGTGAACCAGTGATTTATTGATTCAGTTGCTAGCATAAGGGTTTATCTAGATAAGGTCACAATTTTTTACCTACACAGTGCTGTGAATCTGTATCTATTCATTGCACCCTGTCACTGTACAACAACTCAGAGATTGAGGGAGGCTTGTTGTTAATCGATGGGGAAGTGTTTCATGAGCTGAGAAAGGAATTTCTTTCTCAAAGGAGTGCATTTTAAGTTGTTTGCTGTCAAGGCTGTAAGCACTTCATCCCAGCCCCCTGTGTGCGCTGACCTTCATTGGTTACCAGTCAAGTGATACCTCAGCTTTAAAATTCTCATCCTTATTCAGCCTGGACTGGAGGGCTTATCTTATGAGGAGAGGTTGACTGAGCTCGGACTTTTTTCATTGGAGAAAAGGAGAAGAGGGGACATAATTGAGGTATACAAGATAATGAGAGGCATAGATAGAGTCGATAGCCAGAGACTATTTCCCAGGGCAGAAATGACTAACACGAGGGGTCATAGTTTTAAGCTGGTTGGAGGAAAGTATAGAGGGGATGTCAGAGGCGGGTTCTTTACACAGAGAGTTGTGAGAGCATGGAATGCGTTGCCAGCAGCAGTTGTGGAGGCAGGGTCATTGGGGGCATTTAAGAGACTCCTGGACATACATATGGTCACAGAAATTTAAGGGTGCATACATGAGGATCAGTGGTCGGCACAACATCGTGGGCTGAAGGGCCTATTCTGTGCTGTACTATTCTATGTTCTATGTTCTATTCACAGCCTTGCCCTTATCTTTGAAATTGCTTCAAAACCATCCCTTTTTTGTCTGCTGCACTTGTCCTGGCCACATTGTTCTACCATTAACAAACAGGATTTTAACTGCTGAGGTCCTAAATTCTGGAGATACCCCTCGTCCCACTTCTTCATCTTTCCTTCCACCTTTTAGATATTCCTGAAAACGTACTGTTATTGATGACACCAGATACCTCCTTTCCAACCCCTGAAGTATTGTAAGGAGATAGTCTAGATTTATACATCGAAAGGCAAGTGTAAAGTGCCGTGTTTCAGGTGGGATTTGAACGGTCCACCACTCGGATTTAATTAAAACACACTTAATTCTGACAACACAGTTAAAATACAAAACATAGTTTTGACGTAACTTTAACTCTATTAAAATACTTAACAAGACAATGTATTATTTAACCACTAATCATCTACTGTTCCAATACAGGCAGCATTCCATAAACACACCCTTTGGCAAAAATGCAATTCCGTAGAACAGTTTGATTCTCATGTGCTGAGTCTCTCCAGAAGAAGGAAACAATCTGCCCCTTTTTAATTTTTAAGAGGATTCCTTGCTGTCTAAGACTTGACTCTAGCAGCAGCAAACTCAAGCTTTTAGCTCAGCAGCCAGCAGAAACCTTCTCAACTAACTGAAAGCGAAATTAAAAACCTTCTAGATCTCTGTGAGCCCTGACACAGCCCACTCATGATTCTTTTGTGTCCTTTAAAACAAAACAGCCTGGAAGAACTCAAAAGCTGTTTGCCAACTGCCTGTCTGAAGGAGACATTCAGACTCCACTGTGACAACAGCCCTCTGCAAGAGAAACAATGAGAGAACATGGCTTTTAAAAGCAAAGTCTTGTCACAGTATATGTTTGCTTAGTCTTCTGGTCCATAGTCCTAATGCATTTTATATGCAATAATATCTAGTGTACACCACAGAGACAAGCCATTCAGCCCAATAAAACCATGCTGTATTTAAGCTCTGCTTGAGCTTCTTCCCTTTTCTTTTATATGTGGATAATCCTCTAATACTGTCTCCCTCTCAGTTTAGCTTACTTCTCCTTTAACACAGTTCATAACAATTCACCACGATTCCTCCCTATAGCACCAAGTTCCAAAGGCCTACCACTCTCTGGAAAGATAGCTTTTCAAAATTCTCACTGGAGTGTCCTGAACTGGGATCCACAGTCTAAAGGATACAAATCGGACCAGTTAGGACTGAGATGAGGGGACATTTCTTCACCCAAAGAATGGGGAGTCTGTGGAATTCTCAACCACTGAAAGCTGTTGAGACCAAGCATTGAATGTTTTCAAGAGGGTGTTAGATGTAATTCTTAGGGCTAAAGGAATCAAAGGGAATGGGGAGAAAGTGGGAACAGGGTGCTGAGGTAGATGATCAGCTATGGTTCTCTTAAATGAGAGAGCAAGCTCAAACGGCTGAATGGTGACTGAATGGTTAGCACTGCTGCCTCACAGCGCCAGGGACCTGGCTTTGATTCCAGCCTCAGGCAACTGTCTCTGTGGGGTTTGCACATTCTCTGTGTGGACCTTCTCCCACAATCCAAATATGTGCAGCTTAGGTGAATTGGCCACGCTAAATTGCCCAGAGTGTTCAGGGATGTGTAGGCTAGATGCATTAGTCAGGGGTAAATGTAGGGAAGTAGGTCTTTATGGGTTACTGTTTGGAGGGTCAGCATGGATTTGTTGGGCCAAAGGGCCTGTTTCCACAGTGTAGGGATTCTATGATTCTTGGTGTCTTGCTGTTCCTTGCAGGTTGGAACACTGTACTTTTTTAAACAGTCATCGAAAAAAAGCAATAAAAAAAAGAACAGGAATAGGTCATTTAGCCCTTTGAGCCTGCTCTGTCATTAAACAGAACCATAGCTGATCATCTACCTCAGTACGCTGTTCCCACTTTCTCCCCATTCCCTTTGATCTCTTTAGCCCAAAGAACTACATCTAACACCCTCTTGAAAACATTCAATGCTTGGTTTCAACAGCTTTCTGTGGTAGAGAATTCCACAGACTCACCCCTCCCTGGGTGAAGAAATGTCCCCTTCCCTCAGTCCTAACTGGCCTAATTTGTATCCTTTAGGCTGCAATTCCCAAGTCAGGACATTCCGATCACTGGGAACATCCTTCGTGTGTTTATCCTATCTTAGGTTTTTAACCCCTCCTTCTAAACTCCAATCAATACAATCCTAACCAATCCAGTCTCCCTTCGTATGTCAGTTCTGCCATCCCAGGAATCAGAGTCGAAAGTATGGTGCTGGAAAATCATCGGCTAATGCCCAAAATCATCGGCTAATGATCCTCGGATACTGCCTGACCAGCACTATATTTTTGACTCTGATCTCCAGCATCTGCAGTCCACTCTTTCTCCATCCCAGGAATCAGCCTGGTAAAGCTAGTCAGTGTATTCCCTCCAAAGCCAGAATATCCTCAGATCAAGCCCAGGCACAATGGGCCAAGTGGCCTCCTTCTATAGTGTAACAATTCAGTAATTCTATGATAAAGAAACCAAAACTGCAAACAGTCTCATCAAGACCCCGTAGAATTCACTCAGAGGTCACTCAGAGTGGTGACAGAAGCAGAGTGGGAGCAAAATGGAGTGAACCCTGCAATAAACAGCAGCAGGAGGTTCTGGAGGATCGTGGTCAGTCAGATGGGGACTGAGGTCAAGTCAGAGGGTGATAGTAGCAGAGCAGGATCTTTCAGTGAAGCTCCAGAAGTGACATCAAGGCTGAAAATGTGATGAAGGATTGGCTGCTCAGGAACCAGGTCAAGAGTCTGAGTGAGTGTTGCCTGCAGGGAGAGAGAGCATATAAAGTGCTTTTTTTGTGGATTCTGGTTAAGAATAGAGAGCAAGTGGTGACCACGTACACAAGAAGTGTAGTCAGTTACAACTCCTGATTTGTTGCCTGGGGTGGCTGGAACTGCAGATGTACTCCTTCCGGAGCAGGGTTATAAAATCATGAGGGGCATGGATAGGGTAAATAGACAAGGTCTTTTCCCTGGGCTGAGGGAGTCCAGATCTAGAGGGGCATAAGTTAAAGGTGAGAGGGGCAAGATATAAAAGGAACCTAAAGGGCAACATTTTCACGCAGAGGGCAGTGTGTGTACAGCTGCCAGAGGAAGTGGGTGACGCTGGTACAATTATAACATTTAAAAGGCATCTGGATGGGTACATGAATAGGAAGGATTCAGAGGGGTATGGGCCAAATGCTGACAAATGGGATTGGATTTATCAAGGATATCTGGCCGGCATGGACGAGTTAGACCGAAGGGTCTGTTTCTGTGCTGTCCTGTACATCTCTATGACTCTATCTATGAGGCAGAGGACATCATGGAAAGCACATTTAGTGAGCTGGTCACATCGCAAAAGAAGAGAAGAGTTGGGTGACCACCAGGAAGATGAGTAAACATGGCAGGCAGTGCAAGAATACCCTCTGCCCATTCCCCTCTTAAACAGGGATATCAGTTTGGAAACTGTTTGGTGGTGGATGCCCTCTCAGCGTAAAACAGCAACAACAGCTAGATCAGTGCCACCATGACTGGCACTGTTGTACAGCATGGGGGATCCAAGTGTAGGTGAGTGGTAGTGAGAGGGGACCCTATGGTCAGAGGCACAAAAAGGTTTCTGTGGCCACCAGCGAGACTCCAGGATGGTGTGTTGCTTCCCTGATGCCAGGGTCAATGATATCTCTGAGCAGGATATTTGCAAGGGGGAGGGTGAGCAGCCAGAGGCTGTGGTCCATATTGGTCCTAATGCCTTAGGTATTTGTGAAACTTCCAGACTCCAAATATGACTGCCAAATTTTCTTTCTCTACCTGGGCATTCCTGATGAAGGGCTTATGCCCGAAACATTGATTCTCCTGCTCCTCGGATGCTGCCTGACCTGCTGTGCTTTGCCAGCACCACACTCTCGACTCTGATCTCCAGCATCTGCAGTCCTCACTTTCTCCTAACTTGGTAATATTCACTGGTCCCCATGCGAGTGAAGATATGAAGATATTCCTGTTGACTGCGTGACTAGAGAGCTGGTGTAAAAGGGAGGGATTCACATGTCTGGATCACTGGGATCTCTTCCAGGGCAGGAGACACCTGTACAAGAAAGGCAGATTACACCTAAACTAGAGGGAAGTTTGCTAGTGCCATTCAGAAGGGTTTAAATTCATGTGGCAAGGAGGTGGGAACCAGAGCAGGAAGGGAGGGGAAGGTCAATGTTACGTCAAGTAAGTCTAGTCAGAAGAACAGGCAGGACCAGCTTGATCAACATGGTGGGACTGGCAGTCTGAAGTGTACTCATTTTAATGCAAATCATATAACAGGTAAGGCAGATGAACTTAAAGCCTGGATTAGCAGACAGAACTATGAGTTGATAGCCATTAGAGAGATTTGGTTCAGAGAGACTGGCATCTGAATGCTGCGGGATTTAGTTGTTTCAGGCGGGCTCAGGAGGGATGTAAAAGGGGTGGGGGAGTTGTACTACTGATCAAGGAGAATGTCACGGCTGCACTAAGACAGGACATTTTGGAAGGCTCATTCAGCGAGGCCATAAGGGTAGAACTCAGGAATAAAAAAATGTGAAATCACTATTATAGGGTTATACTTTGGGCTCCCCAGCAGCCAGCAAGAGATAGAGAAACAGATATGCAAGCAGATCATGGAAAGATGTAAAAACCACAACGTTGTTGTAGTGGATGATTTTAACTTCCCCAGTATTGACTGGACACCTTTCGTAACAAGGGCTCTATTGGGACCGAATTTATTTGGTGCATCCAGGAGGGTTTCTTGAAATATGTAGGTCGCCCAACTTGGGAAGAGGCTCTACTAGACCTTCTATTGGTGAATGAAAGGTGATCAAAGTTTCAGGGAGCATTTTGGGAATAGTGATTCATAACTTTGTAAATTTTAAGATCGTTATAGATAAGGTTTAGACTGGTCATAGATAGAGTCATAGAGATGTACAGCACGGAAACAGACCCTTCGGTTCAACTTGTCCACGCCAACCAGATATTCCAACCCAACCTAGTCCCACCTGCCAGCACCCAGCCCATATTCCTCCAAACCCTTCCTATTCATACCCATCCAGATGTCTTTTAAATCTTGTAATTGTACCAGCCTCCATCACTTCCTCTGGCAGCTCATTCCATACATGTACCACCCTCTGCATGAAAACGTTGCCCCTTATGACTCTTTCATATCTTTCCCCTTTCACCCAAAACCTATGCCCTCTAGCTCTGGACTCTCCCACCCCAGGGAAAAGACCTTATCTATTCACCCTACCTATGCCCCTCATGATTTTATAAACCTCTAGAAGGTCACTTCTCAGCCTCCGACGCTTCAGGGAAAATCGCCCTACCCTTTTCAACCTCTCCCGATTGCTCAAATCCTCCAACCCTGGCAACATCCTTGTAAATCTTTTCTGGACCCTTCCAAGTTTCACAATATCTTTCCAATAGAAAGGAGACCAGATTTGCATACAATATTCCAAAAGTGGCCTAACTAATGTCCTGTACAGCCGCAACATGACCTCCCAACCTCCTGTACTCAATATTCTGACCAATAAAGGAAAGCATGCCCTACGTTTTCTTTACTATCCTGTCTACCTGCAACTCTACTTTCAAGGAGCTATGAACTTGCAGTCCAAGGTCTTTTTGTTCAGCAACACTCTCTAGGACTTTACCATTAAGTGTATAAGTCCTGCTAAGATTTGCTTTTCTAAAATGCAGCACCTCACATTTACCTAAATTAAACTCCATCTGCCACTCCTCCGCCCATTGGTCCTTGGGGGAAAGTATTAAATTGGGGAAAACTAATTACAGCAGTATTAGACAGGAACTGGAGAAATTAGATTGGGGGGCAGCTGTTTGAGGGTAAATCTACATCTGACATGTAAAAGTCAGTTGATCAGAGTTTAGGACCAGCATGTTTCTGTCAGGATGAAAGGTAAGGATGGCAAGATTTGGCAACCTTGGATGACAAGCGATATTGAAAGTTTAGTTCAAAATAAAAAGGAAGGCTATGTAAGGTTTAGGAATTTGAAGTCAAACTGGAGCCTTTGAAGACATAAAGAAATCAGAAAGTAACAAGCAAAAAACTAGGAGGGCTGGAAGGGGCCATAAAATGTCCTTGGTATGTCAGATAAGGGGAATCCCAAGATATTTTATATCTACATTTGAATCAAGAGAGTAACTAGAGCAAGTGTAGGTCCACTCAAGGACAAAGAAGGGAACTTATGCATGGAGCCAGAGGAAGTGTGTGAGGTTCTCAATGAATACTTAACATTGGTATTCACCAAGGAGAAGGACATGGATTATGGTAACATTAGGAAGGGGTACATTGATAGTCTGGGTCATGTTGATATTAAGAAGGAGGAAGTACTGGGTGTCTTGCAAAATATTAGAGTAGATAAGTCCCCAGGGCCTGATGAGATCTATTCCAGGATACTGAAGGAGGCAAGGGAAGAAACTGCTAGAGCCTTCACAGAGATCTTAGTATCCTCTTCAGCCACAGGCGAGATCCCAGAAGACTGGAGAATAACCAATGTTGTTTCTTTGATTAGGAGAGGTAACAGGATTAATTCAGGAAATTATAGGCTAGTCAGCCTTACAACAGTGGTAGGGACATTATTGGGGAAGATTCTTGGGGACAAGATTTACTTGCAATTGGAAAATAATGAATTTATTAGGGATAGTCAGCATGACTTTATGAGGTAGTGGTCTTGTCTCAAAAACCTGATTAAGTTTTTGAGAAAGTGACAGAAATGATAAATGACAGTAGGGCAATAGATATTGTCTGCATGGACTTCATTAAAGCATTTGATAATGTCCCCCGTGGCAGGCTGGTCCAGAAAATGAAATCACATGGAATCCATGGTGAGTTGGAAGTTGGATACTAAAGTAGCTTGGTCATAGAAGACAGATGGTAATTGTGAAGGGTCTTTTTTTCTGACTAGAGGTCTGTGACTAGTGGCATTTCACAAAGATCAGTGTTGTTTGCTTTTCATACAAATGATTTGGATGAAATGTAGGTGGTCTGATTTGTCAGTTTGCAGATGACATAAAAGTTGTTGGAGTTTTGGATAATGAGGAAGATTATGAAAAGATACAACAGGCTATAGATTAGTTGGAAAGTTAGGCATTGGAGGAGGTCAAATGCAAAAGAAAAGTATACAGTAAATGGCTGGACCCTTCGGAGCATTGATATACAGAGGGATCTTAGGGTGTAACTCCATAGCTCTCTGAAAGTAGCAATACAACTGGAGAAGGCACATGACATGCTTGCCTTAATCAGTTGGGGCACTGAATATAAAAGTTGGCAAGTCATGTTGCAGCTGTATACAACTTTAGTCAGGCCATATTTGGAGTATTGTGTTCAGTTCTGGTCAACACACTATAGCAAGGATGTGAAGGCTCTGGAGAGGGTGCAAAAGTGGTTTACCAAGATGTTGCCAATGTTGGAGTGTATTAACAATAAGGAAAGGTTGGACAATAGACAATAGGTGCAGGAGTAGGCCATTCTGCGCTTCGAGCCTGCACCACCATTCAATATGATCATGGCTGATCATCCTTAATCAGTATCCTGTTCCTGCCTTATCTCCATAACACTTGATTCCACTATCCTTGAGAGCTCTATCCAACTCTTTCTTAAATGAATCCAGAGACTGGGCCTCCACTGCCCTCTGGGGCAGAGCATTCCACACAGCCACCACTCTCTGGGTGAAGAGGTTTCTCTTCATCTCTGTCCTAAATGGTCTACCCCGTATTTTTAAGCTGTGTCCTCTGGTTTGGCACACACCCATCAGCGGAAACGTGTTTCCTGCCTCCAGAACTGTCCAATCCTTTAATAATCTTATATGTCTCAATCAGATCCCCCCTCAGTCTTCTAAACTCAAGGG
Organism: Chiloscyllium plagiosum; assembly: GCF_004010195.1. Lineage (NCBI taxonomy): Eukaryota > Metazoa > Chordata > Chondrichthyes > Orectolobiformes > Hemiscylliidae > Chiloscyllium > Chiloscyllium plagiosum. Next base: position 68,572,015 of record NC_057726.1, on the reverse strand, counting down.
TATACAAGCCCAGTCGCTCCAGTCTTTCAGCATAAGGTAGTCCCACTATTCCAGGAATTGACCTCGTGAACCTACGCTGCACTCCCTCAATAGCCAGTATGTCTTTCCTCAAATTTGGAGACCAGAACTGCACACAGTACTCCAGGTGTGGTCTCACTAGGGCCTTGTACTGCTGCAGAAGAACCTCTTTGCTTCTATACTCAATCCCTCTTGTTATGAAGGCCAGCATGCTATTAGCCTTCTTCACTACCTAGTGTACCTGCATGCTTACCCTCATTGACTGGTGTACAAGAACACCCAGATCTCTTTGTACTGCCCTTTTACCTAAATTGATTCTATTTAGGTAGTAATCTGCCTTCCTGTTCTTGCCACCAAAGTGGATAACCATACATTTATCCACATTAAACTGCATCTGCCATGCATCTGACCACTCACCTAACCTGTCCAGGTCACCCTGTAATCTCCTAACATCCTCATCACATTTCACCCTGCCACCCAGCTTAGTATCATCAGCAAATTTGCTAATGTTATTACTAATACCATATTCTATATCATTAA
>NC_057726.1:68557146-68565289 GCF_004010195.1 Chiloscyllium plagiosum | reverse complement strand
TCCGTGTGTGTGTGTGTGTGTGAGGTGTTGAGTGTGTGTCCGTTGTGCGTGTGTTTGTGTGTGTGTGTTGAGTGTGTGTGTGTGTGTGTCTGTGAGTGTGTGTGTTTGTCTGTGTGTGTCTGTCAGTGTGTGTGTGTGTGTTGTCAGATTTTCACTGGATGAAGAGAAGGCTGGCATTTCACTTTGGGAAGGGATGATATAGCTACCTGAGCCAGGCTGGTATTTGCATCCACAGAGACAGGTCCAAATCTTCTCCATCTTCTGTCTCCAACTATCGGTTCACCTCCCGGAACACATCTCCATCCACAAAGATGTGTTGTCCCCAAAATTACCCACCTCAAATGAAAGCTTCCTGCACCCAAATTTCCTCGCAGGTTTTCTTCAAATTACATCCAGATTTCCAGTCTCAGCGGAAAATAAGGTCGTTGCTCCACTCGTTCCTCAGCCTTTTTTTTGAGCAATATTAAAATATTTATCTTCACTGACGTCCAATTTTCTAAATTTATAAGATGTTTTTATAACATCAGTTAAAATCACATTAAAAATTAAAACTCTTCATTGAAGACTCCTGCACTTGTCCCTGATGTGCATTAATGATGGATGAACAAACTGACACTTTAAATCTCATGCTACAAAATGAAAGCTTGGGTTGAGTTCAGAACCTTTCTCATCGATTATTAGTTATGGTCATTTTAACATTTGGGTGAGATTTAATGAGATTTGACAGAACCTTGAACATAATTTGGCAACAATTTCAAATCCATATATCTCAGAGCCTGAGAGGTCTGGGCAGGCTGGAGGCAGAGAGGATGTTCCCTTTTCTCCAAACTGCCCAATGTACTGTGACTGCAGTATAGCAGAGTAAAAAGAAGGGAAAAGGGCAGGAGATTAAGCCCCACTTCCATTTCCAAATATACCAGTTGGTTCCCTATTACATTTGTTCTACAATACAGACATGTCATCTTGTGTTCACCTCTAATGGGTTGGTTTATTGTACAACAAAAAGAGCCCCTGTGGCTACATTTTCTTTCATTGATTTGGGTGTGGGCATCACTGGCAAAGCCATGAGTCATACAGCACAGAAACAGACCCTTTAGTCCAACCAGTCCATGCTGACCAAACTAACCTAGTCCCACCTGCCTGCTCCTGACCTATATCCCTACAAATCATAAGGCCATAAGACATAGGAGCAGAAATGAGACCTTTTGGCCCATCAAGTGTGCTCTGCCATTCGATCATGGCTAACATGTTTTTCAACCCCATTTTCCTGCTTTCTTTTTGTAACCTTTGATTCCCTTGGCAAACAAGAACTTACCTATTTCTGTTTTAGGTATATGCAATGACCTGGCCTCCATAGCTTTCCATGGCAGTGAATTCCACAGATTCACCACTCTCTGGCTAAAGAAGTTTCTCCTTATATTCGTTCTAAAATATCTTCCCTTTACTCCAAGACTGTGCCCCCAGGTCCCTGTCTCTCCTGCCAATGGAAACATCTTCACAAAGCCCACTCTGTCCAGGCCATTCAGTACTCTGTAAGTTTCAATCAGACATCTATCTCCCTCATCCTTCTAAACTCCATCAAGTATAGAACCAGAGTCCTCAAACATTCCTCATGTGTTAGGCCTTTCGTTCCTGAGATGATTCTTGTGAACCTCTTCTGGACCTGCTCCAGGGTCAATACATCTTTCCTGAGGTATGGAGCCCAAAATTGCTCACAGTAATTTAAATATGGTCTGACCAGAGCCTTATAAAGCCCAGGAAGTACATCCCTGCTTTTATATTCTAGTGCTTGCAAGATGAATGACAACTTTGTATTTGCCTTCTGGAGTACCGACTCAACCTATAAGTTTACCTTAAGAGAATCCCTTTGCGTTTAATTTTCTGAATTTTTTTCCCATTTAAAAAATAGTCCATGCCTCAATTCTTCCTACCTCACACTTCATGACATTGTATTTCATCTGCCACTTCTTTGTTCACTCTACTAACCTGTTTAAAACTGTCTGCAGCTTCCCTGTCACTCTACCTACCTTTGTATCATCTGCAAACCTAGCCAGAATTCCCTCAGTTCCTTCATCCAGATCATTAATGTATAATGTGAAAAGTTGTAGTCCCAACACTGACCCTTGCAGAACACCACTCGTCACTGGCTTCCATCCTGAGAAGGACCCTTTTATCCCCACTCTCTGCCTTCTGCCTGACAGCCAATCTTCTATCCATGCTAGTACCTTGCCTCTAACACCATGGGACCTTATCTTACTCAGCAGCCTTCTGTAAGGCCCTTATCCAGGTAGATAACATCCACTGGTTCTCCTTGGTCTTACCTGCTTGTTACCTTCGCAAAGAATTCTAACTGATTTGCCAGGCATGACCACCCCTTCATGAAACCATGCTGACTTTGCCCTATTTCACCATGCACTTCCAAGTATTCAGAAATCTCATCCTCCACAATGGGCTCCAAAATCTTACCAAAGACTGAGGTCAGACTAATTCACCTATAATTTCCCATCTTTTGCCTTACTCCCTTCTTAAACAGGGGGGTTTTATTACCCAGGACAGCCAAACCAACCTTTCAGCAGGGCTTTGACAAGTGCCTCACAGGAGGCTGCTGGGTAAGATAGGGACCCATGGTGTTAGAGGCAAGGTACTAGCATGGATAGAAGATCTTCCAGTTCTTTGGGACCCTCCCATACACTAAAACCTTCATTATCTCTTCAGTTATCTCTTTCAGAACTCTTGGGTGTAGCCCATATAGTCCAGGTGATTTATCCACTTTCCTATTCATGTACTTATCCAGATGTTTAAATGATGTAATTGTACCCACATCTACCACTTCCCCAAACATTCATGCCACACACGAACCACCCTCTGTGTAAAAAAAACGCCCCTCTTGTCTTTTTTAAATCTCTCTTCTGTCACATTAAAAATGTGATCCCTAGTCTTGAAATCCCCCATCCTAGGGAAAAGACAACTACTATTAACTCCATCGATACCCTTCACCATTCTATACACTCCTATAAGGCCAACTCTCAACCTATTTGTTGTCACATATTGGTCAGTTTAGATCAGAACAGCAGTTTTTTTTCCCTAGAGGGCATTAGTGAACCAGATGAGTTTTTGACAATGGCTACATTGTCACCTTTTAATCGAGATTTTCATTGAATTCAAATTTTCCCACCTGCCATGGATTATGAACCCCCATCCCAGAATGTTACCACTATGTCACTATCTCTTCCAGATGTAAGGTGCTATGGACTTAGCTGTGGCTCAATTAACATGTCCTGGTCTCTATCTCAGATGTTGTTAGCTGGAGTCCCCACGCTATAGAATTATGCCCATTACCCTGATCCTGTAACAAGAAGCACTGCACTGGCGGTAGATCCATCTTCGAATCTTGGAGTCATAGAGTTGCACAGTTTGGAAACAGAACCTTCGGTCCAACTCATCCATGTTGACCCTTTCTGAAGTGGACAGAAAGGAACCCAGAGTCTGATTGTAAAGTTCTTTCCTGTGTCTTGGTCAAGCAGCATTTAGAGAACTTTGCCTTTGCCACATGACTGCTTTGTGGGAGCTTGCTGTGCACATTTTGACCATCGCATATCCTACATTACAACAGTGACTATATTCCAGTATTAGTTGTTATAAAAAAAAGACTACCCTGAGGTTGCGAAAGATGTTCCTTAATTGTTTAATAATCACTATTTTTCCTTGATCACCTGTTTCAATGCCAGTCAGTTCTTTCACTAGCAACGGATGATATAGCTAAATTAGAATATGTTTGAGGACACTCTGGTCACTGCTTACCCCATGACAGTCATTAGTGCCAAAAATAAAACAAATATTTGAGGTACTAATGCTTCTAATATCTGAAACACATGACGTCAAGGCCCTTTCATCAGTCTCCATAGGCCACTTTTCATCTATTGCCTGCTTGCGTTGCAATTGGGCTGCAGTCCATCGTTTACGATTCCATTTCAACAAAACAAGATTTAGGGAGATGACGGCACTGTGTCTGTAGCTCTTCTCTATCCAAACAGGCTCTTCCTATGTCACCTGTAGTTATTCCGTATCTCTCGATTCACGGTGACACATCCAAAGGTACGACAAAACCTGCTTCACTTTTCGAAGCTCCGAATGTCCTGGGATCCACCTATTTGTGAGGGGAGAATTTGAATTATCACTGCCCATAGTTTGAAACGTTGCTTCCTGGTTTCACTTCTGAGTCACCCAGCTCAAAAATTAGTATTATCCCCAGCTGACTGCACTACCGCACCAACCCCCGACCACAAGAGTAAATAGTTTTCTGTATCTACTCTAAAGATTCATGTTAAACATCTGGAATCAGATTATCTCCCAATCTTCTAAACTGAAGATAATGCAAGCTATGTTTGTACAATCTGTCCTCATCCTCTAATCCTTTTAGCTCTGATGTCATTTGATGAATCAAAGCTGTCTTCCCATTAAAACCAGACATAAGGAGGGGATACAACATGCAAAGGGTACAAAGATACCAGAACCTTTTTCTTCCAACACTTTTAAAAGAAACCTATTTTGTAGTATACGCAACATTTCCCTCAACTGAGACTTGGACAAGTTCGATTGAGCCTTGATAATTTATTTAAATAAGGCAGCAAGGCTGTTGATTCTAACCTCCCTGATACATGGCTTGAAGGGGTGGGGAGGACTGTGCGGGGTTCTCTGTAAAATCCAATCTTCGGTTTTTCCCAACTGTTGAACATTTTCTGGTCAGCATTAGTAAGTGTTAGGTAATGATGCATGGGCATTCGATTCCCCGTTAGGGTGAGAATTCCAAAAGAAACCTTTTGTGTGGACCCAAGGCTAAATGAAAGAGGCAAGAGTCCCCATGGGTACTGAATATTGACCAAAATAAGAAACATTTTCACAGGATCATGGGAGAACTTGTCTGTATAGGAGACACAAGGAAGTAGAACAAAGAACAATGCAGCAGAGGAACGGGAGCTTTGACCCTCCAAGCTTGCACCACAATGTTTCAACCTTCCGTATTAAAACTGTCCTCATTTCCAGGATCCATGTCCCTCTATTCCCTTCCTATTCATGTACTTGTCTGCTATTGTGTCTGTTTCCAACACCTCCTCTGGCAATGTGAATTGTGGAAATACAGACTGGGGAAGAAATACGGTCTCCTGCTCCCACAGCCACATGTCCTGAATAGCACGTTCCCTATCTGGGGTATGGCACATGCATGGCCAGAGAAGTGATCATAGAATCCTTACAGTGTGGAAGCAGACCTTTCAGCCCATCTAGTTCATACCAACCCTCCAAAGATCATCCCATTCAGATCCACTCCCTACCCCATCCCTGTCACCCTGCATTACCCGTGACTAATCCACCTAGCATGCACATCCTTGGACACCACAGGTAATTTAGCATGGCCAATCCACCTAACCTGCACATTTTTGGACTGTGGGAGGAAACCGGAGGCCCCAGAAGAGACACATGCAGACACGGGGAGAATATGCAAACTCCACACAGACAATCACCCAAGGCTGGAATCGAACCTGGGTCCCTGGAACTGTGAGGTAGCAGTGCTAACTACTGTGTCACTCTTGATAGAAAGAACCAGGACAGAATTTTCCGAAAGGGCAAAATGGCCTCCTTCTGAGCTGTGAGGTTCTACATTAGTGTATTAATAAAACGGGATGTAAGAACATTGGAAAGAAAGAAAATGAGAGAGGGAAAGAATCAGATGGAGGTTGGGAGAGGTAGACAAAGGCACAAAGTGACAGCAAGAAAAACAGGAAGAGATTGAGGGAGACAAAAAAAGACAGGAAGAGAGAAATAAAGGGAGGTAATGGAGATGAGAGCCTTTCAGGAATGTTTCATGGCTAGTGCCATCTTACAGATGGGTTCAGCTCAGAGTTTGCTGAATGATGGGGATGTGGGTGAGAATGTGAAGTGAATTATGTGAAACCACTGATGGGAAAGACCCAGTGACACTGAGGTTTGTTGGTGCTGGAGGCTTTATTCAGATTTTCTGGAGCAGAACAAGGGAGGTTCTAGCATTTAGCCTGGCCAGTCAGCCCAGGAGCAGCTTCTTCCTCCTCAGAGAATCAAAGAAAACTGTGATCTCCTGCTGACCATCTCACATGCTATTGTCTTGGGTCACCGTCTTCTTTTAGATCCATTAGAACCCCTTTGCAGCCCATTCAGCAGCAAGTTGGTCAGATCTGGAATGCACTGCTTGTAAAGATGGTGAAGCAGGCTCAATGGGAACTTTCCCAAGGGGTTGGAGAATTACCTACTAAGGTGAAGCACTGAGCTGTGCAATAGGATTCATGCACTTTAAGCAATTTAGCACAGACACCAGTGGGATAAATGAGCTCCATTGTGTTGTGTGATGCCATATTTTGAGATTTGAACACTACCATTTATTGCGCGTTCCTCATTGTCTCTGAGAAGGTGGTGGAGAGCTGCTTTCTGGAACTACTGCTGTCTATGTGCCATAGGTTGGCCCACAATGCCATGAGGGTGGGAATTCCAGGATTTTGACCCAGTGACAGTGAAGGAATGGTGAAATACATCGAAGTCAGGATGGTGAATAGCTTGGAGGGGAACTTGTAGGTGGTGATGCTCTCATGTATTTGCTGCCTTTGCCCTTCTTGACAGAAGTGGTTGTTGGTTTGGAGGGTGCTGTCTAAGAATCTTTGGTGAAGTTCTGCAGGGCATTTGTAGATATAATACACACTGCTGCTACTGAGCGTCAGCGGTGGAGGGAGTGGACGTTTGTGAATGTGGTGTGAATGAAGAGGCTCAACCTCGTAGATGGTGTCAAGCTTCTTAAGTGTCGTTTAGGGCTGCACCCATCCAGAGAAGTGGGGGGTATTCCATCACAGTCCTGACTTGTGCCATATAGATAGTTGACAGTCTTTGGAGAGTCAGGAGGTGAGTCACTTGCCGCAGTATCTCTAGTCTCTGACCTGCTCTTGCAGCCCTGTGTTTATGTGGCAAGACCAGTTGAGTTTCTGGTCAATGGCAACCCCTAGGGTGTTGATAGTGGGTAACACCATTGAAAGTCAATGGTAGTGGTTGGATTGTCTCTTATTGGAGATGGTCATTGCTTGGCATTTGTGTGGCACCAATGTTACATACAGTTTGTCAGCCCAAGCCTGGATATTGTCCAGATGGTGTTGCGTTTGAACATGGACTGCTTCAGTATCTGAGGAGTTGCGAATGGTGCTGAACTTTGTGCAATCAGTGGCAAACATCAGAGACAGGGTCAAGATCAGGAACAGCCTTCTGTCAGTTCCAGCTGAAACCTTAAACAGGTCAACCTGTACCTAAGAAACAAACACAAGCAACTAACTGGCCAATTCAATAACCTTGTGTCACAAACTCAAGGTGAAACTCTCTTTTTCTCTCCCAATGGCCAAAGCCTCACTGTCTGGGAGTTGCCAGATATCTTCCATTTCAGTGGGTTTTGGAGATTACTGGAGTCACAACACTCCATTGTCATCACCAATCATTTGAATCTTTCCATGACTTAGCTGCAGAATGAGAAAGAAGGAAGGTTTGTGTTTGATAGCACCTTTCACAAGTGTAAGTTTCTATCTCGGGCGACCGAATCAACACGGACATTTACTATAAAACGACCGACTCCCACAGCTACCTAGACTACACCACCTCCCACCCTGCCCCCTGTAAAAACGCCATCCCATATTCCCAATTCCTTCGTCACCGCCGCATCTGCTCCCAGGAGGACTAGTTCCAATACCGTACAACCCAGATGGCCTCCTTCTTCAAAGACCGCAATTTCCCCCCAGACATGATCAGCGATGCTCTCCACTTCATCTCCTCCACTTCCCGCTCCTCCAATCGCCACCAGGACAGAACCCCACTGGTCCTCACCTACCACCCCACCAACCTCCATATACATCGTATCATCTGTCGTCATTTCCGCCGCCTCCAAACGGACCCCACCACCAGGGATATATTTCCCTCCCCTCCCCTATCAGCGTTCCAAAAAGACCACTCCCTCCGTGACTCCCTCGTCAGGTCCACACCCCCCACCAACCCAACCTCCACTGGGCGGCACGGTGGCACAGTGGTTAGCACTGCTGCCTCACAGCGCCAGAGACCCGGGTTCAATTCCCGCCTCAGGCGACTG
>NC_057726.1:68554448-68557002 GCF_004010195.1 Chiloscyllium plagiosum | reverse complement strand
TTCTTCCTGACCTCTCCGCCCCCACCCCCACTCCGGCCTATCACCCTCACCTTAACCTCCTTCCACCTATTGATTTCCAATGCCCCTCCCCAAGTCCCTCCTCCCTACCTTTTATCTTAGCCCGCTTGACACACTTTCCTCATTCCTGAAGAAGGGCTCATGCCCAAAATGTCGATTCTCCTGCTCCTTGGATGCTGCCTGACCTGCTGCTCTTTTCCAGCAACACATTTTCAGCTCTGATCTCCAGCATCTGCAGTCCTCACTTTCTCCTAAGTTATCCCAAAGCCTACTTTAGCCATCCTTCAATTGTATGAGTAAGGCAACCAATGTGCGCACAGCAGGATCACACTGAAACACAGAGATAATCACCAGGTATTCTATTCTTCCTGATGTTGGCTAAGGATAGTAAGAAGAACTCCCTTGTTTTTCTTTACAAGTGCTAAGAGATGTTTTGCATCCAGCTATGAAGCAACAGGAGGCTTTGCTTTAATGTCTCACCTGAAAGGAATCCTCTCTGGTGCACTATAAAACTGTGTACATTTCTAAGTATTTTCCCAGTTGAATAGTCTCCCTCAAACAAGTATCACGCCTGCTTATGAATTAAGGAAGACAGCAGTCTATCAGTGAGAATGTTATTAAAGTATTATTATTAAAATTATTGAAATTCTGCAGGAGGTAATACTTCAAGTTTTATTCTTCAGAGAAGATCAAAGCTCTGTTGTTGATCTTGATCCCAGTCTAATTAAGTTGGATTATGCTTGCACATTGGGTAGTGATCTCACTGAGCTGGCTGGAACTCAGTTAAACCAGCCAGACTGACAGTTTCAGGTTCTACTCTCACAGCTATATTCATTCTCGGGATGTGGCATCCACTGGCAAAGCTGGCATTTATTGTCCATCCCTGACTACCCTGTGAAGATGATCCTAAGCTGTTTTGTTCAGCCATTGCAATGAGTTTGAGACTCATGGATTTGCAATAGCTGCTTCAGTGGTCAATTTATACAAGGGATGTGATGTCACTGGCTAGGCCAGTATTTATTGCCCATTCCTAATTGTCTGCAAGACAGTTGAGAGTCCACCACACTGCTGTGCATCTGGAGTCACATGTGGGCCAGACCAGGTAAGGATGGCAGATTTCCTGCCCTATACAACAATAACGAACCAGTTGAGTTTTTCTGACAATGGACAATGGTTTCATGGTCATCATTAGACTCTTAATCCCGATCTTATTTGTTGAATTCAAGTCAACTGTAGGATTGGAGCCACAAATCGACTCAAGCTGGTGAGGACAGGACTTTAGTGAACCAGTTATATTTTTTTTTACGATTTTCAAGCATTCATGAGGACCTTTCCTTTCTCTTTCAGCTCTTTCCACTTTGCAGAGGACCACTGTTGCAACAACCATCTCTTTATTCTTGAATAAAGCGGTAATCTTGCAGCTAGATTCTTTTTGTTAACCCTTCCTCTTTATCTGGACCCACACGATTACATGAAGACTTGCCTGCACCAGTGCCTGAGTTTGCTTCATTCTACCACATTGTACATTGATTTTGTTGGGTGGGTTTAAATTAAGGGGGCAGGGGACAGAGAGCCTGACAAGTAATCCAAAGGGTAATAAACTGGGATGGACTTAGAGGTTAAAACACGAGTGAGTCTGGAAGTCAGAGGAAACATAGTCTAGATAAGAAAGAAGTGGGTTTAGTAAGGAGTCTGAGGAATAAGAAAGAGGAGCTGAGGGCACAGACTGGCATAGGACAAGATGATATCAAAGCAAAGACTGAACTTTGGCTGAAAGATGGACAGGATTGGCAACTCAACATTCCTGGTTATAGGGTGTTCAGATGAGATAGAGTGGAGGATAGACAAGAAGAAGTCACAGCATTGATGAAGGAATCAATAATGGCAGTGAAGATGGATAATATTTTGGGAGGGTGGATATAAAAAACATAAAAGGGGCAAACACACTGTTGGGTGTGTACTATGTGCTCTCAAACTATCAGGGAAAGACAGAGGATCAAATATAAAATTAGAGATTTCTTAGCACTTTCTAAGTTAAAATGGAAAGTTCTTCTTACTATCCTTAACCAACGTCAGGAAGAACACATCCCTATTACAGGCTTTACTTTTCCTCTATTCTATCCAGCTTGATCAGGATTTTAAAAACCTCTATCGAATCTCCTCTCAGCCTTCCTCTCTCCAGGGAGAACAGTCCCAACTTCTTCAATCCATCCTCATCACTGAAATGTCTCATACTCGCAACATTCTTGTAAATCACTTCTGCACTCTCTCTTATGCATTCACACATTTCCTACAGTGTGGGGTCCACCGCTGTATACAATACTCTAACTAAAGGTAAAAACAATGACTGCAGATGCTGGAAACCAGATTCTGGATCAATGGTGCTGGAAGAGCACAGCAATTCAGGCAGCATCCGAGGAGCTTCGAAATCGACGTTTCGGGCAAAAGCCCTTCATCAGGAATAAAAGCAGAGAGCCTGAAGCGTGGAGAGATAAGCTAGGGGAGGATGGGGGTGGGGATAGAGTAGCATAGAGTA
>NC_057726.1:68541801-68554229 GCF_004010195.1 Chiloscyllium plagiosum | reverse complement strand
AACCCCAGGGCATCAATGTGGACTTCAACAGCTTCCTCATTTCCCCTTCCCCCACCTCATCCTAGTTTCAAACTTCCAGTCCCCTTGACTTGTCCGGACTTGTCCGACCTGCCTAGCTCCTTTTCCACCTATCCACTCCACCCTCTCCTCCCTGACCTATCACCTTCATCTCCTCCCCCACTCACCCATTGTACTCTATGCTACTTTCTCCCCACCCCCACTCTCCCCTAGCTTATCTCTCCACGCTTCAGGCTCTCTGCTTTTATTCCTGATGAAGGGCTTTTGCCTGAAACGTCGATTTTGCTGAAGCTCCTCGGATGCTGCCTGAACTGCTGTGCTCTTCCAGCACCATTGATCCAGAATACTCTAACTAAAGTCTAACATGTAATTTTACAAGTACAAACTTCACCTCCTTATTCCTGAACTCTATCTCCCTATTAATATTTGATTTGATTTGATTTATTGTAATCACATGAATCTGAGTACGTGAAAAGTTTTGCTTTGCGAGTTGTCCAGGCAGACATAGGGTGCTTAGACAGAGCGAGGCATACAAGGTTACAACTGCACAGGAGATGCATAAAGCAAGATTAACATTAGATTTGAAATTAGAGAGGTCTGTTCAGTAGTTTGATAAGAGCGGGGAGGAAGCTGCTTTTGAACCTGCTGGTGCATGTGTTCAAGCTTATGTATCTTCTGCCTGGCGAAAGAGATTGGAAGAGAGCATTACCAGAGTGGAAGGGTCTTTGGTGATGTTTGTACCCTCTCCATGGCAACGAGAAGTGTAGATGGAGTCCATGGATGGGTGGTCGGCTTCCGTGATGGTCTGGGCTGTGCACACAAACTTCTGTAGCTTCTTCCGGGCCTGGGCAAAGCAGTTGCCATACCAAGTCATTATGCACCCGGACAGTAAGCTTTCTATGGAGCATCTATAAAAGTTGGTGAGAATCCTTATCGATGTGCCGAATTTCCTAAGCTGCCTGAGGAAGAAGTGCCAAGGAAACTACACTTTCTTAACTGCTCTCTCCATCCATCCTGCCATCTTCTATGATTTGAGCTTGGTTCCTCTGCCCCTTCAAAATTGTATCTCCCTTTTTTATTTTGACAGTCAATGTCATTCCAGCAAAGTGCATCACCTCATACTTCTTGTTCCAATTAGTTCAAGATATTTCTGGGAGTGTTATCTATTCAAATTAGGTCACAGTAAAAGAAGTACGGTGGTGTGATAGTTCAGTGGGTTTTATTCCAGCCTCAGGTCACTGTCTATGCAAAGTTTGGACTTTTTCCTGTGTCTGCATGGTTTTCCACCTACAGTTCAAAGATGTGCAGACTATAGCCATAGGGAAAACAAGGAGAAGATAGGGAAGTGGTTCTGGGTGGGATATTCTTCAGAGGGTCAGTGTAGACTCAATGGGCCAAATGGTCTGCTTTCACACTCTAGGGATTCTATGATTCTAAGGATTATTTAAGAATTGACTTTTTATGAGCATCTTTATGGGGCAAGAGAGGCTTAGGAAGGGTATATCAGAGCCTGGGATCTTCCTCCACAAGTTGCATTGGTGTGAGTAACCCAGGATGGCTGAAGAGGTCAGGCGTATAGGAGGGCAGGTATCTCAGACGGCTGTGGGGCAGGAAGAGGAGACAGAAAATGGGAGGGGCCTCTGAGAAGCTTGATCAGCGCGCCAATTCTGGAGGACACTGCTGCACACAGGTATCAGAGGACCATATAGCAGGCAGCCTCGAGAGTATGTGAAAAGCAAGAAATCAATCAATGAGGGGTTTATGTGGGTCAGCGAGAACAAGTCTTGAGGCATCAGACATGATTGAGGGTTTCAGCAGCAGATGAATTGGGGCAGGAGTGGAATTGGATGATAGTCTAAAGGTGAAATTAGGTGGGAGTAGTGACCTTGCTGGTATGTTGTCACAAGCTCAGCGTAAAATAAAAGTTGCAGGTAGTTTGGGTCAGTCTCGGAGAGTTGCCCAGAAGAAGGTTAGAATCAATGGCGAAAGAACACAGTGTCTGTAATGCATTGAGAACGTTGGCTACAGACCTCTGGTTAACCAACACTGAATGTCAAGCAAACAACCGGCCAACTCAGTGAAAATGGTGTAACGTCAGAGAGCTACAGCAGTTTAAGATGAATTATGAGGGAACTGTTATCTCCATCACAGACATATGCAGGATGCCATTTGTGAGTTTACACAGTCAGTGGATATAGGCTGTGAACTGAGGACGATGTTGGATAAAATCCTCCCCTGACTGGGAGGAAATTGAAGTCGAAGATTCTCCTAATTTTCAGGTATGAACTTCTTTTTCTCTCTTGATGCTATTCCTGCCTCTGAAACTCTAGGTTTAAATCAATCTTTAAGTGTCACTATCAACCATCCTGTCCTGACCCAGAAATCTCAGTGGGGATGGAGCTGACTGTTACTATGGCAACGCCACATTTCTGTTCCTCCTTTCGATCGGCTCACATTGTGTTTTGAAACCTGTGGTCAGGCAACAAAATTCCACTGTTTCAGAAGTTTCTCTGGAACGGGAGCATCCTGAAGAATCGACAATAAGCAATTCATTTTAAATTAATGAAGCGTAAAGAAATGGGGGTTAAGAAGAAATATGAAACAGAGAAACTAGGAAAACACAACTCAATTTTCATGCTAAAAATACAAAGGTAGTGAACTGAGCTTAAATATTTAAATTTCTTTTGTATTTCAATAATATTTTGATGGCTATCAATGCACTTAAGTTAATATTATATTGAGTTAATTCTGATAGTTTCCCAAGATCATTTCTGTGTTATTAGCATTTAGGAATTCCTGAAGAAGGGCTCATGCCCGAAACGTCGATTCTCCTGCTCCTTGGATGCTGCCTGACCTGCTGCGCTTTTCCAGCAACACATTTTCAGCACTGATATATTTCCAAGTCAGGATGTTGAGTGGCTTAGAGGGGAACTTGCAGGTGGTGGTGATCCCATGTATCTGCTGCCCTTGCTCTTCTCGATGAAAGTGGTCATGCTTTGAAAGGTCATGCTAAGAAGCCTTGATGAATTTCTGCAGGGCATCTTGTCGATAGAACACATGATTGCTTAGTGGTGGATGGATTGAATATTTGTGGATGTGGTGCCAATCAATCGAGCAATCAATCATTGCCTAGCACTTGGGTGGCATGAATGTCCCATGCCATTTGTCAGTCTAAGCCTGGATATTGTGCAGATTCTGTTGTATTTGAACAAGGACGACTTCAATATCTGAGGAGTCGTGAATGCTGCTGAATATTGTGTAATTATCAGCGAACATCCCCATTTTCTGATCTTATGATGGTGGGCGGGTCATTGATGAAACAGCTGAAAATGGTTGTCAGTAGTCTCAGATTTAACAGGTTCTGTTGAGGTAGCTGGTCTTGGGTATGCTGGCAGCATTGGCTCTATAATCGGTCACAGTGCCCTCAGGTTGGGTAATGATACACCGGTCAGAGTAGAAATGTCTGGGGACATAGGCTTAACATAAAAATGGGTAAGTTTAAAGGAGATGTAGGAAGCAAGTGTTTTACACCGAGGGTGGTAAGTGCCTGGAATGTGCTGCCAGAGGAGGTGGTGAAGACGGATACAATAATAACGTTTAAGAGGCATTTTGACAGATATATGAATAGGCAGGGAATAGAGGATATGGAGTGTGTAGAGGCAAAAGGTTTTTAGTTTAGAAAGACATCATGGATTGGCAAAGTCATGGTAGGCTGAAAGCCTGTTCAAATGCTGTACTATTCTTTGCTTAATGTCGACTGTACAAAAATGGATCAGATAGATTAGTGCAATGGAGTACTATGGACAGTTTTCATTCTTTATCAAAACAAGAATAGACATACAACAGAGACAGAGAACAGTGGTTGTCCACCCTGGAATGGTGGGTTTGCTTTATGAGGATAGATTAAGTTGAATGGTGCAGCAGGCTTGACGTGCTAAATGGCCTACTCCTGCTCCTATCTCCTATGTTGCTAAAATGTCACTCAGCATGCAATATTCCCATGCCACCATTTTGGAGCCTCGGTTTTCTGCCCTGGCTATAGAATTGGATATTGCGACCTTTTGATTTTTTTGTCAGCATTGTAAGAATACAATAAAATACAATGAAAAGCTTTCATTTGTCGCCCTGAAACTGCATCGTTTTGAATAATTTAAGAATAAGGAAAAGAAAAGATATAGCTTGAAGAGAGTCCATCAGCCCTGAGCCAGCTCATCGTTGTCAATGACACCTGTGTTGGCCATCCCTCCGTCACCACTTCAACGCTGTCTACACTAGATTCAACTAACATCAATGTTGCCTGTCCTCAGGTGCCATATTTGCCATTGGGCTGATACTCCTCTGCGGCTGCCTAGCCGTCGTTTGCACCGGATCAACCAACATCAGAGTCACGTGTCTCACCACTGGGTCCACCTCACCGATGTTGCTGTGATGGCCTTCTACCACCACCCTGGCGCCAACAGTGCTGGATCCAATCAACAACGAAGTTGCCAATTATCAGGCTCCATCTTCTGCTGCTCGGCCTATCTTGCTGACGTTGCCTCTGTTGATGTAGCAGACACTGATTCCAGGTCCAGTGCTTCTTCCAGAAAAGTACGTAGGGCCTCACTCTCCTTCGCACTGGATCCTGCTGGAGATCTGGAGTAGCCAGCCCAAGGTCGACGCTCTGGGCTCGGCCCAAGACCGCTCAAGATCTGCGCCCTGGGTCCACTCGAGGTCTGTGCACTGGGCTACCGATGCAGTCCAAAATCAGGACAAAGGTAAGTAAGTAAAAAGAAGGAAAAGAGACGGGAAAAAGTAAAGCGGTCAGAATGGATGGGCTCTGGCACAGGAGCCTGACTCTGCCGCCATCTGTTCCTCTTTCAGGAACAGATCAAACTTTTTTTTCCGTGCAAGATACGTTGAATGAACAATAAGAAAGAAGCATCATCTAAATGGTGAGAGGTTGGAGACCTCTGGGGTGCAGGGCGATCTGGATGGCCTTATGTATGAATCACAGAAGGTTAGGCTGCAGGTGCAGCAAGTTATCAGGAAAGCTCATATAATGCAATTGTTTATTGTGAGGGGAATTGAATGCAACAGTAGGGAGATTATGCTTCAGTTATACTACAGTGAAACTGAACTGAAGTACTGTGTACAGTACTGGCCACCATATATATGGAAGGATGTTGATGTGTTGGAAGCAATTCAGAAAATGTTTACTGGCTTAATACCTGAATTAAGTGGATTATCTTACGATGAAAGGCTAGACATGCTAGGCCTGTATCCTTTGGAGTTTAGAAGACTCAGAGGTGATTCATATTAGATCCTGAGGGGACCTGGCTGAGCAGATGTGGAAAAGATGTCTCCTTTTGTGGAAAATCTAGAATGAGAGGTCATATTTAAAAGACCTTTTTATGACCAGGATGAGGAAACATTTTCTTTTCTCAGAGGGTTCTTTGTAATTCTTTTCTTCAAAAGGGAGTGAATGCAAAATCTTTAAATATCTTTAAGGCAGAGGTAGCTTTGTTATTACCAAGGGGGGATGAAAGATTATTGGAGATATGAAGCAATGTAGAGTCAAAGTTAAAATCAGGGCAGCCATGATCTCATTGAGTGGTGTACCAAGGCCTGAAGGGCCGAGTGGTCTGGTTTTGTTACCTGTTTGCATGGTTACTCAGTCGTAGTGGAGGTTTAGCATGGCTCTCAGCACCATTCATTAAACAGCACCTATATCTGTAGTGGGCTTTGCTGTGTGTTTGACTAACGTTGTTTGTGCACAGATGCACTTTAAAGAGTCTTGAACATAGCTTCCACGCCCCACCAGGTCCACCATTAAAACTGGACCTGAGAGGCAGACCAAGAGCTGCCACAAAGCTATACTTTAAGGCAGATCCACTGAGCTGAATATGACCCTCAGGTACAGTTATGCATCAGCCAAGCTCCTCAGCAAGAGCTGTGGAATTTATATTGTCTTTTTGGAAATGGGTGTTCCCTTTGGAGTGATTGAGCCTTGTAAATGCTTCAAGAAATTATTAATTGAAAGACACATGATAGCATAAAACGTAAGCAAGAACAGATCAGAGGTGAGAAAAATAATTCACAGGGCGATAATGTGAACATCCCCTCCCAGTAAACTCCACTTTACATGCCAGACTGGGAGCATTACAGAGAAATTTCACACAGTTTAGAGCCAAGAATTTTAATCCAGTGTTAGAACATAGAACAGGAGGAGAAAGTGAGGTCTGCAGATGCTGGAGATCAAAGTTGAAACTTTATTGCTGGAACAGCACAGCAGGTCAGGCAGCATCCAGGGAACAGGAGATTCGACGTTTCGGGCACAGGCCCTTCTGAAGAAGGGCCTGTGCCCGAAACGTCGAATCTCCTGTTCCCTGGATGCTGCCTGACCTGCTGTGCTGTTCCAGCAATAAAGTTTCAACTTAGAACATAGAACAGTCCAGCACAGTACAGGCGCTGCGGCCCTTGATGTTGTGCCGACCTTTTATCCTAATCTTAGATCAGACTAATCTACATACCTTACACTGTACTATCATCCATGTGCCTATTCAAGATTCCCTTAAATGTCCCTAATGTACCTGACTCTACTACCACAGCCGGCAGTGAATTCCACACACCCGCCACTCTGTGTGTAAAGAACCTACCCTGGGATCTCCCCTAAATCTTCCTCCAATCACTTTAAAATTATGCTCCTTTGTAATAGCCATTTCCGCCCTGGGAAAAAAGTCTCTGGCTATCCACTCTATCTATTCCTACATGCCAAGGCTGTTTCATGCCCCCTTCTAGCTCTCCTAAGTTCAATCTTCAGTTCCCTTCTGGCTACCTTGTATCACTCTACAGCTCTGTCTGATCTTTTTTTTCCTCAACCTTAAGTAAGCTTCCTTCTTCCTCTTTACTAGATGTTCCATATCTCTTGTCATCCTACCATCCCTTTCTTGCCTCAATGGAACAAACATATCTAGCACTCGCAGCAAGTGCTCCCTAAACAACCTCCATGTTCTGGGTGTAGGTTTGCTTGCTGACCTGGAAGGTTCGTTTTCAGACGTTCCGTCACCATGCTAGGTAACATCATCAGTGAGCCTCCGGATGACGCACTGATGGTATGGCCCACTTTCTATTTATGTGTTTGGGGTTCCTTGGGTTGGTGATGTAATTTCCTGTGGTAATGTTATTTCCTGAGGTGATGTCATTTCCTGTTCTTTTTCTCAGGGGGTGGTAAACAGGATCCACCCCCTGTTTGTTGATAGAGTTCTGGTTGGAATGTCATGCTTCTAGGAATTCTCGTGTGTGTCTCTGTTTGGCCTGTACTAGGATGGATGTGTTGTCCCAGTCGAAGTGGTGTCCTTCCTCATCTGTATGTGAGGATACTAATGAGAGTGGGTTGTGATTTTTCTGAATAGTTGATGTTCATGTATCCTGGTGGCTAGTTTTCTGGCTGTTTGTCCAATGTAGAGTTTGTTACATTCTTGCAAGGTAATTTGTAAATGACATTAGCTTTGCTTGTTGTTTGTAAAGGGTCTTTCAAGTTCATTAGCTGCTGTTTTAGTGTGTTGGTGGGTTTGTGGACCACCATGATGCCAAGGGGTCTGAGTAGTTTGGCGGTCATTTCCGAGATGTTTTTGATGTAGGGGAGAGTGGCTAGGGTTTCTGGATAGACTCTCTTGTCTGTTCCTCTAACCACTGAATCTCATATCACTGTCACTCTCCTATTCTCCCCACTTCCCTTTTGAGCCACAGAGCCAGGCTCAGTGCCAGAGACCTGGCCACTGTGGCTTTCCCCTATTAGGTCATTCCCTAAAACAGTATCCAAGGTGGTATACTTATTATTGAGTGGAAAAGCCGCAGGGGATCCCCACATTGACTAGCTATTCCCTTTCCCTCTCCTGACAGTAAACCAGCTACCTGTTGTCTAATAGAAATCACTGACTAGCTACAGGCCTGCATATGGAGATACGATTTTAACCACATGCATTCACTTTAGAAGAACATAATTACATACAATTCAGGTTAGTGAGTAGATAAGAAAGTAAGATCATAGGAAATGGGAATGGAGCTTTCTACTTGGTCCCTCCAGCATTCAATGAATTCATGTCCAATCTCCTACCTTAGCCCTCGTTTCCTGCCCTATTACTGCATCTTAATTCTGTTAATAGAACAAAAATTCTGTTGATCTCAATTTCTGAGCATCTACAAGTCTCTGAAGTAGAAAATTCTGAAGATGCACAACTCTGTCAATGAATAAACCTTCCCCCATCTTTGCCTGAAATGGTTGACTCTTTTTCCTGAGACTGACTCCCAGTTCTAAAGTTCTAGCTCGGCACCTGCCTGCGATGATGAGTTGATGAATTGTTTTGAAAAGAAATTTGATGGACACTTGAAAGAAATACACTTGCAGAGCTACAGAGATAGAGAGGGGGAGTGGTGCTGATTGAACTGCTGTACAAAAAAAACTGGCAGAAGAAATCTATGACTTAACCCTGTCAATCCCCTTGACAATGTTATATTTTCATGAGATCACCTCTTGTTCGGCTAAATTCTAGGAGATAGAGGTTCAGTCCACCTAATGTTTCCTTTTTGGATATTCCCACATCCCAAGAATTGAACATTTTTTTCTCTTTTTCCTGTTTACTTCATGGATATTGCTTTATTTGTACAATATTTATATGGCTTGCACATGTTTATTTCACAAACTGATTGGACAATGCTCCAGTTGCTTTCCACTGTGCCACGTGACAATAAATTCAATTCAATTCAATTCAATTCAATTCAATTCAATTCATAGCTCCTCAGATACTAAAGCAGTTCATGATTAAATGCAACAAGAACTACGCAGTATCCAGGCTGACAAGTGGCAAGTAACATTCATAACACACATCTGCCGCATGATGAGCATCTCCAACAAGAGAGAATCTAGCCGCTGCCCCATGACATTAAATGACATCACCTCCACTGAATACCTCACTGTCAACATGATGGGGTTACCTTTGACCAGAAACTGAACAGGACTAGCCATATAAGTGCTGTGGCTTCAACAGCAGGACAGAGGTTGGGAATTCTACAATGAATAACTTACCTCCTGACTCCCCAAAGCCTGTCCATCATCCACAAGGCACAAGTCAGGAGTGTGACAGATTACTCCCCACTTGCATGAATGGGTGCAGCCCCAACAATAGTCAAGAAGTTTGACACAGTCTAGGACAAAGAAGCCCACTTGATTGTACATTCACAAGCATCCACTTCCTCCACCACAGATGCTTAACAGCAGCAGTGCGTAATATCTACAAGATGCATTGCATAAATTCACCAAAGATACTTAGACAGCACCTTCCAAATCCATGCCCACTTCCAGCTCAAAGCACAAGTACCACAGGTACATGGGAGCACCACCACCTGCTGGTTCCCCTCCAAACCACCCACCAGCCTGACTTGGAAATATATCATTGTTCCTTCATTGTTGCTGGGTCAAAATCATGGAATTCCCTCCCTCACAACATTGTGGGTGACCCCACTCATGCTTTCAACATTTTAACTTCTGCTTTCACTGACACGCACACACTTCATGAATGTGAGTTTGCTAGTCACATGGGTGGTATGTGTATGGAATGAGCTGCCAGACGAAGTGGTGGAGGCTGGTACAATTGCAACATTTAAGAGGCATTTGGATGGGTATATGAATAGGAAGGGTTTGGAGGAATATGGGCCAGGTGCTAGCAGGTGGGACTAGATTGTGTTGGGATATCTGGTTGGCATGGACGAGTTGGACTGAAGGGTCTGTTTCCATGCTGTACATCTCTATGACTATGACTATGACTGCTTGGTCTTCATTTCTCATTAACTCACTAGAAAGGTGACTGATCACATCTGAGTTCCTACGTACTTGGTCACACGTGGTCCTGTATTAGGCTACACTGACCAACTACAGGAAACTCTCATCACCAAAGAAGGAATTGGTAAATAAAGGAAGATGTAAGAGGCCCAAAAAGGTAAGATAATTTTCTTCAGTTCTGGTCAGAGAGTCATAGAGATGTAAAGCATGGACCCTTCAGTCCAACTCGTCCATGCCAACCAGATATCTTAAATTAATCTAATCCCATTTGCCAGAATTTGGCCCATATCCCTCTAAACCATTCGTATTCATATACCCATCCAGATGACTTTTAAATGTTGTAATTGTCCCAGCCTCCACCATGTCCTCTGGCAGCTCATTCTATACACGCTCCACCCTCTACATGAAAAAGTTGCCCCTTAGGTCTCTTTTAAATCTTCCTCCTCTCACCTTTAACCTACGCCCTCTAGCTCTGAGATCCTCACCGCAGGGAAAAGATCTTGGCTCTCTACTCTAAATATGCCCCTTCTGATTTTATAAACCTCCATAAGGTCACCCCTCAGCCTCCGACGTTCCAGGGAAAACAGCCCCAGCCTGTTCAGCCTCTCCCTGTAGTTCAAATCCTCCAACCCTGGCAACATCCTTGTAAATCTTTTCTGAACCCTTTCAGGTTTCACAACAACCTTCCTATAGGAGGGAGACCAGAGTTGCACACAATATTCCAAAAGTGCCCTAACCAATGTACTGTACAGCTTCAACATGATATCCCAATTCCTATACTCAATGTTCTGACCAATAAAAGAAAGCCTTCCTCACTATCCTAACTACCTGCTACTTCACTTTCAAGGAGCTATGAACCTGCACTCCAAGGTCGCTTTGTTCAGCAACACTCCCCAGGACCTTACCATTAAGTGGATAAGTCCTGCTCTAATTTGCCTTTCCAAAATGCAGCACCTCGCATTTATCTAATTTAAAGTCCATGTTCCACTCCTCAGTCCATTGGCCCATCTGATCAAAATCCCTATGTACTCTAGGGTCACCTTCTTCGCTGTCCACTACAGCTCCAATTTTGGGATGATCTACAAACCTAATAACTATACCCCTTATGCTCACATCCAAATCATTTATATAAATGATGAAAAGCAGTGGACCCAGCACCGATTCTTGTGGTACACTACTGGTCACAGGCCTCCAGTCTGAAAGGCAACCCACCACTACCACCCTATGTCTTCTAACTTTGAGCCAGTTGCATAATCAAATTGGCCAGTTCTCCCAAGATGCCATGTGATCTAACCTTGCTAGCCAGTCTACCATGTGGAACCTTGTCAAACGCCTTACTGAAGTCCAAATAGATCATATCCATTGTTCTGCCCTCATCAATCCTCTTTGTTACCTCTTCAAAAAACTCAATCAAGTTTGTGAGACATGATTTCCCATGCACAAAGCCATGTTAACGAATCCTAATCAGTCCTTGCCTTTCCAAATACATGTATATCCTGTCCCTCAGCATTCCCTCCAACACCGATGTTCAGCTTACTGGTCTATAGTTCCCTGGCTTTTCCTTACCACCTTTCTTAAACAGTGGTATCATGTTAGCCGACCTCCAGTCTTCCGGCACCTCACCTGTGACTATTGATAATACAAATATCTCAGCAAGGGGCCCATCAATCACTTCCCTAGCTTCCCACACAATTCTAGGGTACACCTGATCAGGTGCTGGGAATTTATCCACCTTTAAGCGTTTTAAGACATCCAGCACTTCCTCCTCTGTAGCATGGGCATTTTTCAAGATGTCACCATCTATTTCCCACATTCTATATCTTCCATGTCCTTCTCCATCGTAAACACTGATGCAAAATATTTGTTTATTATCTTCCCCGTCTCCTGTGGTTCAACACATAGGCTGCCTTGCTGAACTTTGAGGAGTCCTATTCTGTCCCTAGTTACCCTTTTGTCCTTAAATGTATTTATAAAATCTCTTTGGATTCTCCTTAACCCTATTTGCCAAAGCAATCTCATGTCCCCTTTTTGCCCTCCTGATTTCCCTCTTAAGTATTCTCTAATGACTTTATATGCTTCTAAGGAATCACTCAATCTCTGCTGTCTACACCTGACATATGCTTCCTTCTTTGTTTTGACGAAAACCTCAATTTCTCAAGTCATCCAGCATTCTGTACACCTACCGGTCTTGCTGTTCACCCTAACAGGAACATACTGTCTCTGGACTCTTATTATCTCATTTTTGAAGGTTTCCCACTTTTCAGTCAACCCTTTATCTGTGTACATCCACCCCCAATCAATTTTTGAAAGTTCTTGCCTAATACTGTCAAAGTTGGTCTTCCTCCAATTTAGGAGAAAGTGAGGACTGCAGATGCTGGAGATCAGAGTTTAAAAATGTGTTGCTGAAAAAGCGCAGCAGGTCAGGCAGCATCAAAGGAGAAGAAGAATCGACGTTTCGGGCATAAGCCCTTCTTCAGGAATGAGGAGGGTGTGCCAAGCAGGCTAAGATAAAAGGTAGGGAGGAGGGATTTGGGGGAGGGGCGTTGGGAATGCGATAGGTGGAAGGAGGTTAAGGTGAGGGTGATAGGCC
>NC_057726.1:68523896-68540380 GCF_004010195.1 Chiloscyllium plagiosum | reverse complement strand
TCCCTCCTCCCTACCTTTTATCTTAGCCTGCTTGGCACACCCTCCTCATTCCTGAAGAAGGGCTTATGCCCGAAACGTCGATTCTCCTTCTCCTTTGATGCTGCCTGACCTGCTGCGCTTTTCCAGCAACACATTTTTAAGCTTCCTCCAATTTAGACCTTTAACTTTTAGATCCAGTCTATCCTTTTCCATCATTATTTTAAATCTAAAAGAATTATGGTCGTTGGCCCCAAAGTGCTCTGCCTCTGATACCTCAGTCACTTGCCCCACCTTATTTCCAAGAGTAGGTCAAGTTTTGTACCTTTTCTAGTAGATACATCCACATACTGAATCAGAAAATTTTCTTGCACACGCTTACAAATTCCTCTCCATCTAAACCCTTAACACTATGGCAGTCCCAGTCTATTTTGGAAAGTTAAAAGCACCTGCTATAACCACCTTATTATTCTTACAGATCACTGAGATCTCCCTAAAAATTAGTTTCTCAATTCCTAGCTGACTATTAGGGATCTACAGAACAATCCCAATCAGGTGATCATCTATTTGTTAATTCTCAGTTCAATCAAAATAACTTCCCTGGAAGTATTCCCAGGAATATCCTCCCTAAGTACAGCCATAATGTTATCCCTTATTAACAACACTTCTCCCCCCTCTTCTCTTGTACCCTTTTCTATCCTTCTTGTAGTATTTGTATCCTGGAACATTAATCTGCCTGTCCTGTCCCATCCCTGAGCCTCATCTCTGTAATTGCTATGGTATCCCAGTTTCTTGTTTCTAACCATGCCCTGAGTTCATCTGCCTTCCCTGTTCAGCCTCTTATATTGAAATAAATGCAGTTTAATTGATCAGTCCTACCTTGTTCTCTGCATTGCTCCTGCCTGCCCTGACTGTTTGACTTGCTCCTTTTCCTAACTGTACCAGTCTCAGATTGATCTCTTTCCTCACACTCTCCCTGGGTCCCATCCACACACCCCTCCCCCCCCCAACCTTAATAATTTAAATCGTCCTGAGCAGCTCTGGAAATCTCCCTGCTAGTATATTAGTCCCCTTCCGATTCAGATGCAATCCATCCTTCTTGTACAGGTCACTTCTACCGCAGAAGAGATTCCAATGATCCAAAAATATGAACCCTTCTCCCCTGCACAAGCTCCTCAGCTAAGCATTCACCTCTCTATCCTCCTTTTCCTAATCTCACTAGTTTATAGCATTGGGGAGTAATTTAGATATCACTATCCTCGAGAACCTCCTTTTTAAATTCGTGTCTAACTTTTTATATTGTCCCTTCAGAATCTCATCCTTTTCCCTTCCTATGTTGTTAGTTACAATGTGTTCAATGACCTCCTGCTGGTCCCTCTCCCCTTTGAGAATATTCTGCACTGTCTTCAAGATATCCTTGATCCTGGTACCAGGGAGGCAACACACCATTCTGATTTATCATTGTTGGCCTTAGTCCCCTATCACAATCTATCGTTTGGAACCTAACATACATTTCGTTACATTAGAGCCAGTCTCGGTACCAGAAACTTAGCTGTTTGTGCTACATTCTCCTGAGAGTACATCATTTTCCAAAGGCTGGGAAGTGAACTCTCTACCTCTGAGTAAGACGAATTAAAGTCCCACTCCAGAGACATGATCGATAATCCAGGCTGACCTGCCTGGTGGCAGGTCTGAGGACATGCTGTACAGTATTGCTGTATTACTATCCTTTCAGTGAAACATTGCACTGAAACCCTATTTGTTCTCTTAGAGAGATCCCATTGCACAATTTCAAACAAGTGCAAAGAATTTACTCTTTGGTCTCTCACCTAATAATTAGTCTGAAATTTTCAGCACGAAAAGACTGTTGGCCATTGATCACCTTATTTAAGGAAGAATGTTAATTCACTGAAAGCAATTGAGTGAAGGTTGATCAGGTTGATACCTGGAATTGATGGGTTGTTCTATGAGGAAGGTTTGGACAGTTTGGGTTTGTATCTGTTGGAGTTTTGAAAAGCGAGGTGTGACTTGATTGAAATATATCAGATCCTGAGAGGTCTGACAGGGTGAATGAGTAAAGAATATTTCCTGTTGTGCGGTGATCTGAAACTAAGGACCACTTTTCAAAAATGAGGGACGGCACAGAGATTAGCTGACTTTATTTTTCTCTCAGACGTTCATAATTCTACGGACCTCTCTTCATCAGAAGGTGGCGGAAGCAGAGTCCTTATCTATTCTTAGGCAGAGGTAAATAGATTCTTGTTAAACAAGGAGGTGAACGTTTATCAGGGGTTCGCCGGAATGTAGATCCAGACCGGCCTTGCTTTTATTGAATGGTGGAGCAGACTCGACGGGCTGAATGGCCTTCTCCTGTTCCTGGTTCATATTATTTGTGTGAGCTTGGTGTGCACAAATCGGCTGTTGTTTGTCTCACATTAACACTGTGACTACACTTCAAAAGTACTTCATGAGCAGTAATGAGCTTTGAGATTGTGAAAGATGTGATAATAATATTAAGCTCTTTCTTTCTATCTTTGGTGACTTGCCTGCATCTCATTTATATTCATGACTTTTTCTATAAATAATGTTCTCACTTTGAAAGTAGTTCATGGCCTTTAAATGATGCATCTCTGCCATTATCCAGCTGTGGTCTATATCTCTTCAGACACATCATTGACTGCGAGGATTCCAAACTAGACCTCACACTACCTAGTTGCACTGGCAGTATCCGAAAGTGAAATGTGTTTTAGTCATGGCACTGTATCACAGTGAGCTGGGAGCTGTCAGAGAGCACACAGGATTACAGCCTCATTCTTCAGTCATGTATCCCAACTGGTGGTGAAATCTTTGTGTAAGCCCAGATTTTTGCACCACTGCAAGCTGCTGGTGTTTTTAGCGGGGGTGGTGTTAGAGACTGCCACAAATCTCCTTCTGGAATGTGCCTTTGCATAGGAAGTCTGACGAGACATGCAGTGGCTTTTGTCAAGGTTCGTCCTGAGCAGCTCCATGACACAGAACTCTATGACCTGTTCCCCAGGACACTCACTGAGACAAACATCAACTGCGACTGGAGGACCATCAATTCAGTGAAGGATGCTCTTTGGTCTGCCCAAAACCTGTTGGTCTTCCAAAGAAAGGAATTGACCTTGACCGAGTGTTGCAGACTGCCACATTCCAAGTTCCAGAACTACATGCTGAGGGACACAATAAAGCTTTGGGTAGCTGCCACCAAGGCACGGTGGGGAAAGACTATAGTCTAAGGTTTTTCTGCCGAAGTTAAATGGGAGTCCGTTCAGTTATCAGACCTTCCTAGTGCTTCAAATGTGTATAAATATAATCTTGTGCAAGTAACTAATACCTTGGGTTTGATGCTGGATGGAGTCAAACTCCAATGTTTGTTTGTTTCTTCATATACTACTGTACAGAATCAAATTGTTTCAGTGACTATATATGTATATAAAGGTACTTTTATAAATAAAGTATGTATATTTTTTAAAAAATCAGCCATCTATCCTGACTGCATGTGGCCCTCACATCACCTTCTTTCCTCAAGGTGCTAAGATGTGGAGACAGGAATGGCGGGATTATCCATCATTTCAGTTTTGTCCCTTCTCACCAATCCCCACCTATTCAAACAGCTTTCCCTGCAGTCAACACCACACAGGATCACGCAATGAGGAATACCCAATTGGATGTGCACTCAGAGAGGAAAGGACTGGGATTCACTCATTGCTTGGATGTTTAGGCCATTGGAATCATAGGCTCAGCTGTGAAAGTTGGTACCTGAGTTTCAGCTACTTTATCATTGTTTGGATCTGGCGCTGCCAATGGTGAAACGCAGGCGGAAGGGCATCATAGCAACATCACCGAGGTGGGCCCAGTGGCGAGAGACAATGGCGGTTGTGGAGGAGCCCAGCAGCAAAAAATGGCGCCTGAGGATTGGTGCCTTTGACATTGGTTGTTTCTGGCAACAGTGGAGGAGAGATGGTGGCGCAGGCTTTGTTGACTTTAAGTTATGTCATTTTTTCTCATTATTCTCAAATTATTCAAAATGGTGCCAAATCATGGTGACCGATGATAACTTTTCACGGTATTTTATTACATTCTTACTGTAAAGTACACATGACAACAAAAATCATTCCTTCAAATCATTCATTCATGAGTTTAAATCTCAAGGTCACAATTTGAATATGTGAATTCAGGAATCTGGAAACAAAAACTGTGATCAGTATAAATGACAGGACCTTGTCAGATTTATTTTATTCGTGGATGTGAGAGTCACTGACTGGGCCAGCACTTATTGCCATCCCTAACTGACCTTGAAAAGATGGTGAATGCATAACAACCTCCCTTATCTGAATATCAATTATCCAAATTTTAGATTCTCCGAACAAGATCTCAAGGTCCCGTAAAAACATTATCCATGATCCGGACAATCAGTTATCCAAACAAAATAGTCCCTGTCCGTCTCATTTGGATAATTGAGGTTATTCTGCAATGTAAGAATAATACCCCAAACCACTTTCTGAAGGTAAACAGAGATTGGGAATAAATGCAGGGTCTGCCAGTGTTGGCCAAATCTTGCAAATGTTGAAAAGCTTGAGATATAATGACTTAATCAAAAGCTGGGAGCTTGTGTAAAGTTACTGAGTTTCCCAGTACTCAATAGAGTCACAGGCAAATATGCCAACATAATCCAACTGCAAGTGTTAATTAGGCTGGGATCAGGAAAAGCAGCAGAGCTTTGTTATCTGAATAATAATAGCTGATGCATTAAATCCTGTGAATTTCAATAATTTAATAGTTGATAGGCTGTTGGCAGTCGTGTGTCCAGAGGGACGTGGGGAGTTGGAGCTGATGATATACCATGTTGAGAAATAGGTTAAAGTTTTGAGTTTTTGGTATGGGAGGAAGATCTGAATATGATGAAATCCTCATTACTGAATTCCCTCAGGCAGCAATGGGGCATGAAGGTTCTGTTGTTGTCTTATACAATTAACAAAGCACACATCTCTACTCATAGGGGCATAGAGTACAAAAGCAAAGAGGTGTTGGCGAACTTGTACAAGATACTTGTTAAACGTCAGGTGGAGTGTCGTGTACAGATATGGGTGTTACATTATTGGAAAGATGTGAATACACTGGAAAAAGTGTAGGGAAGTGATTTACAAGAGTGGTTCCAGGCATGAGAAACTTCAGCTATAACAACATATAGAAATTGGAGAGAAGGAGACTGAAAGAAGATTGAAGTAAGGTTTTCAAAATCATTAGCAGGTTGGATAGAATAGATAGACAGAAGCTGATCCCGCTCAGATGAGGAAAAAGAATAAGAGAGCATAGATTTAAAGAAGGAAGCAAGGGCAATGTGAGGGAAGTGTTTTTCAGACAGTGAATGGTTAGGGTCTGGAATGCACTGCTTGGAAATGTGATAGAGGCAGGCACAAGTGAGGCATTCAAGAGGGCACTGGATGGTTATTTGGATACAAAGTGTGCAAAGATAAAGGAAAAATGTAGGAGATTGACACTATGTGATACAGCTGGTGCAGGCATGATCAACTGAATGGCTTCCGTCTGCACTATATCAATTCTGTGAGCTTGTAATGTGCCTGCCTCTGCCCATCAGAGGTAACTTTGCTGACAGCCACGCAATGGGACACTGTCACCTATTAGAATGTAGACATAGTTTTGCGAATTGTTTTGCAAAATATTATCCTCTGTTGTCAGCTCCTGACCTCCCCAGTGTGTGCAGAAGGGTTGCCTGACACAGTATGTAGATAGCAGGTCAGGCAGCATCCAAGGAGCCTGACCTGCTGCGCTTTTCCAGCAACACATTTTTAAGCTCTGATCTCCAGCATCTGCAGTCCTCACTTTCTCACGGTATGTAGATAGGCCAACAAAGAAATGAGGCCATATTGGATTTGGTACTGGGTAATGAACCCGGCCAGGGGATAGATTTGCAGGTAGGTGAGCACTTTAGTGATAGTGACCACAATTCGGTTATGTTTACTTGAGTGATGGAAATGGATAGGTAGAGAAAGCAGGGTAAGAGTTATAGCTGGGGGAAAGGCAATTATGATGTGATTAGGCAAGATTTAGGATGCATAGGATGGGGAAGGGAACTGCAGGGAACGGGCACAATTGAAATGTGGAGCTTGCTCAAGGAACAGCTACTGTGCACCCTTGATAAGTATGTACATGTCAGGCAGGGAGGAAATGGTTGAGCAAGGGAGCTGTGGTTTACTCTTGTCAAGAGGAAGAAGGAGGCTTATGTAAAGATAAGATGTGAAGGCTTAGTTAGGGCATTTGAGAGTTACAAGTTAGCCAGGAAGGACCTAAAGAGAGAGCTAAGAAGAGCCAGGAGGGGACATGAGAAGTCTTTGGCAGGTAGGATCAAGGAATACCCTAAAGCTTTCTATAGCTAAGTCAGGAATAAAAGCATGACTAGAGAAAGATTAGGGCCAATCAAGGACAGTAGTGGGAAGTTGTGTGTGGAGTCCGAAGAGACAGGAGAGGCGCTAAATTGATTTTTTTTGTCAGTATTCACACAGGAAAACGACAATGTTGTCAAGGAGAATACTGAAGCTATTAGACTAGACGGGATTGAGGTTCATAAGGAGGAGGTATTAGCAGTCCCAGAAAGTGTGAAAATAGATAAATCCCCTGGGCTGGATGGGATTTATCTTAGGATTCTCTGGGAAGCTAGGGAGGAGATTGAAGAGCCTTTGGCTTTGAACTTCATGTCATCATCGTCTACAGGAATAGTGCCAGAAGACTGGAGGATAGCTAATGTCTTCCCCTTGCTCAAGAAGGGGAGTAGAGACAACCCTGGTAATTATAGACCAATGAGCCTTACTTCGGTTGTGGGCAAAGTTTTGGAAAGGATTATAAGAGATAGGATTTACAATCATCTAGAAAGGAATAAGTTGATTAGGGATAGTCATCACGGTTTTGTGAAGGGTAGGTTGTGCCTCACAAACCTTATTGAGTTCTTTGAGAAAGTGACCAAACAGGTAGATGAGGGTAAAGCAGTTTATGTGCTGTATATGGATTTCAGTAAAGCATTTGATAAGGTTCCTACTGGTAGACTATTGCAGAAAATACAAAGGCATGGGATTTAGGGTGATTTAGCGGTTGGGATCAGAAATTGGCTAGCTGAATGAAGACAGAGGGTGGTGATTGATGAGAAATGTTCATCCTGGAGTTCAGTTACTAGTCGTGTACCACAGGATCTGTTTAGGAGACACTGCTGTTTTTATAAATGACCCCGATGAGGGCTAGAAGGATGGGTTAGTAAATTTGAGGATGACACTAAAGCTGGTGGAGTTGTGGACAGTGCAGAAGGATGTTGTAGGTTACAGAGGAACATAGATTAGCTGCAGAGCTGGGCTGAGAGATGGCAAATGGAGTTTAATGTGGAAAAGTGTGAGGTGATTCACTTTAGAAAGTGTAACAGGAATACAGAGTACTGGGCTAATGGTAAGATTCTTGGTAGTGTGGATGAGCAGAGAGATCTAGGTGTCCATGGGCACAGATCCCTGAAAGCTACACACCAGGTTGATAGGGTTGTTAAGAAGGCAAATGGTGCATTAGCTTTTATTGGTTGAGGGACTGAGTTTCAGAGCCATGAGGTCATGTTGCAGCTGAACAAAACTGGTGTGGCCGAACTTGGAGTATTGCATACAGTTCTGGTAACTGCATTATAGGACGGATGTGGGAGCATTGGAAAGGGTGCCGAGGAGATTTACTAGGATGTTACCTGGTCTGGAAGGAAGGTCTTATGAGGAATGGCTGAAGGACTTGAGGCTGTTTTTCCTTAGAGAGAAGAAGGTTAAGAGGTGACTTAATAGAGACGTACAAGTTGATCAGATGATTAGATAGGATGGACAGTTTGAGCCTTTTTCCTTGGATGGTGATGGCCAGCATGAGGGGACATAGCTTTAAATTGAGGGGGTGATAGATATAGGACAGATGTCAGAGGTAGGTTCTTTAGTCAGATAGTAGTAACAGTAGTGCAATCGTCAACATTAAGGGCATTTAAATGGTTATTGAGTAAACATGTGGATGATAATTGAATAGTATAGGTTAGATGGGTTTTAGATTGATGTCGGCGCAACATCGAGGGCCGAAGGGCCTGTAATGCGCTGTAACATTCTATGTTCTATGTCCCCATTCTCTTCTCCCCACCATGTGCTCCAAACTGCAATGTGGTTGAAGGAAGAATGAAAGACTTGAATTTACATTGCACCCATCACAATCACAAAACGTCAGACAGATTTTGTTTACAACAGACAATGTGCTTTGAAAGTGCCACGGCTTAACTGGGAAGAGTGCACTGAGCATGATGCCCACTCCTGTTCCAAAATCTTTCAGGAAACTTATGAAGTCTCACTGAGACCATGAAGATGACTAACTTGCCAGCCTTTTAAGCTGTATTGATTTTTGAATCTATTCATCATGAGGAGAGAGAGAGAGAGAGAGAGACAGATACTTTCAGGTTGTATGCTCTGCATGTCTCTAGCTGCATTACAATTACAACTTTGTAACAGACTGCACCTTAACCATCAGAGGGCTGTCATCAGGCTGAACCTCCTTATTTCAAAGACTCTCAGTGTTGCTCTGTCTCAAGATATTCCCTTCACTGCTTTGAAAAGCAACATTGTCTTGTACAGCTAAAATGTTCACCACTTGATTTCCTCAAGCTGCAAGATCCTTCGGTAATTCTACTAGATAGCAGTCTAGATTCCATTTTATAGCCTCCAAAAAGGAAAAATATATGGTCACTTACAGAAGTTTCATCACTGACGTAATGTAGGGATGCAAGACCCGATTTGTGCGCAAGTTGTCAAGGGGCAGATTGCAAATTTTAAAACAAATCTCCACTTCCTTCCACCCCCACCCCACTCTTGCCACCTGACAATAAGCAGATTGTTCTTTAATTCCCCCCCTTTTTTTTAAACAGTGGGGGCCTACTTTCCCCCCCCCCCCCCCCCCCTCACTTTATTGGTTTACTCTGACTTTGTAAGAAATGCAACAACGTGGTGGCAAACTTCAACTGGAAACACACTCAGACACGGGAATGCTTCACAAATCACGCACACATACAAACACAGAAATGGAAACAGAAAGGATTAGGAATTATTCAATTAGCATCAACTGAAGTATCAAGAAACTAAAACTGATTTAACAGTGTCCTTGCTTTTTAGGATGGAGTCCAAAAGTATGGAACAGTCTGGAATTTCTTTTTTGAAAGGGAGGGGAGGTGGTGGCTTGCTGGTAAGCCAGTAGTTGAAGAATTGTAGGCGGCTTTTTCTTGTTAAAACTCTCTTTGAAAGACTTCTGAATAAGTTTTGCTGAAATGTGACTTCTGCTTCATCGCTTAGATAACAAAATTTTACTTGCAGAAGGCACAATACAAGTTTTTCCTGCTTGTTATAGGCTGGAGACATTTCCTTTGTGGCTGGAGTTGGGGATGCTGGTATTTAGTTGTTTGGAACAGGACAGGTGGAGAGAGCAATTCATCAAGCAAAGCGTTCTCAGTTTTATCAGTAGGGGCATAGAGTACAACAGCAAGGAGGTGAGGTTGAATTTGTACAAGGCACTTCTCAGAACTCAGCTGGAATATTATGAGCACCACGTTTCCGAAAAAATGCAAATACATTGGAGAGAGTGCGCAAGTGCAGAAGAAAGGGTCCAAGAAATCAAACCTTTGGTTATTGGGATAGTTTGAAGCGGCTGGGCATGGGTAGACACTTATAATTTGATAGAGTTTTGCAAAATCATGAGTGGGCTGGATAGAGTAGATAGGGAGAAATTATTCATGCTCGTTAAAAAATGGAGGGCATAGATTTAAAGTGATACCCAAATGAGGCAAAGTTGACATGTTTCAGCTGCTTGTTCAGTAACCATCATAAGGTCAGAAGTGTACATGTTTGCTGACGATTGCACAATGTTCAGCACCATTCACGACTCTGCATATACTAAAGCAAGAGTCAAGATTAGGGTGATGCTGGAAAAGCACAGCAGGCTAGGCAGCATCCTAGGAGCAGGAAAATCAATGTTTCAGACAAAAGTCCTTCACCAGGAAGATCTTGACTCTGATCTCCAGCATCTGCAGTCCTCACTTTCACCTATATACTAAAGCAATGCAGGCTTGGACTAAAAAGTGTCAAGTAACATGTGCACTACACAAGTGTCAGGCAATGCCCATCTCAAACAAACTCAACATCATCCACAAGATCAAGCAGCCCACTTGATAACACCTCACCCATCACTTCAAACAGTCACTTCTTCTACCACACTACCCTTGGCAGCAGTGTGTACTATATATAAGGTGCACTGCAGCAACTCAATGAATCTTCTTAGCAAACTGTCTGGGAGAAAAGGGATAGCAGATACTAGGAAACAGTGCCACTTACAAACACCCCTCCACGCCATACACCACCCTGACTTGGAAATATATTACAAATCCTTCAGTGCCACTGGGTCAATATTTGGAATTGCCTCTATGGACTGCAGTGGTCCAAGTAAGTGGATCTCTGTCATTTTCTGAAGTGCAATTAGCCATGAGAAATAAATTATGGCCTTGTCAGTGATGCTCACAACCTGGAATTAGTACAGATTTTGAAAGAATGTGATCCAGTTGAGAGCAGTGACTTACATTCATTAACTGCTGAAACTGTCCCTCAATCTTGACCAGCACATTTTATTGTGAGCAGGGCTTTCTCACCCAGGTGAATTGCCCCATGCTGCCCAGTGTAGCTCAGTCATGTGACTCTCCCTGGCAGCTGCTCGTCTGAAACTAGAGCTGAGTTTTTGTGGTGGGCTCTCTGTTTCATATTGTCACTAAACTGCATAAACACGCACGTATTCTGTGTTCCCATGGGAACTGTGGTTTCTCTTTGACATCCTGAAATCTGTGTGAATCCAATTACAGTAGCAAACCTGCACAGCAATCCATGGAGTGACAGAGCTGAAAGAGACACCATTGTTGCTTTGATGGAGCTGTCACCAAAATTGGTGTGTTAGCTACACACAGTGCTGACCCTGCCCCACTCTCTCATTGCCTTGTTTCAGCTAATGAAAAGCATTCATGTATCTGTCAAGAATCAGGATTAGGAGGAAGTTTTATAAGAAGCTCGCTCACAGTAACCCCCACTTGCCCCTCCTCTCCCAATGCTCGCTGGGTACACATTTCCCTACGGCAGCTCTCCATACACTCTCGTGAGCCACGATGGTGGATGTCACAGGGTTGGTCGACCACAGAGGCTGCCTCTACATGCCCTCTTTCAATCTCTCCAATTCCACCTTCACACCAGGAGCAAAGAAAGACTCACATTTATGCAGCACCTCGGCTCCAACCAGCCTTAAAGCAATGAGGTCACTTGTCACATGGCAGACAGCAGAATTCTATAATGCGATGTGAAGAGTCACTTCTCCTGCCCCATTTTGAACTTTATACAGTGAAGGCTGAGGGGTGACCTTATAGAGGTTTACAAAATTATGAGGGGCATGGATAGGGTAAATAGGCAAAGTCTCTTCCCTAGGGTCGGGGTGTCCAGAACTAGAGGGCATAGGTTTACCCTGGGGTGATGGGGGGGTCCAGAACTAGAGGGCATAGGTTTAGGGTGAGAGGGGAAAGATATAAAAGAGACCTAAGGGGCAACTTTTTCACACTGAGGGTGGTACGTGTATTGAATGAGCTGCTAGAGGCTGGTACAATTGCAACATTTAAGAGGCATTTGGATGGGTATATGAATAGGAAGGGTTTGGAGGGATATGGACCGGGTGCTGGCAGGTGGGACTAGATTGGGTTGGGATAGCTGGTCGGCATGGCCGGGTTGGACTGAAGGGTCTGTTTCCATGCTGTACATTTCTATGACTCTATCTATGACTTTATATGATGGAGCAGGGGTGTAGATTGTTGTGATTGATGCAACTTACCATACATTCTTTTGCCCAGGAGAAGCCTCGGTGGGACTAGATTGGGTTGGGATAGCTGGTCGGCATGGCCGGGTTGGACTGAAGGGTCTGTTTCCATGCTGTACATTTCTATGACTCTATCTATGACTCTATATGATGGAGCAGGGGTGTAGATTGCTGTGATTGATGCAACTTACCATACATTATTTTGCCCAGGAGAAGCCTCTCCATCAACAATTGCTGAGTTCATAGACTGTCCCATTCCAGCTAAGGAGCACGGGTAAGCCTTCTTTCCATTATCTTGCATTCAGTCCAGTTTCAGAGGCTGACTTCTGACACCTTATCCAAGCAGCCACTCTCTACAGCTAGGTATGATGGACGATTTAACTACTGGAGGGATCACGATAACATCATCTTCACCCAACATTGATGCTCTACATTCCAACATGTGTCATTAGATTGTCATTGGGATGGGATTTGACAACTCATTAAGAATGATTGGAGCTGAAAATGTGTTGCTGGAAAAGCGCAGCAGGTCAGGCAGCATCCAGGGAACAGGAGAATCGACGTTTCGGGCATTAGCTCTTCTTCAGGAATCATTAAGAATGATTGTTTTGGTGATTTCAACTTTTTCTATATCCAGAAGTGCAATCAACCAAATTGTTCTTTCCAACCACCAAATCACATGACTTTCTTTTAACTATTAATATCAGTAAGTCACCTGTGCAACTAATTGGCTATTAACATCCAAAGCCCGATACAGGCAATGAAAATCATCAAGCGAGGTACGGGTAGGGACACCAGGAAAGGGCAGCAATTATTTTATTCCTCCTTTCTTAACTCGGCAATTCTGGCAATGCACTGGTTTTATTGCGGGCAGCAGTGAACTGCCCATAGAGCAACCTGGCCCATGGATGTCAATGCTAGCTCATCTCTGAGACACTGCACCTTCAATCCAGGAGAGACATTATGGCCGCACTACAAGATATCCAGTTGATGTTCTTTGAACTCTCAATATCAGTTCAATACATTTCCCAAGTATGAAAAGGAATGGGCAATTTGTCTGTGTGAGATGTTGGAAGTCATGTGATGGCAACTCCAGGAATGTATGCCCAGAGCTGGCAACCCTCATTCACCCTCAGAATCTGAACAGGAATTGAAAGGACCTGAGAACAAGTGGAGGCCACTCAGCCCTTTAATCCTTTTCCATCAGATCATGGTTAATCTGTCCCTTGACTTCCTTTACTTGCCTTTGTCACACATCCCTTGATAACTGCACCCATCAATGATATCAGTCTTGGGCAGCGTAACTTGACTCATACTCTCTTTGAGAAGCCTCCAATGTGTGCACTTGAACCTTCACACTCCTCTCAATTTTAAGATTGGAAATGGGAGTGGAACTAAAGATTTCAGAAAGTGACCCCCTCCAATTGCCCCATCCTCTCCCACTCACTTTCTCCCTATTGGTCAGCTGATATGTCCACTCTTGCATTGCACCGTTCAGAGAGAAAACAACCTCCTCCAATTACCGCCAAGTTTCCATCAAATACGTAGAAGCATTAAAGTTCTGTTTGAATGCCTCTCTGGTTTCTGATGCCAGACTGTTCCCTGCAGTGCCCTGCCAGTGCTATCTTTATTTCCTGGTGGGCTGGCCACCCGCCTCAGTTTGCCCAGACAGGCAACAATGTTCTTCCAACTCTCCAACAACCAGAGTATTTACACTCACACAATCAGCTTTTGTGATTGTTTCCAAATGAAGATCTGTGAGGAGTTAATTTTACAGGTTACATTATCTGTACAGCTTTCAAGTTGGTGCTTGCCTCCCTGTTTTATGCGCTATTAATGATCGCAGTTTGTCAATGGATTGTAAAGGATACTTCACTCCTAATTAGAATTGGACCCAAGCCCAGGAGTACAATTCTGTTTAGAATTCATATCAGTTGCTGACAATAGTTCACCTTAAATGGAAGAAAGATTGACTGATAGGACAGCTTCTACAGCCTCTAACCTTATTAAAGAGATTTTGATTCTAATGTTGTCAATGTTGATCTGGACACAGGATAGTCCAAAGACTTCAGCACGTGATCTCAGCAGACACTCCAAGGTGTACTGAGGGATGATTGCACTGCTGTAAGAACCTGGCTCCTCGATGAAGCATTCAGCTGAGGCCCCATATTTCGTCCTCAGTGAACATGAAAAATCCCATTTTGAAGCTGAGTTTTCCCCAGCAAAGAGGCTAGTACTTATCCGTCAATCAACACCCAAAACACTTTGCATATTAACAAGCCATTTATCCTATTACTATCTATGGGTAAAGGAACGTTAAGAAATAGGAACTGGCATTGAGCTTTTCTGACCATGTTAGATTAGACTCCCTACAGTGTGGAAACAGGCTGCTTGGCCTAACAAGTCCACAGTGACCCTCCAAACAGTAACCCACCCAGACCAATTCCTCTACCTTTACCCCTGACTAATGCACCTACCTGAACACTATGGGCAATTTAGCTTGGCCAATTCACCTGATCTTGCACATCTTTGGATTGTGGGTGGAAGCCAGAGCACTCGGAGGAAACCCACGCAGACACGGGGAGAATGTGCAAACTCCACAGACAGTCACCAGAGGTTGGAATCAAACCCGGGTCCCTGGCGCTCTGAGACACCATGCTGCCCTGTCTGTACAAGGCTGTAATGAAATTAGGAGCTGGGTAACCCTGGCAGAACCCAAGCTCGGCATCACGGAGCAGCTTATCACAAAGCAGGTGCTGCTTGGTAGCACTGCTGATGCCACCTTCCATCACTTTACTGATGATCGAGAGTGAGCTAATGGAGTGTTGATTATCTGGAGTGG
Organism: Chiloscyllium plagiosum; assembly: GCF_004010195.1. NCBI lineage: Eukaryota > Metazoa > Chordata > Chondrichthyes > Orectolobiformes > Hemiscylliidae > Chiloscyllium > Chiloscyllium plagiosum. The sequence goes on along the minus strand of NC_057726.1, from coordinate 68,525,637 downwards.
ATTTGTTCTGCTTTTTGTGGAGAACGTACCTTTACAGGTTTTCCCGATCTTGAATGGAGTCCAGTGTTGCGACTGTAATGGAACAGCTCAAGTTGAAATGTGGCCAGTTCTGGAGCATTCTCAAAGTAAGGTCTATGAGCAAATTCCTCTCACTAAGGAAGCAGTAGTTGAGTCTCAGAACTTTGGGGAATATTTCCCCGTCACTTTTGCTGCCCCACCATTGACGTTGTGCCCTCACCTTGTTTTCACTGGTGGGTTCTGCCTGGGAAACCCATGCACCCACACTTAAAACTGAAAACCTCAGTTGAAAAAGTACTCAAAATCCCTGTTAAAAATCTAAATTGGCAACCTGCCTTTTCTGAGAGGGTTTCACACATGAAGCCTAACAGACTGCAAATATAGCCCCACGTCACCTTTTGATGGCCCTCAATTTTCCATCTTGCGAAATTCAGCACCAATGACAATGTGGCATTCCCTCAGTCATCAAGAGCAGTAAGTTGTATAGTGGTAATGTCACTAGACCAGGAACCCAAAACCTCAGGCTCATACCCTGAGGATATGGGTTCATAGATATTTAAATTTAAATTCAAAGAAAATCTGGGAGAAAACTAATGGTGACACATAACCATTGTTGAATGTCTTATAAGCCCATCTGATTTACTAACAGCCTTTAGGAAAGGCTGTCCTTACTTGGTCTGGCCTACACGTGACTCCAGTCCACAGCAATATTGTCAACTCTTAACTGCCCTCTGGGTAATAAATGCTGACCTATCCGGTGACACATATGCTCCATGAATAACACTAAAGTGAAGTGCAAACCCATAACCTGTTTCAGAAGCAACCAAACGATCCTCAACCAAAACTGAGCTGCACAAATTCTCATTTTTCTTTTATTACTCCCTCTCCACTCACGGTAGAGAGAGAGAAAAAAATACCCTGTATACTTTTCATTTTAAGCTCAGTTACTATGGAGACCACTGCAGGTTTCTGTAACTTTTAGATGAAGACTTTTAATAAAAGATCTTCTGCGCAATGAAAAGGACTGAACCTCCACGTATAGCCATAATGAGTTGGAGTTGTGCCAGTCGTGCTTCTTTCCCATCAGACTGGCACCGGGGTGCTGGCAGACAACCAGTAGAATTCGTATCAGGGCCTGGTTTCTCTTTCATGGTTCAGAGAGAAGGCATGGGTGGGGGGGGGGGCGGTGAAGGTAGTGAGGAAATGCATTTGTTGTCCCCAGTAGAAGTAGATTGTATCAATATTAGCTTACATTGTCTGTGGAATACTGAAGATGAAATTCCAATAAATCACAACTAGAGGGAAATAAAAATCATAAAAAAAAGATAATTTCATCACCTTTTGTCACTTCCACTAAATAGTTCAAATTACTTTGGAGATGTTTTTGGACAATGAATTGTAAGCCATAAAATCCAGTTTCAGAGCCATGTTCAGGCAGGAGAAGTCAGGTGTCATCCTGATATATATTTCAGGAGACAGATGATACGAGTGAGCACAGTTGGTTATGTAGGAAACCAGCAGTAATATGTCCAACCTGAGCTCGTAGCTCTAATGGAAGCTCAGGACTGGAAAGGTTATGAAACAATAGCATTAAATTTAATGGATAAATTTGGAATCAAAAGCTAGGTAAAAACAATGACTGCAGATGCTGGAAACCAGATTCTGGATTAGTGGTGCTGGAAGAGCACAGCAGGTCAGGCAGCATTCAAGGAGCAGGAGAATT
>NC_057726.1:68475841-68520961 GCF_004010195.1 Chiloscyllium plagiosum | reverse complement strand
TCTGTGGGGGGCATGTCAGCAGAATGCAGGTTAGTGGTGCTGGTGGGGGCAGAAGTGGTGGCAGACACGGCAGTAGGGGTGGCGGAAGTCACTGAGCGTGTGACATCAGGGATGATGTGAGGGGCGGAAGTGATGTCACGTGTGATGCATGAGGAATTGAGAGGGGCGGAAGTGGTTGTGGGAGTAGCCATGATGGGGGCGGATGTGACATCATCAATCAGCGCGGCAGTGGCAGCTGCACCAGTCGCATGGCTAATGGCGTCTGAGCAGTTCCAGAGGCCGGGGAATCTTCTGGAATGTTTGAGGAGCGCTGGTTATGGAGGTGGGTAGATAAAAGTTTGTTGTACTTACAGTTTTTGATGTTTGAGATGGAGTTGAAATACTGTTTGTTGAGAGTATGAATTCTCCTGAGGATGTAGTACAGAGTGGGTCCTTTGCAATTCTGAGAGAGTGTGGCCCTCAGCTGAGGCAGGGCTGACTGTAGAGAGGTTAGGTGCCAGCGCATTGCTGCAAGCGTGGAGCGGATGATCTTGAAGGAGATGGTGTTTTTGAATCTGTAGTCTGTACTGTTTGCCCTGTTCGGGTCCGAACTCTGCTGGTTTAAAGGTGGTCCGGAGTCCGTGTGGGATGAGTTGGTTATGGAGGCAGGCACTGAGGAAGCAAATGTGGCTGTGGTAGCGAGTTTGTTTCAGGACATGGTTGAAGAGCTTCAGGGCAGAGGAAATGACCTGGGAGTTGCAGTGGGAGAGGAACTCCCTGAGATTCTTGTAGAGAGAAGAGGAAAACTTCTTCAAGGCAGGCATCCTTGCAAGAGGATTCGCAGTAGGGTTAAAATCAAAAGCTAGTCTAATGGTGAGCATGATCTACTGTCAATTGCCATCTGATTCACTCATGTCCTTTAGGGAAGGAAATCAACCATCCTTATCTGGTTTGGTCTATCTGTGACTCCAGTCTCTCAGCAACGTGGCTGACTCTTAAATGTCCTCTGAAATGGCCTAGTAAGCAACTCAGTTGCACTTACCTGCTAAAAGGTCTGATATTATGGTTGCACCTACACTAAAAGACTGCAGCAGTTCAAGACAGCACCTTCACCATCACCTTCTCATGGGTGATTAGGAATGGGTAATAAATGGTGTGCAAGACAGAAGTGCCCACATTCTACAAACAGACTTAAAAAGAAATCTGGGCCAGGGATTAGAAAAAAAAAATTTAAAAGCAGGAAAGGCCCAACAAGTCTAGTTCCTTTTCAGAGACCAACTCCTCCTGTGCACTGACCTATCCTTTTCTCCAGTGTATTAGGCCCATTTGGGGAAATGAAGGTTTTGCTGGGCAATTCCTGCCATGGGAAGAGAAATTGGATTCATGTCAACAGGGGCTCAGTGGATGATGTTACGAATTTGGTCGCGTAATTGTAGATTGGGAGGCAGAAAGTTAGAACTTGGTAATTGTAAAATGCTGCTGGCTGGGGGGGGAGAGATAGCATTGCATGGTCCCTGTAAAACTTGGCACTTTGTTTGTGCTTAGAGATTTAAAATGCAAGTACATAGAGAGCCCGAACTGAAACATTTGTCTCGAAAGGCCACACGGCAGATCAAGTAGTGGTTTTTATCAAGACAACAGGTTTTTGAATTTAGCCAACCAATTTGAAACAGGTACTTAGATACCAAAAGCTTATTAAATTTAAATCTGATGGTTTTGACAACATAGGTCCAATCCTGTTGTAAGAAATATTGATATGTCATCACTGGTATAAAAGGGAGCAGTTGGACAAAAAATGACCCCAGAGCTAGCTGCCATCCGCCAGAGCTAACAGCTCTCAGCACGCAAGAGACAAATTGGCTCTTACAATCATCTATGTATTAGAGAAAGCACCATCTAAATAATAAGTCCCAACAATGAAGAATCGAAGGAAAAGTCATTTTTAGCAGAAGACTTGATGGAAGAAGAAACAGAACATTCCAGAAGAAAGCACAGAACATTCCAGAAGACACATAACCTGGCTGTAATTTCGAGAGACTAAATTCTGTTTGTTTGTATGAGTAGGAATTGTATTTATTGGAACAGCATACCATTCAAATTTTGTTTTATTTGGGAATAGTTAGTAGTTAGAAGGGATTAATTCGGGTTGTTAACAGTTTAGTTAATTTGTTCACTGTTAGAGTTAGATAAATAAATTATTACTTGTTGATTTTAAAATGAGTGTCAGGGATTTATTTTATTTAACCACTAGAAGTTGCTGTGTAGCAAGTTATACCACTTTTCACACACTCTTTAGATTGTAGGGCGAGCTGCTCCTCTTTGGTTGTTTCGGTTTTAGTTCTCGGGGGAGGTCAACTTCCACTTTATAACAGATTGGGGGCTTCAGTCTGGGATTTGGACAGATTTAGACTTGGGGACTAGTATTCGAGGTCTTTAAAACTTAAGTGAGAAGTAGAAAATCTGTTTAATTACGGTTGCTTGTTGTTGGTTAAGTCAAAAGTGGTGAAATAGCTCTTTACATTTCTAAAGCGGTTGTCAAGAAAGTTAGAAAGGCAGAAAAAGGTGACAATTGTACTATTAGCTAACATGCTAAATTGGGTTTATTTAAGGATAATATGAAAGTTGAATTTGTAACAGAGTTGCCCAAGCGTTTAAGTATATCAGAGAAACAGTCAAGCACAGTGAAGTTGCAAAAAATTAAATTGGAAATGAGACAATTGGAGTTAGAAAGTGAACTTAAAGAAAGGAAACAGTTTGAATTACGGTTAAATGCAGAGGAAAAAGGAAAGAATATTCGAGTTAGAAAAGGTGAAGTTGGAACTTGAAGCAAAAAGACTTCAAATGACAGACGGAAAAGTAACAGACTGAAGTGATGATGAGCAAACTCATCGTAACCAACAGCCTGGTGGGGATACATCCAAATATGTCCAAACATTACCAAATTTCAATGAAAATGATGTAAAGGCCTTTTTCATTTCCTTGAAAAATTTGTGACACTGGTGAATTGGCCAGTGACTGCGTGGGTAATATTAATTCAGTCCACGTTGGTTGGCAGAGCTACTGAGATGTTTGCAGTGCTGACAGAGGTGGTGTCAGGAGAATATGAAGAAGTAAAAAAGGCTATTTTGAGCTGCCTATGAATTGGTACCAGAAGCATATAGACAATAATTCAGGAACCAGGTCAGACATATCGAGTTTGAAAGAATTAAGCAGAGCAAAGTCCATAGATGGATGAGAGCACTAAAGATAGCAAAGACATATGAGGCTCTTAGAGATATTATTCTGCTGGAGGAGTTTAAAAGCTCACTTCCAGAAGTGATAAGAATTCATGTTGAGGAACAGAATTTTAAAACAGTGAGAACAACTGCAGAGATGGCAGATGAATATGCATCAGTGCATAAATCCAAATCTAGCTTCAGACAGCAATTTCATTCCATAAGGGATAGAAATTGTTAAAGAGGGAAATCCTTCAATGAGAAACAAAAGGTAGACCACACTGGGAACTATTGACCAATATGAAAAAAGAAACCCAAGAAGGTGGAAAAGGAGTGAAAGACCTCAAGTGTTTTCACTGCAATAAGCTGGGACACACAAAGTCACAATACTGGTGGTTTAAGAAAGGCACTAGGAAAAAAGGATGGGGTAAAAGAGGCTAAACCAGTGGGATTAGTTAAGGCAATGAAGGGAATCCTGAGAGAAGTCCAGGAGCTGAAGGAGGGTGCACGGCCTAGTCACGGGCTGGATAGTAAGATAGTGCTCGGTCTTTTCAAAGACTTCACCTGTGTGGGTAACATTTGCTCAGGTGGAATAGGGGGAGTAGGTGAAGAAGTTAAAATATTGAGAGATACTATTAGAGAGAGACTAACTCCTGTAAGAGATGAAAATATTTGCAATCTTCTGAAGTATGGCCCAAGAGAGTGGTAATCTGGGGCATAAATGGAGAGATGAATAATGTTCCCCTGTGTAAGATAAGGCTGGAAAGTCCAATCCAGACTGGAGGAGTGATAGTGGGAGTGATGGAAAAACTGGCTATTACAGGAATCCAATTTATTCTTGGAAATGATACAGTTGGTTCACAGGTGGGAGTGATGCCCATTATAGTGGAAAAGTCAAAAGAAAACCAGAGAACTGAGGAGTTAAAAGAAAAATACCCTGGAATTTTTCCAATCTGTGTGGTGATAAGATCCCACAGCCATATGTTAAAACAAGAAGGGAGAACAAAAGAGAAAGATGAATCAGTTGAGGTCCAGTTAACTGACACGCTGTTTGATGAGCTGGTAAAGGAAAAACTAAGCAGGTAGAGGATCAGGCAGAGGTATTTAGTTCTGAAAGATTAATAAAGTTTATAACAAAAAGATGAGACAATAAAAGATTTATATCATAAAGCCTACTCAGAAAAAGAATCAGACTGCAATCCAGAATGCTATCAGCTGAAGGATAAAATCTTAAGGTGGAAATGGAAACCACAGCAGGGTAGTGCAGATGAGAACTGGGTGGAAGTTCACCAGATTGTCTTGCTGGTAGAATACAGACAGGAAATATTGCGGATATCATACAAATTACCTGTAGGAGGTCATCTAGGAGAGAGGAAGACTCAAGCTAAGATACAGAAGCATTTTTATTGGCCTAGATTACCTAAAGATGCAGTTGAATTTTGCCATACCTGTCAAACGTGTCAGATGGTAGGAAAACCACAGGCAGTGATAAAAACAGGACCTTTGATGCCAATTCCCACATTTGAAGAACCTTTTACACGGATTGTAATCAATTGTGTAGGTCTCCTCCTTAAAACCAAACATGGAAATCAGTATCTGCTAACCATAATGGATATGTCTACCAGCTTTCCAGGGGAAATTCCGATATGGAATGTCAAGTCAAAAATGATTGTGGAGGAGTTGCTTGCTTCCTTTACCCGTTATTGATTACCCAGGGAAATTCAGTCAGAGCAGGGTTCAATTTTACTGCCAAATCATTTGAGGTGGTCATGAATAGTTTAGGCATTCAACACTTCACATCAAGTGTGTACCATCTTGAACCTGAGGTAGCAATGGAAAGGTGGCATCAAACCCTAAAGAGCACATTGAGGTCTTATTGCCAGGATTACCTAAATGATTGGGATAAAGGTATTATTATATATTAATACTTTATATTTTTTGCTGTTAGAAATGCTCCAGATGAATCAAACTAGTTTACTCCATTGAAAGGCTAATTGGTTATTTTTCAAAACAACTCAATATCCACCAGAAAAAAACCCCTCTTTTTCAATGGTTGAATATTGAGTTTGGTAATGGCCTTACAACATTTTAATGTTTACATTGCAAACAATGCATCAGAGACTAATGTGCATATCGATTACAATCCTTTGACATTTCTGGAAAGATTTAAGGACAAGTGTACCAGATTATTTTTTATGAGTCTCGTGTCAGAAGATTATACACATTGCGGGTCATGAAAATATTATCGTAGATGCTTTATTGCAAGTTTTAAAGAAAAATGTTTACATAAGATAGAAACTGTAGCATTCAATGTTATATATAATTAGTATAAAATGTGTAACTGTAGATTAATGAGCCAAGGGTCTAGTAATGGAGTTAAGAGTTTAAAATAAAATAAGACATCTTTTCATAATGATGGTTCATTATTTTCTTAAGTAGGGGGGCGTGGGGAAGTGTTGCGAAGTTGAGTAGTGTAATTGTAGATTGGGAGGTAGGAAATTAGAATTTGGTTTGTAAAATTCTAAAATGCTAGGGAGGTGAGAGGCATTACATGGTCCCTTTAAAATATGGTGCTTTTTCTGTGCTCAGAGATTCAAAATGCAAGTACAGAGACAGCCCGAAACATTTGCATTGAAAGGCCATACAATAAGTAGGCCAAGCAGCACTTTTTAACCAAGACAAGTTCTTGAACTTAGCCAATCAATTTGAACCAGGCACTCAGATACTAATTTAAATTTAAATCTGATGGTTTTGACAACATAGGGCCACTGCTATTGTAAGTAATATTGATATGTCATCACAGGTATAAAAGAAGCAGGAAGTTAGACTAAGACCCTAAAGCTAACTGCCATCTGCCAGAGCTAAAAGCCCTCAACATTCGAGAGAGAAATTGACTCTCACCATCATCTCTGTATTAGAGAAAGCACTATCTAAAGAATAACGGTACCAATGATGAAGAATTGGAGAAAAGGCGTTTCTGACAGAAGCCTAGACAGAAGAAGGCACAGAAAATTCTGACAGACACATAACCTGGCTTCAATTTCAAGAGACTAAATTCTGTTTTTCTGTATATGAGTGAACTTGTATTTATTGGAATAGCATACCATTAGAATCTTGTTTTATTCAGTTAAAAATCACACAACACCAGGTTATAGTCTAACAGGTTTAATTGGAAGCACACTAGCTTTCGGAGCGACACTCCTCCATCAGGTGATAGTGGAGGGCTCGATCATAACACAGAATGTATAGCAAAAATTTGCAGTGTGATGTAACTGAAATTATACATTGAAAAATTGATTGTCTGTTAAGCCTTTCATCTGTTAGAATACAGTTTTATTCAGGAATAGTTAGTAGTTACAGAGGATTTATTCAGTTTAGTAAGTTTGTTCACTGTTAGAGTTAGATAAATAAATTGTTACTTGTTGATTTTAAAGTGTCAAGGATTTATTTTATTTATCACTAGAAGCTGCTGAAGAGCAGGTTACACCACTTTTCACACTCTTTTTACAGATTATAGTGCAAGGTGCTCCTCTTTGGTTGTTTCTGTTTTGGGTGGGGAGTCAACCTTTGCTTTACAACTGTAACACTTACTTTTGAGTGACAACGGTATGGGTTCAGCTCCCACTACGCAATAAACTAGGCCGGTATTTCGGTGCAGTACTGAGAGAGTGCTACACTGTTGAAGGTGACAGATTTTGGATGAAATGGAGACCTCATTCAAACTCTCAGTTCGATGTGAGAGATCCCAAGACACATTCTTGAGGATCATGGGTGTTCATTCCTGCTTTCTGGGCCAATACACAGTCCACAGTCAAAATTAAGAAAAGCAGATCATTTGGTCATTATCGCTTTGTAGTTTGTGAGATTTCTATAATATAACAAAAACTATTCTAAGTGCTTTTCATTAGTTATAAAATATCTTGAGACATGAAAAGGGGCACAGACAGCAAAAAGTATAATAGTGGATGGAATTAAGCTACGGATGTGGAATATATTCCTAGGTCCATCTTTCTTTACTGCTTGTCCTGACTCTTTGGACAGTGATATCCTGCCTGTGATGAGGTGACTATACACGAAATGTCCCAGCTAGAGACTGGCCTCCATGTAAGTTTGTCAAAGTTATTAACTCATGCATCGAGTCACAAGGCTACAGTGCTAACATCCAAAGAAAGTAATGGTAGCCAATGCTGGAAGGAAGGGAATCAGTGAGATGTAGGAGGTCAGAATTGGAGGAAAGCAGATATCTGGGAGGGCTGAGAGGTGACAGGAAGTTGTAGAAGCAAGGCTATGGAAGGATTTGAAAATGAAGAGAATTCTAAAATTGAGTGCTACTTATCTAGAAACAAATGTAGGTCATCAAATACAGAAGTGATGAGTGAATGAGAATTGGTACAAGTTAGGCAGCAGAGCTTTGCGTGAGCTGAAGTACTTCGGGAGAATTGAAGCCCTCCACACTGCAGTTAAAGTCTGCCCTAACATGAGTCAGAGCAGGAGATGTTTAATCCTTTCCGTCCAATGCTGTGCTTGTTCGATAAACAGTAAACCAGTTGTTTAGTGCCACCTATTGAGGACACAGCTTCATAATCAGAGAGTCTGAGTCAAAGATATGTACAGCACAGAAACAGACCTTTCGGTCCAAGTCATCCATGCTGACCAGATATCCTAATCTAGTCCCATTTGCCAGCATTTGGCCCATACCCCCCCCTTTTCATATACCTACCCAGATGCCTTTTAAATATTGTACCTGCCTCTATTACCTCCTCTGGTAGCTCATTCCGTACAAGCACCACTCTGTGTGAAAAGATTACCCTTTAAAGGTCCCTTTTTAAATCTTTCCCCTCTCACCTTAAAACTATGTTGTCTAGTTTTGGACTCCAGTTCTCTCTCTACGAATCCTTGCTGAAACAGGACCAATTAAAGCTGGTTACTGGCTGTAGGACAGATTTGTTTAAGTAAGTTAATAATTAGATAGGATATACTTGTTTAGCAAATGATTGACACAAGAAAATAAATAATCTAATTTATAATCTGTCTTGATAGTAATATATCACTAATTGACAGCCCTGTACTTCCTGCAGCATTGTTTACTGTCTCATATTGCTCCAGGGTCATAGTTCCATGTGAGCTGAACTCAGCACACTGAGAAGCTAAATCCCTTTCTCCCATCATTCCAACACTCTCAGGGAACAGGAGGAACCTTGTTCCTGCAGTAAAACAGGGGCTTCTTTGTTTCCCCCACCCCCACCTCAAATCAGTCAGCTTGTCTACAGCCCTGCCTCCCAATGGCTCCAGAATCCTCCCCACCACCCCACAGATTCCGACATCTATCTGAACCTATAACTGACTGGGATTCTGCATCTGCACAAAAGCACGGGATTTTAAATCTGTTTGAAATGTGACAGGAATTCTTTCTTTCTTTCTTTCATTCGCCCTGCACCTTTCACACTCTGCAGAAATTTCAGGAGTGTTAAGTAAAAACAAAAGGCTGACCAAAGTTTATACCAGTTATCGTGTTAAATCAGACACAATATGTTAAAAAACATATTTATTTAATTTGCTAGCATCATGATCAATCTCATGATCAATATCAGCAGAAAGATGTCAGGCACTTTCACAGCAGCAATATTTCTGCTAAGTTTTTAACCAGATTTATGGAAGCGTAGGATAAATGCTCCAAACAACATCTCCCAATCGATGGCAGAGTCTAGAAATGGTTTCAGGCATTAACCCCATTGCAAGCTCTATAACGATCCTGTGCTTCATTACTGTAAATTAAACCTTCATTACTGGTTGTTTCAACAACAGACTGCAGATATTTTAATTTAATAGTTAATTTCCACTGCAGTGTATGAGAAGTTATTCTTCAACATGTTAGAAATTAGGTCATCAGCAAATGAGAGGGAGATTTTTAAAAAATATATAAAGAGATCTGCATTGGAATATTGAGAAAACAGATCTGGACTAGATAAGTGAATGGGTAGAAGTGCTTAGAAACCAGTTCTGCATGGCCCAGACTGGAGTGCTTAGGGAGAGAGTAAAGCTCCCTTTCCACTGTCCCACATAATAGGCCCCATATCTGAGTTAGGTACAAGAGCAGCTATCCCTCATGAACTGTCTTCTATTGTCCACATCAGTCGATTGATCATCTCATCAAGATTGCCACTTGAGAGCAGCATTAAGGCAGTTCTCGTGCTTTGGATTTAAATCCAGATGAAACCAGCCAGGCACCTTCAATAGGTTCTCCCAAACATCTGAAGCCCACCACCCAAATTTAGCTCCAGTACTCACAGCTAAGAGTAAGGCACTGACAAGCTGAGCCAGGCATGTCTGGCCTGATAGCATTGGGTGTGCACTTCCCTATCCCCCAATGAATTCAATAACAGTGTCAGCAGAGCTTCTCCTGCTCCAGCAGGCAACACCCCAATGGCCAAAGCCAGTACAGACTCTAGAACCAGCCATAACACTGACCACTCCCAATACTGGGTGCAAATCCCAGCCGACAAGACCAGCAATATGTCGGCATTTCAGGGAAAGTGCGATAAACTTTGGCCATCTTCTGCAACAGCAATCCAGAAGCTATCATTTCAAGGTTTGGGAAGCACCAACATATTGGGCATACCCACAGGCCTTCTCCACTCCCCACCTTCATAACTGGACTCTCCAATATCTGTGCCAGGTCCAGTCAGTAATCGAACATGTTAACTATGGGGATGTATGCTACCTCGGACTTCTCCTATCCCCTTTCCACACCCAGTGGTCATCTGCCTTCATGCTTCAGCTCAACACGTTCAAGTTTGTTGGTCACACAAAGTCCATATCAGGTGGAATGTTGGTTCTTTTGGTACTGTGCGTTTCCTTGTCATTGTCTGGAACAGCTTCATCCTCAGGCTGCTTGGCATCATGGGCCTGGATGGTCTTATTCAGTTCCTGGTGAGCTCGACGCACTAAGTACAACATCATGGCAACACTGATGAAAATCTGGAGGAAAATGGATACAATGGGTCTGTGTAAAATCCTGTGAAATGACTTCTCCATACCTGTCCAATCATATTATTCACAGAAGAAAATTAATTTGACTTCTTCATCTTATTGCCCTCCAAATAGCCCTCCCCTTGACCCAGCTCCCCCACCCCCCTAGCCCCACATCCCCATTCTTCATGTGCATGCTTTGAAAACAAATATGACCTTGCTATTCAACAACAGGGACCATCACTGCCCATTCAAACACTCAACTGTACTCTGTTCAAGCACACAACATCCAGCAGGGGGCAGTGGATCGTTATCTGTTCAGACATTTCTTACTGTTCTGGCCCAAGGAATTGAGGACAATTGCAGTTTGATCTCAGACTCCCTAAGTGAGCATTTAGCAAGAGACGGAGTGGTGGAGTCTTCAAGCCAGGAATAAAATCAAAGTACTGTGGATGCTGAAAACATTTTTAGAAAATGTGGGAAAAACGTGGCTGGTCTGGCAGCCTCTGTGGAGTCAGAATCAGAGTTAACCTGTCAATTCCCATAAGTGGGTTCCAAACCAGAGCCATTTCAGACTTGAATTGTTGAATTTATAGATCTTCGTACAGATCTTCCAGCCTGTTTAGCTGACTACTACCTGCAATGATCTTTATACCTACATGATCTCGGCCTTTAACCACGCTTCACGTAAGGACTTCAAATGGTCGGCATACTCTTTGTGAAATCGTACTGGTGATTAAATAATATTTAATATAGGGCAGAGTTACATTTCAAAGAACGGCCTGGATAAAAAGCTCCCATTATGTCCAGATTTCCCTCAGGATCACATTCCCAGTGGCTGGTCCTTGGACCATGGTGAGAAATGTTGCTTATGCAATGATGGAATATGCGGTGTCTACTTACGGACTCTCAGTCTGACCTCCTGATATCAACTTTGGTCCTTCAGAAAATAAAACTGTGGGGCTAATTGCTCAAACATACGGGGCATTTTCAGATTATTTTCTAACTGACCTACTCAATGATGTTACAGCACTCTTCTGGAGCAACTGGAGTGTTAGCCTAGACCTCCTGGCTCAGAGCAGGGACACTGCCACTGCACCAAAAGGGCCTAACAGGGCAAGTTCACTCATTGTGAGGATACTTAAAAAACCTGTTCCCCAATAGGGTTGCACATTGGCTCAGCAGTTAGCACTGCTGCCTTACAGCAGCAGGAACCAAATTTGATTCCAGCCTTGGGCAATTGTCTGCGAGAATTTTGCACATCTTTCCTGTGTCTGTGTGGGTTTCCATCGGGTGCTTCAGTGTCCTCCAACAGTCTAAAGATGTGCAGGCTAGTTGGATAGCCATGGGAAATGCAGGGTTACAGGGATAGGATAGAGGGATGGGATGCTCTCTGGAAGGGGCAGTGTGAACTTGATGGGCCGAATGCTTCCACACTGTAGGGATACCATGAAACATCATTGGAATACCCTCCTGAAATACAACAGCCTCCATCTCCTGTGAAGCAGCCCCTGCCACTTAGACGCCCCACCTCCATTCAGATGGCCCTCCCAGAGGAAAGAGCAATAGAGTTTCACAAATAGATGGAGCACCCAGTCTGCCAAGAATATGTCCTGAGGAAGTTCTATCTGGCATGTAATATCACTCAAACAGGTTTACTACTTAACCTTATATTCACATACAAATAAACTTTCTGCATACCAGTCAGCCAAGCTACAAACTACAATGAATGGCCATGTTCCAAGAAAACTGCAGGATTTCACTTTTCTGTGAGTCTAAACTTGCTTATTAATCATAGAATTATTACAATGCAAAAGGAGGCCATTAGGCCTGCACCGGTTCTATCACCTAGGACCATTCTCCTGCCTTTTCCCCTATTCCTGTGCACCATTTCTACCCAAATAACCATCCAACACCCCTCTTCAATGTCTCAATTGATCATTTCTCCGCCACATTTCCAGGCAATGCTTCCCCCACCTAATTACTTGCTGTGTGAGGAAGCGTTTGCTCACGTCACATATGCTTCAGTTACATATCACTTTAAAAATATGTCATCTCATTCTTGTTTCTTTTACAAGGAGAAATAGTTTATTTCTATCTACTTGATCCAGCCCACTCACGATTTTGAAAACCTCCATTAGATCTTCTTCTGTCCAAGGAGAACAGCCCCATAACCATCTTGTTATGGTTCCAGGTATGATTATGCATTTCATTTTAAATTTTAGTATATTTATTTATTCTTGGGATGTGGCCAATGGGAGCAAATCTAGCATTTACTAACATTCCCCGATTACGCAAGCGAAGGTGGTGGTACTCCTACAGCATTAAAGAGTGAGTCCCAGGGTTTTGACTGAGATGATGATGAAGGATTCGGCACATTCCAAGTGATTTGATCCATCCACTTGACAGCCAGCTTTCGAATTGCAATTGCAGTTTTCACATTAATTTTAATGGGCATCAATTATTCTACGCACAAGTACATACAGCTATATTCTGGTTTGCTCCTGAGGGCTTCAGCAATAATGGATTTACTGCATAAAGCAGAAATTTTCAGGTTTAAAGAATGCAAGTAATTCAAACAGTACATCACGTACTGTTCACATTCTATCAATGCAACAGATAAGCTACTATAACCCCAAAATGGTCACTTAACCTATTTTTCAGTTTATCACACACTTCGAGTTGCAAACACAAAAACACAGCTGAGTAACCATTCACTCACCCACAAGCCAGCACTGTCGATAAAAGCGTGGACATGAAAAGAATTTTTAATGTCAAAGAGTCGAGTGTTTTACAAGGAGAAGAGCTGGACACAGGATGATGTGCTAGAAAGTGAAAGAAAGAGACTGATAACTTCACAACAGCAAGAGTGATTAGAGAGAAAGGTGGATTAAAGAGATAGTCAGGAAGAGTGGACGGAGAGAGTAAGGATAGCATAGAGAGAAGGGTGTAAGGGGGAAAATGAATGTAATGAGGGGCAATCAATGGAGAAGGTGAAACAGAATGCACAAACAGACCAAGGGAGTGTGGACAGAAGGACTGAGGGAAATTGGACAGAGAGAGTGAGGAAGAGGGATTGGACAGACGGATTGAGTGAGAGGGAGGGAGATTTTGCAGAGACAGTAAAGGGAAGTGGACATACGGAGGGATTGTGGTAATTGGGATTGTGGATGAGAGTGAGAGGACTAGTGGCCAGAGAGAGTGTGAAGGAGTGAGGGAGAGTGGACAGTGGATGTGTGAAGAATGAAAGAGACTACCTGCGTGAACGAGGAAGGGAGTGATGGACACAGGACATGAGGGAGAGCCGTTGGGAGGGAGGGTGAGAGAGTAGTCAGAGAGAGGGGGTGGCAGAGAGGACAGAGGAGGAGGGTGGCAGAGCAGAGAGAGAAGGTGGCAGAGCAGAGAGAGAGGGAATGGCAGAGCGGACAGAGAGAGAGTTTCATTCCTTACTCCATTACCAGCATCGAAAATCTTCCATAAAATCAAAATACAAAAACACTGGAAATCTGAAAGAGAGAGAGAATATTGGAGAAACTCAGCAGATCTGGCAGCATCTGTGGACAGAGAACTTCTTCAGTTCTGAACAGTAGTACCAGACTTGAAATGTTAGTTCTGTTTCTTTCTCCACAGATGTAGCCAGAAGTTTCTTCATCCCTCTTTAGTATCAAAGATCTTATTTCATTTTGCAAAGAAGTTGACAGTTTCTCTCAGAAATGGATAATAGCTCAAAAACGTACAGAGAGCATTTAACCATATTTGATGTAAGTGTAACAATTCTCCAGGACCAGCTGTGCAAGTGATCTTAAACGAATACAGGTACATTAAAAAGCAGCATTGTACAAAGGTTCAATGAGAATACACCATATTCACAGATTAGTCTCTTATGATCAAATAGGCTGATCTGAATTTGAGGGATATCATGTTTGCCTTTAATTCAGCATATTTCATGAAAATATTGCATGTTATAATCAAGATGCTTCACCAGAAAAGTGACTAATCAGATGATCACATTTATTTACCTGCAATAGGCATTCTTCTCCTTCAGCTGTCGAAGCTCTTTCTCCAGTTCAGGAATTCGACCTAGATCTGACCGCATGTTCTTTACAATCACAGAGTCTTGTTCTTGCTGAGTCATTTTATTCTCTAATTCCTGTAAAATTAAGAAACCAGACATAAGCATTGGAATTTTTAAGCTTTATTTTCTCATTTTCATTTTGCCTTATATTCTCCAAATAATGTTCCAGGCAACATGATTTTGTGGATGCAAGCAGTATCATCATACTTCGTCCAACTTTTGAGTTCCATTGTAGTCAATCATTCAGTAGTAAATCATGATGGATTACTCAAAAACAGGGAACATTACTGCTAAATTCAATCTATTCTCACTCTCACTTATTACAACAGTAGCCAGTGGATAAAACTTGGAAACATAAACAGTTAATGATCTCTTCCCCTTCACACATTCAAAGTTCTCAGGTTTGACTACAGCAGTCTATTGGTACCCACAACTGAGTAAAGCTCAATGGGAACTGAAATATGAGCTCTTAGTCCACGTGGTTTAAGTACTTCAGCACCAAAACACAGAGTATATCACAAAATCTTACTGAATCACCATTTTACTCAATTACTGAAAAATGTGTTGCTGGAAAAGCGCAGCAGGTCAGGCAGCATTAAAGGAGCAGGAGAATCGACGTTTCGGGCATAAGCCCTTCTTCAGGATTCCTGAAGAAGGGCTTATGCCCAAAACGTTGATTCTCCTGCTCCTTTGATGCTGCCTAACCTGCTGCGCTTTTCCAGCAACACATTTTTCAGCTCTGACCTCCAGCATCTGCAGTCCTCACTTTCTCCCATTTTACTCAATTACTCAAGCCCTTCGTCAAGCAGCTCATTTAGCAACATCCATTACTCTGCAATGACAAACAGAATATCCTGTTCACTTTCTTGAGAACAGTGAGAATAATCAAACTGTTGCTCACCTTCAATTTCTGCTCATTCTCAGCATTAACCACTTGAGCTGCTTCAAGAGTCTGAATCTTTTGCACAGCCTCTTGCCACTTCCTATTTTGGGAAAGGAGACAAAATTTAAAACAAGTTAGGTCACAGAAATCTCCAAAAATAAAAGAGGTAACATAAGGAGATTCCTTTTGTTTTAAATTTCAGTTTTATTTTTTCATGGGTCTATGAATCTCTACCACTCTTCTTTGCAAAATTTCAACAGAGTCTTTCTTCTGTTCCTACGTCTCAGCCACATACGTGAGAAAAATTCCATTCAATCTCCTTCTGAAGCTGACCTTAACTAGGGCAGTACTAACATCGTACATTCAGCTGAAGTTTCCCTAAGTTAGGGCAGTCAACTTTTACTTGGATTCCACTCCTAAATTTTATACCTCTACAGAAAATGATAGATCAAGTTCATTTGTAAAGCCCACAGAAATGATTGGCCTTTTGACATTTACTATCTTGGCTCACCTATGAATAATGGTCACGGCTGAGGCAGCAGAGGACAACTACGCCAGTAAATCCAAACCTAGAGATGCAGTCTATTTAACAAAAGACAGAGACTGCAGATGTCAAGCCACGCCAGGATAATGGAGACAGCAGCCATTTCAAACTGCTCTGTTGCCTGATGATGCTGAATGAAGATAATGGCAGTCTGTGGACTCTTATGGGACTAGGACGAAAAACTGAAGGCTTGCCAGTTGCATTGGAACCAAATTCCAAGATAAGTCAACACCATCAAGAGGCAATGGGAGATAAAATGAAATTGCAAAGAAATTCTTTTGTTTTAAGATTTTAAAAGTTAATACATTTGTAGCTTTCTTTCCAGGTTCAAAAACTCCAACTACATCAAGAATGGTTTTGTGAATGAAATAGAGATAGAGATAGAGATTAAAACAATCAGTATAATTCTGCTTAATGGTACATATAATGGTTTATTTTTGGACTTACTTGTGTTGCACTTCCACTTGCTCATGTAGCTCCTGGCGCTCCGTGTGCAATGTTGTCAGCTGCATTTCCTGAGCCATCTGTTGCTGTTGCTGTTCTGATATCTTAGCCTTAAGGACATCAATCATCTACATTATAGCACAGAGAAAACACCATAATGAGAGGAAACATTCAAACAATCATGTCCAAACTTCAACTTGCAGGAATATGTTAACCATTGGGGGTACGTCTTTTATTAGTTAATTTTGCACACTTGTAATGGAGACATAATAGTATTTTAACTTTTTGAAACACCAAATGGACAAAATCTCTGCCTGACAAATGTTAAATGTTGTGTAACTATTGCTATTTCAAAGTAAATACAAAATAAGGAAAGCACTTACTTGTTGTCAGCCATAATGATATAAAGGGTGGATGGTCATAGGAGCATACTTATAGAGTCTGCTCGGTCATTCAATCATGGCTGATAATGTTTCTCAAACCCATTCTGTCTTGCCTTGTCTCGTCTCTGTAACCCTTGACCCCTTACTAATCAATAACCTATCCGTCTTAAATACTCACAATGACTTGGCCTCCACAGCCCTCTGCAGCAATAAGTGCCACAGATTAACCACATTATGGCTGAAGAAATTCCTCATCTCAGTCCTAAAGGGTCGACCATTCACTTTGAGGCTGTGCCTAGTTTCTAGTTTCTCCTACTAGTGGAAAGATCTTCTCCATGTCCATATCCAGGCATCTCAGTATTCTGCAAGTTCAATCAGATCCCACTTTATCCTTCTAAACTCCAAGTATAGATCCTCAACCACCCTTAATATGACAAGCCCTTCATCCCCAGGGTCATCCTTGTAAAAGTCCTCTGGAATCCTTCCAATGCCAGCAGATCCTTCCTTTGATATGGGGCTCAAAACTGCTTTCAGTATTCCAAATGTGATCTGACCAGAGCCTTATACAGGAATGTATTTCTCCTCGTTTTCTAGTCGTCTTGAAATGAATGCTAACGTTACACTTGCCTTCCTAACTGCCAACTGAACCTGCATTTTAACTTTAAGAGAATCCTGAACTCAGACTCCCAAGTTCCTTTGTGCTTCAGGTTACTGAAGCTTTTCTCCATTTAGAAAATTATCTACACCTCTAATCTTCCTACCAAACTGCATAACTTCACACTTTCCCACACTATATTCCATTTACCAATTCTTTGCCTACCCTCTTGTGGTGAAAGGGTTAAAATTATGTCCCAATACATGTGTGATGTGCCAAGCAGTGGAATGTGGTGAAAGGGTTAAAATTGTGTCCCAATACATGTGTGAATCTAATCGAAAATGGAAGGTGTCGCTTAGTCCCGTGTGAATCTTATTACACACCTCCCCGTGTGAATCTTCTTATCTGTATGTAACCAGAATGGAATGTGTTTTTTAGCCTTGCTCTGCTGTTCACATGAATGTTTATATCTGGAAAAGAGTATATCAGCTGGAAAGGTCTCCAGTTCGGTTGAGTCTGCTCCGGGGTTACGTTTAACCGCCGAGCGTGGGTTGTTGGCAACCGCTCTACGAGAACTGACGGCTCCCAGTTCCGGTAACATGTAGAGTGAGTATAAGCCAGACCCGGGAGTCTGCTCCGGGGTTACGTTTAACCGCCGAGCGTGGGTTGTTGGCAACCGCTCTACGAGAACTGACGGCTCCCAGTTCCGGTAACACGTAGAGTGAGTATAAACCAGACCCGTTGTAAGTACGAGACCTGGTTGTGGCGACGCTGCGGGGAATAAAACACTTATATTCTAGCAGACTCGCCTCTTGGCTGTTTGTTCTGTGTCAGACTACTTTCCTGCGAGCCTGGTCCTTGACCTTGAGAATTTTTTAAAACAGTGGTTAGCACTGCTACCTCACAACACCAAGGACCAAGGTTCGATTCCAGCCTTGGGCAACTATCCATGTAAAGTTGCTCTGTGTCTGCATGGGTTTCCTCTGGTTTCCTCCCACAGTCCAAAGACGTCCAGGTTAGGTGAAATGGCCATGCTAAATTGCCCATCGTCTTAGTCAGATGGAAATGGGTCTGGGTGGGTTATTCTTCAGAATGTCAGTGTGGAATTGTTAGGCCGAAGGACCTGTTTCCACACTATAGGGAGTCTAATATGCCATCTAGTTTTGAACTCTCCCATCCTGGGGGAAAGACCCTGACTATTCACCCTATTTATGCCCCTCATGATTTTATAAACCTCTATAAGATCACCCCTCAGCCTCCAACGCTCCAGGCAAAGTAGCCCCAGCCTATTCAGCAGCTCCCTACAGCTGAAACCCTCCAAACCTGACAACATCCTTGTAAATTTTTTCTGAACCCTTTCAAGATACACAACATCCTTCCTCCAGCAGGGAGACTAGAATCTTGATGTAGGTGATGGTGAGCTGCCTTATTGAACTGTCACATCTGTGGGGTGTCAACTCTTATGCACACAGAGAAGAATCTAATGGCCCTCCAGTGCTACCCTCTGGATTACCATACCTGCCCTAATAATCACAGTCATAGTCTCCTGCTTCTAACCACAAGTCACATCTGATGCACTTAAGGGATGTCACTACCTGTTGGAAGAAAGTGTTAAGGAAACTTTCTCTCTGTCTGATGCATCACAGGGTCTGAAGCTCAGACTCCAGTTCATCAACACTGTGCTAATTTTCTCAAGCAACAGATATTTATTGTTCTTGTTGTTGCTGTGGATCACAGCATGAGTGTTTCAGCTGTAGAACATCACCTGCTTTGTCATTTCTATTTTTTTTTAAACTAATTAGGTTTTCAAGTTTCACTCAATTGTCCATTTATGCTTTTTAACAGAGACAACAGCCTTGTTTAGTTTATAAAATATGTTTAAGTCTTTACTGTCACTCTGTGTATACCTAACCCACCTCGCAGTCAAAGTTTAATGAATTCATCAGAGGAACAGGAACACATAATCCAGGCCAACAACTCTAACAGAGTGCAGTGGGGAACTGCATCACAGGGAGTTTGTCTTTTGGATTAGATATTAACCGAACAGAACATCTCCCTTCTCAGTGAAAGATTGCATGGCACTGATTTGAAGAAGAGCAGGAGAGATCTCCCCGGTGTCCTGACAAATGTTTATCCCTCAACATCAATAAGAACAGCTTATCCAACCATCAGCTATTTGCAGGATTTTGTTGTGCAGAAATTGCTTGGCAGGTTTCCTACAATGCAACAGTTGACTATATATTCCAAAAGTATTTGGGTTGCTTTATAAGTATTATCTTTCTATTTGTCTTTATTCCTGCAGCCATGTGATTGATAAAGCCCTTCAGTCTTTGATTCTTAAAGTAATTTGTTACTTATGGCTTTTCTGGCAGCAATTCCCACCATTCAGAACGCACCAGTATGATGTGTGGGCTCAGTATGGAGACTCTGCACTGACAGAATCATAACATTGTATAACTTTCAAGATCAGGTCCTTTGGGAAGAACATTCAGCAGCTTTCCATGCAACTCTGCCAGAGTGTTTGCTTAGCTCAATTCACTAAGCTCTTTAAGGTCTAGACATTGTATGCTGCACATTATCTAACAGCTTTCAACTGTGGGACTTTCATTATCCGTACATTCAGAAACTCAAAGCAAATAACTCGTTTTTAAAAGGAGACATTTTTTCTTCACCGCCATATTTAACATCTCTTACTCCAGCTGTTTTCAGTGATGCTCATGAACCAAAGCCATTAAAGGAAAATGTCTATGATGCTCTCCAGCTGTTTGCACACTGCTATAAAAGACATTAGGTTTTTGACCTTGGCTTTTAAACAGAAGTGCATTAGTAAATTTATACAACCTTGTTACATTACTGGAGAGGTTTTTTCCTCTACATTTGTCACCCATTTTTTTCACAGCTCAGTCCTAACGCCTTACTGAGTGGCCCAATTGAACATAACACCCACAGATTCCTCCCTTTCAGACAATAAGCCAAATCTCCTTGGAAAAGTAATGGCAAGTAACCAACACACATTGATATCTGTAAAGCAGACAGCAGGTTCAGGGGAAAACAGCAGATATCATGATTTGAAAATTGTCAGAACCTGTCAGCCAATTCTTGTCATCCCACCATTTGTTTTGCATAGGCAGCATTGTGCTCAGAGACCACTGTTAACTTTAAGTGCTTGCTGGGCTTGCACAATGCCCATCAAACTCACCACAGAAAACTAAGGTTCATAATTAACTGAGGAAGATAATATTTAAACAGTAGAATTTTTGCTCAAACAATGTCAACTTCTCTCATTTGGAAAGGGTACACTTTAGAGTACAATGTCTCACTTGGGAGTACATCTTCCTGGAGATTAAATTTTAAATGACTTGAACATTTTTAAATTTTGTTTTGGAAGATTCCTTTGAGTTTTCTTTCTCCTTTCTCGTTCTTAGTCCAATTTTTTTTAACTTCTCTATTTCTTCCTCCATCAAGCCTATGTTTATTTCCCAATACTTAAATCTCACTAGCTGAAGAAGCACATTTTTGATCTCATTGTTCCCAAAAGGTCCCAGATGCAGAGTTTTCTTCATCACACTATCTGCAGCTTACACTTCTTGCAAGTTGCATAACTAATTCCAGTCGTGCTGAACATTAACAGTAAGTCTAACAGTTCATGCTGTGAGATGACTCACTGCAATGAGATTCATGTTATGAACCTTATAGTTCAGTCTAAGTGATTCTGGCAAACAACTATGCTGGGACTGGGGAGCAAAACAGGCTTCCTAATTTTTCAACAAGCCTAAATTTAAACAGTATTATCTAGCATCACCATTTCATGCACAGAATAAGTGCAGACCATTCAGCCCAACTGGCTGAGGACAGTGTTTACACATCATGTTGTTTATGGGTCTGAAGGAGTTAACAGTTGATTGAGGACATTAAGTATCAGCCACTGTGATAATGGCACAGGAATCTGGTCACAGTAAAAGGAGGAGCTGTCGAAAGGTGTGTCAGGGCGGACCGAGAACTGGAAGGGGCATGGGGTGGACCGAGAACCGGAAGGTGGGTAGGGGCGGGCTGCCTTAGAGCGGTCGGAAGGTGGGAGGGGCGGGGGCTTGCTGGGTCTGTATTGTCTGCACTTTTGTATGTAACGGTATTGTCTAATGTATAAATGTCATTGTCACTGTCTTGTCACATGTGGAACTGGGATTTGAGGTTTGTCCTCCTCTCCCTGTAAAATGGTTGAACGGTAGGGTTCGGGGCCTAGCTTTGCTGCTCCTCTCCCTTGTAAAACTGCTGTCTTTTGTGTACAGCTGTCAATGTTTTTTGTAAACTGTTTTGTAATTTGTTTAATAAAATTAAAATAAAAGGAGGAGCTGGTTGGAGACAGACCGGAGGCACTGTGCTCCTAACTGTCTCTGCAATAATGTGGGCCATATTCCTGGAAGCTGTAAAAAGTGCAGCAATGCAATGAAATTTGTGCTGTTTACTCAAAAAGATTATTTTAGTTAGATCAGATAGGTGGTCATCCCCATTCACAACAGGTCACTTTGCGTTTGAAGGAATCCACAAGGACTCCATGATATTAATCTGGTGGCAGTGAGGAAGTGGCGATTGTAGATCAAACTTAGAGACTGTGGTGTTTCCTTGCATCTGCTGTTCTTGTTTCCATCTGGTAGAGGTCATCTATTTGTAAGGTGTTATTAAAAACTGTGTGGTAAATTGATTCAGAGTGAATGTGAATAATGAAGGCTTTGTCTGGAACCCTGTTGAGCTTCTGGAGGGTTGTAGGAGGTCACTCATGGAGAGTATTTTATCACATTCATGATAATGCAACTTGCAAATAGCCGACATACAATTGAGGGGGTTACTTGTCCCAGGACTCCCAGCCTCTGACTTGCTTTTGTAGTCACAGCATTTATATTGCTACTGCAGTTCAGTTTCCAGCCAACTATGAGCCCCAGAATGTTGGCAGCTCGAGAAAATTTAGCAATTTGATCCGAACGTTACTTTCTATTTATTACCCAAGCCTGAATGTTAAGCATGACACTTTACATATTGATCCTTGCAGCTTCAGTAGCCAAGGGGCTGCAAATGATACTGAACATTGCACAATCATCAGCGAACATCCCCTTCTGACCCTGTGATGGAGGGAAGGTCTTCGATGCAGTAGCTGAAGATGGTTGGGCCTAGGACACTCTCCTGAGTAAAATCCTGGAATTGAGATAATTGAACTCTTATTGTGACTCCACCAGGAGAGTTTCACTTGAAACTCCATATCGAAATCAATTTTATTTGGGGTCCTTGGTAGGATAATAAATAATAACATTAGGAAATAAGAAATGGAAGCAGGACTAAGCTATTTTATGGTTCAGAGCTGAAAATGTGTTGCTGGAAAAGCGCAGCAGGTCAGGCAGCATCCAAGGAGCAGAAGAATCGACGTTTCGGGCATGAGCCCTTCTTCAGGATGCTCCTTAGATGCTGCCTGACCTGCTGCGCTTTTCCAGCAACACATTTTCAGCTCTGAACCAAAAAAATAGCTTAGTCCTGCTCTGATCTCCAGCATCTGTAGTCCTCACTTGCTCCTATTTTTTGGTTCAACCTGTTTATGGCCTTGGTGTCACTTTCCTATCTGTTTCCCCATGGCCTTTGAGACTCATGCCATTCAAACTCAGCATTGAAGATATTGAGAGACCTAGTGTCCACTGTACAAAAATGACCATTCGAGAGAAGGAATCATTCCTCAACTCAGTCTTATTTTTAAATTAATATTCTCTAGTTCTAGATTCACCCACCAGGAGAAATGCCCTCTCGACAAGTACCCTGTTAAGACCCCTCAAAATCGTGCATGTTTCAATAAGATCATTTCTCTTTCTTTTAAACTCCAGTGTACAGGCTCAATCCTTTCTCGTAAACCCAGCCCATCCTCCAAGGATCATTAATGATTATTTTTTTCTTAATCGTTCCCAGCATGTTTCCCCCTTAAGTAAGAAGATCAAAAAGTACAAGTAGTGCAGGCTTCGTCTAATCAATGCCTGTACATTGCAAGCAAGACTCCCTTTACTTTTCCAACTCATAAATAAAGGCCTACATTACATTTGCTTTCCTAATTATTTGCTGCGCCTGCAGGCTGATGGTTTATGATTCAAATTCTAGAATGCCAAGGTCTCTCTGATGTAGCATTCTGTAGTATCTCTATATTTAAACAATACTCGGATTTTCTATTCTTGCTGCCAAAGTGAACAACCACATATTTTTCCACATTGCACTCTATCTATAAACTTTTGCCAACTTACCTACCAATCTTTATTTCAATGCAAAATCTAGTAGGAATGAATTTTACTGGAAACCAATTTGGACAAGTTTCATAGAGGGATTCATACAGGTTAATAAGTTTAGATCCAATGAGGTCCAGAGCGAGATAGCCAATTGTATATAAAATTGCATTGATGGTAGAAGACAGGATGTGATAGAGGGTTGTTACTTGGACTTGAGGCATGTGATCAGTGGTGTGCCATAAGGATTGGTTTGGGTCGGCTGTTGTTTGTCATTTACATTAAAAATTTGGATGTGAATAGAGGAGGTATGGTAGTAAGTTTGTGGATGACACCAAACATTGGGTGTACAGTGAAGAAAGTTATCTAAGAATACAGCGAGGTCATGATCAATAGGCCAATGGTCCAAGAAGTGGCAGATAGAGTTTAATTTAAATAAATATGAAGTGTTGATTTTGGTAAGGCAAACCAGGGCAAGACTTACATAGTTAATGATAGGGCCCTGGGGAATGCTGTTGAACATAGGGACATGAGGTTGCAGGTTCATAGTTCCTTGAAGGGAGATTGGGTAGTGAATGCAGTGTTTGGTACGCTTAATTTATTAATTATAGAATTAAGTATAGGAGTTGGGATGTCATGTTGCAGCTGCACAAGACATTGGTGAAGCCACTTTAGGAGTATTGTGTACAATTCTGATCACCCTGCTATAGGAAGGATGTTGTAAAACTAGAAAGGGTGCAGAAAATATTTACAAGCACGTTGCTGGTACTGGAGGGTTTGAGTTATGGGGCGAGTCTGGATTGGTTGGGACTTCTTTCCCTGGAGCATCAGAGGTTGTGGAGTGATGTTAGAGATTTATAAAATCATAAAGACATAAATAAGATGAATAGCCAAGGTCTTTTTCCAACGGAGGGAGAGTCCAAAACTCGAGGGCATAGGTTTAAGGTGAGAGGCAAAAGGTTTAAAAACAGCCCGAGAGGCAATTTATTCATACAGAATACATGTATGAAACGAGCTACAGTACAGGCAGATACAATTATAACATTTAAGAGAGATTTGGACAGGTACATGTATAGGAACTGTTTAGAGGGGTATGAGCCAAACAGAAAAATGGGACTAGTTTATTTTAGGATACCTGGTTGACATGAATGTGTTGGACAGAAGGGTTTGTTTCTGTGCTATTTGACTCAAATCCTATCTAGATCTGTAATGCTATCTTTCCAAACTTGCCTCATTACCTATGCACCATATCCATCATACTTTCCCTCTTTGCACAGGCAGAGGTACTTGCCAGAGCTTGGATCTCCCAGGATTCCAGGTGTCTGTGCCATCTTTAAAGGCCAACTGTGAAACCAGTCAAGCAGTGGACATCTAGAGTTGCACTTCACCGTTCATGAAAATTGTTCCTGACGGGTGGGAATGAGGGAAATTGGCAATCTGCTTTCCTGACCGGGATCTAGAGGTAAAAACAATGACTGCAGATGCTGGAAACCAGATATCTGGATTAGTGGTGCTGGAAGAGCACAGCAGTTCAGGCAGCATTTGAGGAGCAGTAAAATCGATGTTTCGGGAAAAAGCCCTTCAGGAGGAATCTAGAGGTGCTGGTGAATGGATGGGCTGCATGTGGTTGCTGCCCATTAAATGTATCCAAAGATGGCATGGTGGCTCAGTGGTTAGCACTGCTGCCTCATTGAACCTGGGTTCAATTCCATCTTCAGGAGACTGTGTGTGGAGTTTGCACATTCTCCCAGTGTCTGCGTGGGTTTCCTCTGCATGCTCCGGTTTCCTCCCACAGTCCAAAGATGTACAGGCTAGGTGAATTGGTCATGCTAAATTGTCCATAGTGTTCAGGGGTGTGTAGGTTAGTTGCATTAGTCATGGGAAATGTAGAGTTATAGGGTAGGGGAATGGATCTGGGGGGTCAGTGTGGACTTGTTGGGTTGAATGGCATGTTTCTACACTGTAGGGATTCTACGATACTTTGGAAGGCCAAAGGGGCAAGTGGTGAGCTGCAGCCTCCAGCTTTCAGCTCTGACTTACATGTCGGGAATAGTTGCTATCTCGTTTCTATCCACTGAGACGGAGAATGGGAAACTATAGAAATAAGGATGCACGAAACAAAAAAAAAAGGAAATAAAGATTGATGGATGCTGAAAATCATAAACAAAAACAGAAATTGTTGAAAAAACTCAGCAGGTATGGTAGCATCTGTGAAGAGAATACAGAGTAACATTGCTGAAACTATTTCTGGCTCACGGATGCTTCAACCCAAGTACATCCAAGAGAGGGAGTTGAGGGGGAGGGTGGTTTGAGAGTTTGGTATTCACTTGGAGCCAAGCTATCCCAGATCTGATGTACATGAGATAATAGTCAGAATTTGCTCTCATCCTAAACATCGATAAAGTGTCCTACAAAATCAGCATTCTAACAGCATTTTTCTCAAAGAAAATTTATTTCTCTCCATCTCACGTTGCTATGCTCCTCCTTTGTTGGCAACTTTCATGTGTGGTATTATTCTCCATCTGTAAAGCTAGCCATTGAGGATTGAGGAGGTATCCCTCTACGATGGCATCACTTGTATGCCAGATATTTCAACACAAGCAATTTCAGGCTGGGAACACAAAAATGAGCAAGCTTTTTTTTTAACAAAGCTCACCCTCAGGCGAGGCACAGGCCAATTGGAATGCCTTTATCTAGACCAACCTGATCGCTAAACTTGGCAAGGACAGGCAGATTCAGCTGTGTGATGTGGTGCATAGGCTCAACATTTTTAATCCATTGCATGTGGCATCCAGACCCATTCCCAATAAATGAAAGAGTTAGATTCCACCTTTCCCTATATTAAACTGAACATTGCAAAAGAGGTACTGCACCTGATTGTGGAAAGATATGAGAAGGAAATGTTCACTTGTGGGAATATCGCCAGATAGATTCAGTGTCAGCTAACTGCTTACTCATGTCAAAAGAAAATGAGCAAAGTAGTGACAGGAATACATAGCTGTAGGGAAGAGAGCAACAATAGCTATTTGACGTAATGATTCATGAAACAAATGTACTCTCATTAACTGCTTATAAATGGGAGTAAGTTTACTAAGTAACAGCACTTTAGAGAATTGTTATTAATTCTATAAAGATACAAAGTACCTCAGCTCCTCAGAGACTTTTACCTAACCTTGAGTCGGTTAGCAGGAATAAGCTTATCATAGTGAGTTTTGCTGTACATAAACTTTCTACATGGTATTGCACATAATAGATTGATTAGTAAAGAGTATTAATGAATCATAGAACATAGAAGAATACAGCGCAGTACAGGCCCTTTGGCTCTCGATGTTGTGCCGATCCAAGCCCACCTAACCTACACTAGCCCACTATCCTCCATATGCCTATCCAATGCCCGCTTAAATGCCCATAAAGAGGGAGAGTCCACCACTGCTACTGGCAGGACATTCCATGAACTCATGACTCGCTGAATAAAGAACCTACCCCTAACATGTGTCCTATACCTACCAGCCCTTAATTTAAAGCTATGCCCCCTCGTAATCATGTCAATGTTTCCTGTTCCTCAAATTTCTAACACAAGGATATCGTTATGTCTAATACAGTAACAAAGATGTCACAAAATGGTAATTTTAGCTGACAATGCAACCAATATTACACTCCTTTTGTTTCTTGCTGTGTGACATACACCAGCACACTGAGGATATGCAAACCTAGACCAGAAAAATACAGGGCAAAGCATTAATTGATTCAAAAGGAGGAATCCTTACAAGGGTGCTGGTAACTTGATGTCTTTGCAAATATCATGGCATGAGGAGAAATTGAAAACTTTCAGATCTCAGAGAAAAACTTTTTCTAATTCTGTATGCAGAGGATGTAAAGGGACCATTATCCAAGTGATAACAAGCTGATACATCATTGTTTTTGCAGGATTCTGCCCTTGTTTTCATCTTCCTCTACTCAAACCCCTTTTGATTTACAACACCATCTAGATCGGTAATGAAGACAGGACAAAAAAAACTAGCCAGGAGTCCCAAGTAAATCACATAATGCGATTTTGAGACATTCTATCCATAGGTTGATGGAAGAAGTAAGGAAATTGATAAAATACTCATGTATTACATGTGGCAGTATAGTATAATATGTGGCTAGAAGTGAACGGTTCTTTTTGTGTAAAGAAATCACGAGTAAAATGTAAAGGGATGTTTCTGACTGCCTTGATGAAGAGTATAACTGCTTACGGTGGAACAATAGACTAATGAAGGCTGATTTACAGTCACTACAAACTGCTAACGTATGCCTCTTCATACCAGCTTCTGCCAAGCCAAATTCAGACAGGGAACAATGATATTTTTCAATTCAGAACAAAGTACCAAGGCCTGATTTTAAACACTTCACCCAGCCGTGTGGAACAGTGTGGGTGGGAGGGTTTCTAATGCGCTCCAAGTTAATATGTATCCCCGCTCACTAAAATTCTCGCACCCTCCATTTCCTCAATTGATTTGTGCCTGAATTTATATGTAGGTCAGACACACTCCCTAGAGCAGCTGAGGCTGAACTTAAAAGGTGAACTGGTGCCCAGATAATGACAAGTGCACCACCTCAGGTGGTCTATAAAGATCAGTAAAATCTCTAGGCTGGTAGGTTAAATATGGTTGGCAGATACTTCCCACATGCACTCCCAGTTTAAGTGGAAATTATACAAGTTTCTTACAGAGCAGCAGGAGCAAGTGGCCTGACTTCTCCACCAACTGATCACAAACTGTCCTGCTTGCTTGCTCCCAATTTTAATGTGCCTTGTGGAGGGGAACTGTACGTGTGGCTCTCTGACCCCTGCACCACTTACAACACATGGTTAAACTCACTGAGGTGGCAACCAACCCCATCACTTCACCCACAGTCTCCAAGTGAAAAACTGTATTAGAGAAAGGCCCATCTCTAATTCAGTGACTCCATTAAAGCCGAGGTTCCTGCATGAGTAACAAACAATATGGGATTAAAACTCCCTCACTGTCCCCAATAAACATTCCTGGGACAGAAGACAGCAGAGTAAAGCTTCCTCCACACTTTTAAACTGAAAGTAAAGTCTACTCTACTCTTTAAAATGAAAGTAAACTATACAAAGCCTCCAACACTGTCCCTATCAAACTCTCCCAGGATGGGGGACAGCATGGGGTTAGATACAGAGTTAGGCATCCTCAATACTTCTAAACTGAAAGTAAAGCCTCCTTTACACTGTCCCATCAAACACTTCCAGGATAGGTACGGCAGAGGGTTAGATATAGAGTAAAACTCTACTCTTTTCATCTGAAAATAAACTGAAAGCAAAGCTTCCCCAATACTGTCCACATCAAACATTCCAGGTCAGGCACAGCAAAGGGTTAAATATTGACTACATCTCCCTCTACTCTTTTAAAATGAAAGTAAAGGCCCTTTGACATTGTCCCCACCAAACACTTCCAAGACAAGGACATTGCTGAGTTAGAATCAGAGTAAAACTCCCTGTACAGCTTGAGAGGATTACAGGGTAGATAGGGAAGAACTCAAAAATGGACTGAGGAGAGCTAGGAGGGAAGGGGAACAACAAAGCCTTGGTTAGAAGGATTAGGGAAAACCCAAAGGCGTTCTATACTTACTTGAAGAATAAGGGAATGATAAGAGAGGAGGATTGGGCCGATCAGGGGTAGTGGAGGGAACTTGTGCCTGGAGTCTGAAGAGGTAGGGAAGGCCCTTAATGAGTTTTTTGCTTCAGTATTCATTAGAGAGCCACCTTGTTGATAGTGAGAACACTGTGGACGAGGTTAATAGGCTTGAAAAGATTAATATTAAGAAAGTGAATGTGCTGCAAATTCTGGGAAGCATCAAGATAGATAACTCCCCATGGCCAGACCAGATATATCCAAGGTTACTACAGGAAGCGAGGAATGAGATTGCAGCACCTCTGACGATGATCATTGCATCCTCACTCTCCATAGGAGTAGTACCGAATGACTGGAGGGAGGTGAATGGTGTTCCTCTGTTCAAGAAAGGAAATAGGGAAATCCCTGGGAATTACAGACCAGTCAGTCTTAGTCTGTGGTAAGCAAGGTACTGGAAAGGACTCTGAGATAGGATGTATGGCTATTTGGGAAAATACAGTTTGATTAAAGATAGTCAGCATGGCTTTGAGAGAGGCAGATCATACCTCACAAACCTTATTGAGTACTTTGAGGATGTGACAAGACAAGTTGACGAAGGTCAAGCAATCAAAGGTAGGTGGTATGGGATACAGAGAAATTTGGCTATCTAGATACAGTATTGGCTGGCTGAAAGAAGACAGCCAGTGGGTAGTGGATGGAAAGTATTCTGCCTTGAGGTTGGTGACCAGTGGTGTCCCGCAGGGATCTGTTCTTGGGCCTCTGCTCTTTGTAGGTTTTATAAATGACTTAGATGAAGAAGTGGAAGGGTGGATTAGTAAGTTTGCCGATGACACAAAGGTCAGTGGTGTTGTAGGTAGTGTTGAGGGCTTTTGCAGGCTACAACAAGGCATGGTCAAGATGAAGAGCTGGACTGAGAAGTGGCAGATGGAGTTCAACTTGGATAAATGTGAAGTGATTAATTTTGGACAGTCGAATTTGAAGGCTGAATACAGGGTTAAAGATAGGATTCTTGACAGAGTGGAAGAACAGGGCCTCTTGGAATCCACGTACATAGATCCCTCAAAGTTGCCACCGAAGTTGACAGGGTTAAGAAGAAGGAGTACGCTGTTCTGGCTTTCATTAACAGTGGGATTGAGTTTAAGAGCTGCGAGGTTTTGCTTCAGCTCTATAAAACCCTGGTTAGACCACACTTGGAATATTGTGTCCAGTTCTGGTCGCCTCATTATAGGAAGGATACAGATGTTTTAGAGAGGGTGAAAAGGACATTTACCAGGATGCTGCTTGGATTGGAGGGTTTGTCTTATGAAGAGGGTTTGAGTGAGCTAGGGTTTTTTGCGCTGGAGAATAAAGAAGACAGGTGACTTGGTAGATGTGTACAAGGTAATGAGAGGCATAGATAGAATAGATAGCCAGTGACTTTATCCCGAGGCAGGAATGACTGTCATGAGGGGTCATAAATTTGAGGTGGTTGGAGGAAGATATGGGAGATATCAGAGGTATGTTCTTTATACAAAAAGTGGTAGGTGCGTAGAATTCACTACCAGCGGTGTTGTAGAATCAGAGACATTAGGGACAATTAAGCGGCTGCTGGACAAGCACATGGATGGCAGTAAATTTAGGTGTAGGTTAGGTTGGTCTTAGATTAAGATAAATGCTTGGCACAATATTGCGGGCAGAAAGGCCTGTACTGTGCTGTGCTGTTCTATGTACTTTAAAAAGGAAGACAGACAAAGGCAGCAACCACATGGTCAGAGAAAAAAAACCTATACTGCTGTCTGACACAGCAGTGAATCTGCACAGTGACTGTCTTTGCTGCTTAAGTTCAACTACCTCTGGACATTGGGGTGCATCTAAGAAATGTTAACAACAGCGAAATTCACAGCTGACCTTGCAGGAAACTGTGTAGGAGAGCTCACAGCACAGGTACAGGTAAGTGTATAGGTTTTGAAAGTAACCTTGCTGTAAACCTGCAGCAGTGAGGAGAATGGGTTCTTTCTTGACGAGATCGGTCTCTTGATTAAATTTTAAAAATGCAAACCATAAGTTAGCCTCGATCAGTTTTTAGAACATGAAGGAGCAAACATGGCCTTCAGTAGAGTAATGTGCACTTCCTGTCAGATGTGTAAGTTTAGGGAGAGCTTCCATGTTACTGATGATTATGTCTGCAGGAAGTGTTTTTGGTTACAATTCCTCTCTGCTCTCTCTCTATCAGATCTCAAGGATCGGTTGGAGCAGGAGTAAGAGGCAATAAGGAATTTATAAGAGCTAGGGGTGTGATGGATGGCAGTTATAGGAAGAGAGGAAGGCTGTAGATGGGTTATCTCCAGGAAAGGTAGGAGAGGGAGGCAAGTAGTGCAGGAGTCTCCTGTGGTTATCCCCAGCCCAAACAAGCATGCTGCTTTGGAAAATGTTGGGATTGATGGACTCAGGGGAATGTAGCACCAACATTCTGTTTCAGTACCAGTTTCAGGTACTGAGAATGGGTCTAAGAAGTGAGGTACGTCTGGTTCCAAGCGATTGATTGTAATAGGGGACTGTCTCGTCAGAGGCTCAGACAGATTTTTCTCTGGCCGACAGTGAGAAATCAGAATAGTGTGTTGCCTCCTTATTGCCAGGATTAATGATAGCTCAGAGAGGGTGCAGAATGTTCTCAAAGGGGAGAGGGACCAGCAGGAGGTAGTTGTACACATTGGAACTAATGTCATAGGAAGGGAAAAAGGATGAGATTCTGAAGGGAGAATATAGAAAGTTAGGCAGGAATTTAAAAAGGGGTTCCTCAAGGGTAGTAATATCTGGATTACTGCCAGTGCTATGAGCTAGTGAGGGTAGGAATAGGAGGATAGAGTAGAAAAATGTGTGGCTGAGGGTTCACATTTTTGGATCATTAGAAACTCTTCTGGGGTAGAAGTGCCCTGTACAAGAGGGATGGATTGCATCTGAATTGGAAGGGGACTAACATACTGGCAGGGAGATTTACTGGAGCTGCTCAGGAGGGTTGAAACTAGTAAACTGAGGGGGGGTGGGGGACCCTTGGACAGTGTGAGTAAAGAGACTGGTACAGTTAGGAAAAGGAGCCAAACAGTCAGGGCAGGAGGAACAAAGCAGAGAACAAGATAGTATGATAAATTAAACAGCATTTATTTCAATATAAGAGGCCTAACAGGGAAGGCAGATGAACTCAATGCATGGTTAGGAACATGGGACTGGGATATCATAGTATTACAGGAACTGGCTCAGGGATGGACAAGACTGGCAGCTTAAATGTTCCAGAATACAAATGCTATAGGAAAGATAGAAAGGGGGTCAAGAGATAGTGGGTCGGCATTTCTGATAAGAGATAGCTTTACTTATGGAGGATATTCCTTGGAATACTTTCAGATAACCTATTTGGGTGGAACTGAGAAATGAGAAAGGGATGATCACCTTCTTGGGATTGTATTATAGATCCAACAATAGTCAGCTGGAAATTGAGAAACAAATTTTTAAGAAGACCTCAGTCATCTGTAAGAATAATAGGGTGGTTATGGTAAGGGATTTTAACTTTCCAAACACAGACTGGGACTGCCATAGTGTTAAGGGTTCAGATGGAGAAGAATTTGTTTAGTGTGTACAAGAAAATTTTCTGATTCAGTATATGGATGTACCTACTAGAGAAGATGCAAAACTTGACCTACTCTTGGGAAATGAGGCAGGTTTGGTGACTGAGGTGTCAGTGGGGGAGCACTTTGGGGCCAGCGACCACAATTCTATTAATTTTAAAATAGTGATGAAAAAAGATGTAGTTCGAAATTGGAGGATGGCCAATTTTGATTATATTAGGCAAGAACTTTCAAAATTTGATTCAGGGCAGATGTTCACAGGTAAAGAGACAGCTGGAAAATGGGAAGCCTTCGAAAGTTAGATAAGAGTCCAAAGGTAGTATATTCCTGTTTGGGTGAAGGGAAAGGCTGGTAGTTGTAGGGAATGCTACATGAAATGACTAACCAAATTGAGGGTTTGGTTAAGAAAAAGGAAGCACATGTCAGGTATAGACAGGATAGATCGAGTTAATCCTTAGAGTACAAAGGCAGTAGGAATATACTTAAGAAGGAAATCAGGAGGCCAAAAGGGGGACATGAGATTGCTTTGGCAAATAAGGTTAAGGAGAATCCAAAGGATTTCATAAATATATTAAGGACAAAAGGGTAACTAAGGAGCGTAGGCTCCTCAAAGATCAGCAAGGCAGCCTATGTGTGGAACCACAGGAGGTGGGGGAGATACTAATTGAGTATTTTGCATCAGTGTTTACTATGGAGAAGGACATGGAAGATATAGAATGTGGGGAAATGGATGGTGGCATCTATTAAGATAAAGTTAGTAAGTTTTCAGATGATACCAAAATTAGAGGTGTAGTGGACAGTGACAAACGCTACCTCAGAGTACATTGGGATCTTGATCAGATGGGCCAATGGCCTGAAGAGTGGCAGAAAGAGTTTAATTTAGATAAATGTGAGGTGCTACATTTTGGAAAGGCAAATCAGCTTGGACTTATGAATTTAATGGTAAGATCCTAGGGAGTGTTGCTGAACAAAGATACCTTTGAGTGCAGATTCATAGTTCCTTGAAAGTGGAGTTGCTTGTCGATAGGATAGTGAAGGCAGCGTTCAGTATGCTTTCCTTTTTTGGTCAGAGCATTGCATATAGGAGTCAGCAGGTCATATTGCAGCTGTACAGGACATTGGTTAGGCCACTTTTGGAATATTGTGTGCAGTTCTGGTCTCCCTCCTATAGGAAGGATATTGTGAAACTTGAAAGGGTGCAGAAAAGATTTACAAGGATGTTGCCAGGGATAGAGAATTTGAAATATAGGGAGAGGACGAATAGCTGGGGCTGTTTTCCCTGGAGCATCGGAGGCTGAGGGGTGATCTTATGCAGGTTTATAAAATCATGAGGGGCATGGATAGGATAAATAGACAAAGTCTTTTCCCTGGGATGGGGGAGTCCAGAACTAGAGATCAGAACTGTAGGTTTAGTGTGAGAGGGGAAAAATTTAAAAGGGACTGAAGGGACAACTTTTTCACAGAGGGTGGTGTGCATATGGAATGAACTAACAGAGGAAGTGGTGAAGGCTGGTACAACATTTAAAAGGCATCTGGGGGGGTATATGAATAGGAAGGGTTTAGAGGAATATGGGCCAAGTGCCGGCAAATGGGACTAGATTAGGTTAGGATATCTGCTCAGCATGGACGAGCAGATCTGTTTCTATATTGTACATCTCCATGACACCAGGTTAAACATGGACAAGGAAACTAAGTCTTGCTGATTACCAAGTATCATCTGCCCTCAGCTGATGAATCGGTACTCTTCTATGTTGAACAACCCTTGGAGGAAGTATGGGCAGTGGAAAAGGTGCAAAATATACTCTCGTAGAGGATTTCAGTGTCCATCACCAGAGTGGCTTAAGAGGGAAATCAGGAGGGCAAAAAGGTGACATGAGATAGCTTTGGCAAATAGAGTTAAGGAGAATCCAAAGGGTTTTTACAAACACATTAAGGACAAATGGGTAACTAGGGAAAGAATAGGGCCCCTCAAAGATCAGCAAGGCAGCCTTTGTCTGGAGCGCAGAAAATGGGGGAAGAAATTAAACGAGTATTGTGCATCAGTATTTACTGTGGAAAAGGACACGGAAAATGAAGAATGTAGGGAAATAGATAGTGACATCTTGAAAAATGACCATATTACAGAGGAGGAAATGCTGGATGCCTTGAAACACATAAAAGTGGATAAATCCCCAGGACCTGACCAGGTGTACCCTAGAACTCTTTGGGAAACTAGGGATTGCTGGGCCTCTTGCTGAAATATATATATCATCGATAGTCACAGGTAAGGTGACTTTGAAGAAGTAACAAAGAGGATTGATGAGGGCAGAGCGGTAGATGTGATCTTTATGGACTTCAATGAGGCGTTCGACAAGGTTCCCCATGGGAGACTGGTTAGCAAGCTTAGACCTCACGGAATATACGGTGAACTAGCTATTTGGATACAGAACTGGCTCATAAGGTAGAAGACAAAGGGTGGAGGCTTGTGACCAGTCGAGTACAGCCAAAAACAGAGGAGAAGGTTTTTGAGAAAATCAAAAAAGGGAGTGCAAGCACTCACACCCACTACATAAGTGGTCCACGGACTCCACAGCACCACAGAGGAGATCTTTTACTGAGAGCATTTATTAAACTTGCCTCATTACACATCAGCAGATCTGAAATAGCCTAGTCCCTCGTTGGAACCACAACATATTGTTCTAGGAAACTGGAGTACACTTTATGAATTATTCCTCATGGCTACTTTACCAATCTGACTTTCTCAATCTATTTGGAGATTAATTCACCTACAATTAGTGTACTGCCTTTTCTACATGTCCTCAATATTTCCTGATTTAATCTCTGTCCTGCCTGACAGGTGTTAAGAGATCTGCAGTGCCTTCTTCCGCTTGTTATTTCTTACCTCCACCTATATTGAAATCTACACTTTCTGATCCAAGGTTTTTTTTGCTATTGTACTTATTCCATCTCAAGCTGACAAAGCTACTCCACCTAACCTTTACTTCCTGCCTGTCCTACTGCAGAACAGATCACAGTTTTAGAATGACAACAATTGTTCTACTTACTTAGAATCCAGAACAGTATTGCTAAGCTGTACCATGTCTGACTGGCTGGCTGTTTCAAAGCTTAATAAAAATTGAAAGAACTGCAGGTACTGGAAATCGGACACAAAAACAAAAATTGCTGGAAAAGCTCAGCAGGTCTGGGAGCATCTGTGGAGAGAAATCAGAATTAATGTTCCGTATCCAGTGACCCTTCCTCAGAATTGGCTTAAAGCTTTAATGGAGTGAAAAATGTTATTGCTGAAGAATTTGTGATTAAAAAAAGTCTGAGAAACCATCTACCAAAAGATCTTATTTTTTATACTATCACCACTTTGAATTGCTAGTTTGACTGATATTTGTGGATAACTGAATCTTGTGCTACCTTCAAGAGTGGGTGATGGCACTTAATTGCGCTAAAAGACAAGTTTCCAACACTGGGATGAATGTTTGCAACTAAATTCTCAGAACTTTAAAGGCAGGCTGAGTTTTGCAAAAGAAAGGTGACAGAAAGCACTGTGTCATGTATTTGCCCGCCAAGCACAAAGAAGGTCACCAGAATTGACCCTTGCAAATTCCCTGCATGTGCAAGTAGGCCGATTCCCAACAGCAATAACGATGTGCGACAGGGAAGGTACTGCACTTTGGCATGAGTAGCTGCTGCTCTGCCTCCTTTGGGAAGCATTCATCTATTCCAGAGCACGATTGACACTGAGTGGCAGTGGTGTCAGTTACGTGGGACATTGAGGATGACTGTAGGATAGAAACTGGAGTGTAATGGGCATGGGTCAAAGTGGCTGGCCAGGGTTGTCTGAGGAAGGGAAGTAGGCTAGCTGAGGAAGGGCCAGAATGTTTAACTGAAGGTATTCGCTCAGTAAGCCCAGGTGATACTGGGTTGGTTGCCATTATAGCGCCAGCACTTTTAATCCCTTAACACAATGGGGCAAGTGTCGTGTTCCCGGATATTTTCTTCTAATTTCTTTGGAAATGTTTTGAAGAGGAGTTTGAGATGTTAACAATGTCATTCTCTCCACAGTTGCTGCCAGAACTGCTGAGTTTCTTCAGCAGTCTCTGCTTTTATTTACCAAGGAAGCCTCCCTACCTTTCTTCAAGAGTGGGGCTTTCTGTGCTTACCTTGGTGTTTTGAGGATCACGTTAAGAAACTGCAAATAAAGAGTCACTGAAGGAAGTGATGTCACATCTCATTTGACCTAAAGGTGTGGACCAACAAATGAAATGGGGTTTACTTGTGCTCCTGTACTCGTGGAGTGCAAATATGGCCACAAGAAGGCGTCAGTTCAAGTTACAGTGACGTACCACTTACCTCAGTAAGTACACACAATAAATTATCACGAGAATGACTCGTGAATCACATATAACAAGCAACAAGGAAGTTCTTGTCCTAAGCCACACTTTCCTGACAGACAGACTCTGGCTCCATATTTAAAGAGCAACTGGACACCACTTCACTTGCTGGGAGTTTTTATGGTGGCAGCTCCCAACACCTGAAAAATGCCCACCAAGTAGCAGAAACGTGCCACACAGTTCAGTGATGCTTTGGTACAGCTACTGTTGAATGGAGCAAGGGACAGAATGGAGGCCATCTTCACGGGGAATGAGACCAGGAGGTCATCCCATCAAACC
Organism: Chiloscyllium plagiosum; assembly: GCF_004010195.1. Classification (NCBI taxonomy): domain Eukaryota; kingdom Metazoa; phylum Chordata; class Chondrichthyes; order Orectolobiformes; family Hemiscylliidae; genus Chiloscyllium; species Chiloscyllium plagiosum. The sequence continues at coordinate 68,483,727 of NC_057726.1, read as the reverse complement.
TGTTGACTTGGACTGAAATAGCAGACTGTGCACCAATGCCCTTTTTGAACTAGTGGTGTAAGGAAATGAATGACTTGCTACCCTCCACAAGTGTAAATGGCACAATCGTCTCTGTGCCAACTCACACTCTCAGATCCATCACGCGTTTAACTCTCCCTCTGCACAGGGATCTCACAAAAGGCAGAGCCTGCTAGCTTGGTATCACAGACATCATATGCACTCCGAGGCTTAGACCCATACGCTCAAGCTGCTAACCGTTCTGAGGCACTGCACTCCCTACTCACTTACTTCAGATGGACACCACGTGGCATGGCTCCACATACTCTCAAACCCTGCTCACACACCCACTGCTACCAGATTCAAACCTTCTCTATCTCAGTGCAGCCCACAGCCTACTGAAAGGGCCAAAAAGTAGTGGAGATGGTCCCCAGTCATAAAGATCCTCACCTCCCCTGAGGAAGGGGCAACAGAGAAGAATGGGAACCATTCCTCTTGTGATGGAGAGATACAATGATCACAAAATCCAGTGAGCACCATTGTGCTCTTACCCTTTCGGACGTGCATAAAACCACATACCTTGATGTGTATGATATATTCTGCATCTTCAGCAACTAACTCTCCCCCTTCTCTCCTGCAGGCACTATTGGCAGCGAGCACCAGGCCTACCGGAAGAGGCGACAGCCTGAGCCCCTCTGCACCAGTACGTCTGAGCAGGAAGCCTGTAAACCCTCGGAGGAAACACCTGCAGTGTTCTCCTTCACCCTCCAACAGAGACAGAGACAGTCATCGCCGTGCAAATACTACCAAGCTTAGATTCACAATTGGGTGAATGTATCAGTTACACATGACGCCAGTGAAGGAAGGTGAGCCTGAAGTCACTGACAGTCAGAAGATTGTTGCAGACCAGATAGCTGCTGTGTGCCAGGCAGATGTGTCCCTGTACTTGGCCATAACTGATAGGGTCAGGCTGCAGCTCGAGAGAGGGAGGGGAGTATCAGGCAGGTATGATGGAGGACGGCCTGCATTGGCCTTGGTCACTTGGCTTCCTTCACAGAATCAGCAGAGGCTGTTGTAGAGACCCAGGTCCAGCAGCATGCTCAATAGCACTGAGCATCCTTGGCAAGGAAAAATGGCACCAGGCACCTCAATCTTCCCTGAGTGCTTAATCTTCTCAAGGAGATAGTTGATGCCAGCAGGCACCCACAAGAAGACGGGTGACTCTGGAGATTGGTTATGACTTTATGTGCACTCTGGGGCTTAGACCCAGACTCTCAGGAGACTCTAAAGGTGTGTTGGCCCTCCGCCTCACAAATCTCATAACTGTGGAGCTAGGTGGAGGGATCAGCTTAAACCTTCACAGCCTGGAGGAATGGCAGTGTCATTAGTGATGGTACTTAGATATGGTATGGATGCAGTGAATGCTCACTGTGGTGTTCTGCAGCACTCCAGAGATATTGAGAGTGTAAGATGCATCAGCAACAGCCTCAGGATAGAGGACAAGTCAGTAACATTCAGCAGCCAGTGAGATTTCTTCGTTCTTCCAATTCTTTGCTGCAAGACTGTCTTAGCAGAGCTCACTATTACAGTTGTTTTGGTACTAATGTTGGTCCAGGACAAGGTGTGCACACCAGCTTTCGGTAAGATGATCAGATCCACAACAAGCTGCCTAATTGCCTTCTGCACTGCCCAGTGAGATAAACATATCTAGTTGTTCTTTATGCCAAGCTGCCACTCTGAAGCAAAGCCTGGTGCTGCTGTTCTCTAGTCGAGTTTCACCACGGGCAAGGACACATCCTGCCTTGGTCTCCATGGTCATGCACACTGCACTGTAGAGCTGATAGTAAACATGAAGACAAGGAACACTGAGAAGGTTTCATTAGAAGCAGCCAAAGCTATGTACTCACCTGGACTCAAGGTAGAAGAGCAAGTCTCCAGATACCCACTTTTGGGTTTTAGAATGGTCTAGAACTTCAATGGCAGCAGCAGTGATTTCTGTGACCCTTATATCAGTTACACACTAAAAACAAACTCAAAACTGCCTCCTTCACAAATGTCACTTGTGACAGTGCAGCACTCCCCCAGATCAAGTGTGAGATTTGAGCTGGCCAAACACCCACATGTTCCAATGGGCAGATGGTTGTTTCTATACTGACAAAGGGAACTGCTTGTTTGGATCCTGTGAAATTTCCCACATAGCACATTCCAAGGGAAATGTTCAGGTATTGAAGATTCCAGTGGGCAATTCTCCTGCACCTGAAAACTTGTGAAAGTATGTATTTAAATCAAAGAATTCAGAGGGTTCTGCTGCAGTTAGGTGGATGGTCCCTGAGGACATGTTAGACTATTAAAAACCTAATCTAAACCCAGAATGCTATACAACTGGCAGAAAGTCTACCATACACCCTAAACTATCGCCTAGATCTGGAACCAACACTGCATCTACCTATGGGACCAAAACTTGCTCGTCCCTGGTACAAACACACCACTGCCCCCACTCAAGGAAGGAAATCTGCCATCCTCACCTGGTCTGGCCTACATATGACTCCAGACCCACAGCAATGTGGCTGATTCTCAATTGCCCACTGAAATGGTCTAGCAAACCATTCAGTTGTACCAATCAATATAAAGTCTCAAAGAAATGAAACTGACGAATCACCTGTCATCAACCTAGGCACCAGAAAAGACAATGGCAGAAACAGCCCTGTTGACTCTGCAAAGTCCTCATAACTTAAAAATGTGTTGCTGGAAAAGCGCAGCAGGTCAGGCTTATGCCCGAAACATCGATTTTCCTGCTCCTTCGATGTTGTCTGACCTGCTGCGCTTTTCCAGCAACACATTTTTAAGCTCTGATCTCCAGCATCTGCAGTCCTTACTTTCTCCCTCTGCAAAGTCCTCATCACTAACATCTGGGGGCTAGTGCCAAAGTTGGGAGAGCTGTCTCACAGACTAGTCAAGCAACAGTTCTGATAAAGGGCATATGCCTGATAAGTCGACTCTCCTGTTCCTCGGATGCTGCCTGACCGGCTATGCTTTTCTTCGACAACAGTCTGACATAGTCATATGTACAGAATCATACCTTACAGACAATATCCAAGATACCACCATCACCATTCCTGGATATGTCCTGCTCATCAGCAGGACAGACCCAGCAGAGCTGGCGGCACAGTGATATACAGTCAGGAAGGAATTGCTTTGGGAGTCCTGACTTTGGACTCCAAGAAGTCTCATGGTTTCAGGGCAAGGAAACCTCTTGTGGATTACCACATGCCATCCTCCCTCAGCTGATGAATCAGTACTCCTCCATGTTAAACAACACACAGAGGAAGCACTGAGGATGGCAAGGGCACACAATGTTCTCTGAGTGGGGGATTTCAACATTCACCACCAACAGTGACTCAGCAGCAGTACTACTGAGTGAGCTGGTCACCCTTTAAAAGACATAGCTGCTAGGTGGTGAGGGAACCAACGTAAGGGAAAAACATACTTGACCTCATCCTGACCAATCTGCCAGCTGCAGATGCATCTACCCATGATAGTATCAGTAAGGAGGACCACTGCACAGTCCCTAGTGGAGATGAAGTCCCATCTTCACATTGAGAATAATGTCCATTGTGTTGTGTGGCACTATTACTGCACCAAATGGACAGATCTCATAACTTAAGACTTGGCATCCATGAGATGCTATGGGCAATCAACAGCAGCAGAATTGCATTCCAGCACAATCTGAAAGCTTATGGCCTGGCATATCTCCCATTTACCCATTACCATCAAGCCAGGGGATCAACCCTAGTTCAATGGAGATTACAGTTGGGCATGCCAGGAGCAGCACATGGCATACTTGAAGATGAGGTGTCAATCTGGTGAAGGCACCAAGCAGTACTACCTGCTTGCCTAACAGCATAAACAGCAAGTGATAGATAGAGCTAAGCGATCCCTCAACCAACGCATCAGATCTTAGCTCTGCACTCTTGCCACATCTAGTCGTGAATGGTGGTGGGCAATTAAACAACTCACTGGAGGAGGCAGCTCCACAAATATCTTCAGCTGCTTCAATGACCTTCCCTCCATCATTAGGTCAGAAGTAGGGATGTTCAGCACCATTCATGACTCCTCAGATACTGAAGCAGCCCATGTCCAAATGCAACAAGATCTAGACAATATCCAGGCTTGGGCTGACAAGTGGCAGGTAACATACGTGCCACACAGATGCTAGACTATGATCATCTCCAATAGGAGACAGTCTAACCACCTTTCCTTGGCATTCAACAGTGTTACCATCTCTGAATCTCCTTCTATGAACATCCTGAGGGTTATCATTGACCAGAAACTCACCTGAACTCACCACATAAACACAGTTGCTACAAGAGCAGATCAGAATATTGCGGCAAGCAACTTACCTCCTGACTCAAAACCTGACAACCATCCACAAGATACAGGTCAGCAGTGTAATGCAATACTCCCCACTTGCCTGGATGAGTGCAGCTCCAACAACACTCAAGTAGTATGAAACCATCCAGGACAAAGCAGCCTGTTTGATTGACACCACATCCATAAGTATCCACTCCCTCCTCCACTGATGTTCAGTAGCAGCAGTGTGTGCTATCCACAAGATAACTGCAGAAATTCACCAAAGGTGTTCAGACAGCACCTTCCAATTCCTTGACCACTTCCATCTCGAAGGACAAGAGCAGCAGATACACTGGAACACCACCATCTTCAAACTCCCCTCACTTGGAAATATATTGTTGTTCCTTCACTGTCGCTGGGTCAAAATCCTGGGATTCCCTGCCTGATGGCATTGTGGGTCAGCTCACGCAGGTGGACTGCAATGATTTGAGAAGGCAGTTCACCACCACCTTCTCAAGGGCAACTAGGGGCAGGCAATAAATGTTGGCCAGCCAGCAACACCTGCATCCCACAAATGAATAAAAAAAACTCCACTCAGGACCCAACAGATCCCTTCTACCCACAGGATCTGACAAACTCCATTTACTCCTAGGCTCTGACAGCATTGTCCCTTTCTCCTGAAACTCAATCCTCCACCCTCCTTCCACTGCCAAACCAACAGCATTCCCCTCTCACACTCCAAACACCCAACAATAACTCCTGACCTTACCTAAAAACTTCACATCTACCTGGCCCTTCATCAACTTCTGTTCTGGCACTGTTCCTTCGTAGCAGGCTATCTCCCGCCCAACTGATAACCTAACCTCTCATTCACCCTCATGTACCTACACTTTCGTAGGAGCTTTCAAAGTGGCTGTCTGTAATGCTGGCTCTTTAAATCATAGAATCACAGCAGTCAGTCGCTGTAAAAAAGGGTATTGTTTGCCTTCCGCTTGCACTATGGGGGAACCAGTCAGATTTAAAGTATAGCTCTATATTTCTCAAGGAGATCTGATCAGAAACCCTTCTCATCTATCCAGAATTCTTTTTTGATGTAAAACTGTAGCTGAGTGGCAACATGTATGACTGCCATTCCTCAGAAACTCAGGGCCATGATTTTGAAGGTATTTTGTTATGGATTGTCCACCACTTCTCTTCAGTGAATGTGATACAGCAACGTGAATGCCTCTCCTGCATTGGTACATCAGGCTTGGGGTCATTGATCTCTTGAGAGTATGAAAAGACCTGGCATGTAATTATGGCTGAATTTAGTTTTGTCTTCCCCTGACACGCACATTCAGCACTTCCCAACCAGTGCAGACCGGAAACTGAGAAAATTGTAAACAAATCTGTTAACATCAATCTTCTTATCCTGGCTGACAGAAAATAAGGGGTGGGGCTGAAGGGGGAGGGGGAAGTTCCTGGGAATGAAATAGATAGATGAAGGTTGGGGGTGATGGTGATAGGTCAGAGTGGAGAGTGGAGCAGATAGATGGGAAGGAGGATGGACAGGTAGGACAGTGCCGCATTGGAGGATTGGATCTGGGAGAAGGTGGTGGAGAGGAGATGAGGAAACTGGTGAAATCAACATTGATCCCGTGTGGTTGGAGGGTCCCAAGGCAGAGGATGAGGCATACTTCCTCCAGGCATCGGGTGGCTAGAGTTTGGCAATGGAGGCGGCCCAGGACTTGAATGTCCTTGGCAGAGTGGGAGGGGGAGTCAAAGTGTTCGGCCGTAGAGGGTGGGGTTGTTTAGTCTGTGTGTCCCAGAGATGTTCTCTGAACCATTCCACAAGTTGGCCTCGTGTCTCACTGTAAGGGGTAACGTGTAAACTTTTCACTGTACTCATTTGAAGACGTGACAACAAAGCTAATTCAATTCAATTAATTCCTGACAATAAAAAGCTTGCCCTACAAGTAAAGATTGAGTCGGCTCAACCGATTCTCATTGGAGTTTAGAAAAATGAGGGTGACCTTATTGAAACCTAAGATTCTAAGTGGTCTTGACAGGGTAGATAATGAGAGGATGTTTCCTCTTGTGAGGGAATCAAGTATTGGGGAAAACAATTTGAGAATTAGAGTTGCCCAGTGAAGAGACAGTTTAGGAGGGCTGTAAGTCTTTGAAATTCTCCATCCCAGACAAGCAAAGGAAGCTGAGTCATAGAATAGATTCAAGGCTGGGTTAGACAGATTTTTAGTCTTCAAGAGTATCAGGGTCATTGGGCAGGAGGAAATACGCAACAAATTTTTCTAATAATGGAGCAGGCTTGAGAAACCAACCTACTTCCGTCTGATTCTTCTGTGAATTTCACTGCATCTCATATCCTGAAACGGAACACTTTTTGACAACAACAACAACAACAACAATTATATATTACAAAACATCCCAAGACTAATAAGACAGAGTTTGATACCAAAGGCAGGTGATGAAAAGCTTGGTCAAAGAGGCAGGTTTCTAGGTGATCTTAAAGGATGAGGGAGGCGTAGGCAGAAATCTCGAGAAGTCAGCAAGGAACACACAGTGAAAGTGGCCACAGTCCCAGAGAAATCGAGACTGTTTCTCATTTGACAGATGACAGGCAGTGAGGAGCGGAAGGTTAAGCTTTCAAGGGGATCTCAGCTGGTACAGGTAGCGAACCTGCAATGTTGGCATCACTCAGCACCGTGAGTCCGCTGACCAAAGACAGAGAAAAGTCAGGGCAGAGGGAGAGAGGGAGAGGCGAGAGGCGTGGAGATCTCCAAGGGTTGTGGGATGGAGGAGGCCACAGAGATAAAGGAGGCAAAGAAGAACTCACAAAGTGCCAACTTACTGCGAAGACTGCGTTCTGGAGTCCAAAGGGGATGGGCGTCAGCCTTGCCAGGAAGACCACCTTAAGGCCACCGGTGCCACCCAGCACTCGGATGATGGCACTGAGCTTGGCGTTGCCTCTGATCAGGGCACCCATGGGTGCCAGCAGCCAGCGCTGGGTGACCAGATGAGCTGCCAGGGTGCCCACCGCCGCCCCAAAGACCAGCACCGCCAGCCCCAGCTGGAAGCCGTACAGGTACCCCGGGGCCAGGCTCAGCAGCGTGTAGCCCCAGGTCCAGGGGAAGGAGATGACGATGAAGGCCGCGCTGAAGAGGAGCAGGCCGGCCCGCAGCTGCTGACCCTCCAGCCAGAGCAGCAGCTGGCGGCGGCACGACCACAGCGCCAGGCCGCCCAGCGCGGTCGCCACGGCAACGGCCAGCAGGCAGCAGCGAGCGGCGCAGGCGCAGGCGCAAGCCCTGGACCGCCACACCGGCAGCGGCTCCCCCGTCACCCCGCTCGGCATCACCGCCAAGACCGCGCTCTCCAACCGTCCCTCCGCCCGGCGCGAGGGATGGTCCAGCAGCCCCGCCCCCTCGACCAAGCCCCGCCTCCCCCACACTGGAGGCCCGCCCACTTAACGGTGCCCCGCCTCCATGGCCCCCACCCACACGTTCCCAATCCCCGCCCACATCCCCCCTGGGCCGCGAGCCCGG
>NC_057726.1:68447334-68475485 GCF_004010195.1 Chiloscyllium plagiosum | reverse complement strand
CCCCTCCCCCAAGCACACGGCCCCCCCTTTCCCCCGTGCCCCGCCCCTCGTCCTCGAGCCCCAGCGACGTGACGTCGGGGCACGCCCGCTCCGACGGAACACCGCCCCCTCTCACTGAAGCCGCGCCCCGTGATTGCTTGCTCTCCCCGCCCACCTCGAATAAAGGTGCGGCTCATTCCACTGGAGCACCGCCCACTTCACCGGTGCCCACACCCCCTTCCAGTTAAGCTCCGCCCCCTGCACACAAGTCCCACGCCTCCCACGAGCGTACGGTCCCCAATTCAAGCCCCGCCCCCTGCCTCCACTTGTCAGTCACTGCCCAGATCCAGGCTTACCTGCCATTGGATAACAGGCTGAGATGTGATGCTATCCATTGTCTAACAGACCATCACAGGCAGGTGCACCGATGCACCTGTGATGATTGTGAGGAGGTCACCCGGCTGGCCTTCATCGCATATGAGTTCCCTGATGAGGGCTGTTAACCTGGTCAGTGCATTGAGTACAGGAATCGGGAGGTCATGTTGCAGCTGTTCAGGACATTGGTGAAGCCACTTTTGGAACGCTGTATTCAGTTCTGGTCTCCCTGCTATAGGAAGGATCTTTAGAAACTTGGAAGTCTTAGCAGGAAAGGTTTACAAGGATGTTGCTGGGGTTGGAGGATTTGAGCTATAGGGAGAGCCTGAATAGGCTGGGCAGAGGCTGAGGGGTGACTTTATGGATAGGGTGAATAGCTAAGATCTTTTAGGAGAAAGTGAGGACTGCAGATGCTGGAGATCAGAGCTGAAACATGTGTTGCTGGAAAAGCGCAGCAGGTCAGGCAGCATCCAGGGAACAGGAGAATCGATGTTTCGGGCATGAGCCCTTCTTCAGGAATCCTGAAGAAGGGCTTATGCCCGAAACGTCAATTCTCCTGTTCCCTGGATGCTGCCTGACCTGCTGCGCTTTTCCAGCAACACATTTTCAGCTAAGATCTTTTCCCTAGGGTAGGGGAGTTCAAAGCTAGAGGGCATCGGTTTGAGGTGAGAGTGGAAAAGATATGAAAAGAGACCTAAGAGGCAAGTTCTTCATTTAGAAGATGTGTGTATGGAATGAGCTGCCAGACGAAGTGGTGGAGTTGGGTACGATTCCAACATTTAAAAGCTATCTGGATGGATACATAAATAGGAAGACTTTAGAGGGATATGGACCAAATACTGTCAAATGGGTCTAGATCAATTTAGGATATTTGTATAGAGTCCCTAGACTGTGGAAACAGGCCATTTGGCCCAACAAGTCCACACTCACCCTCCAATGAGTATCCTACCCAAACCCATCCCCCCATCCTATTACTGTACATTTTGCTGACTAATACACCTAGCCTACATATCCTTGAACACTATGGGGCAATTTAGCATGGCCAGTTCATTTAACGTGCACTTCTTTGGACTGTGGGAGGAAACTATAGCACCTGGAGGAAACCCACACAGATACGAGGAGAATGTGCAAACTCCCCATGGACATTTGCCTGAGGCTGGGATTCAAACCTGGGTCCCTGTTGCTGTGAAGCAGCAATGCTTGCCACTGTGCTACCCTGATCAGCATAGCTGAGTTGGACTAAAGGGCCTGTTTCTGTGCTGTACAGCCTTATGACTACAAGGGGAGTGTTGGAGATACTGACACTCTGAGGCAGTACCATAGTCATTTCGTGTGTAAATAAAGGGTAAGTGGTTGATGAGATACCAGCCTCTGTGGAGTTATTTCGGTGGTGATGAGAATTCTGTGCGCAAGAGTCATCTTTGAAGTTGGGGTAAGAATTTCTTACACCTTGCTTTTGTTTGTAAAGCTTGAATTGTTTGACCATGCCATTGAGGTCTGAGCCCAGTATGTGGAAAGAATGTGTTATTTTTTTTCTGGTCAAATGAAATTGTGGCAAACAAAGTAAGAAGTAATTCTCCTGCATCAACAGAAATTGCTAGAAATGCTCAGCCTATCTGGCACCATCAGCGGAGAGAAATCAGTTAATGTTTTGGGTTGAGTGTCCCTTCCTCAGCACTGATGTTAGCTAGTAAAATGTCATTTTTTTGCAGTAGATAGGGTGGCGACATGAGGTAAAAGAGTAAATGATAGGTAGGGGTAGAGCCCAAAGAGAAAGGAGAACAGTTGGAGAGAGAAAGGAGTAGATGTTTCACTTTTCTGATATTAACTATTTTATAAGAGGTTTGAAAGTCATTTAGAACAGTGATTTAAATATATAATTTACAAAAACATACATGATCAAGTTAAGTGACTGGCGGGTACCGGTGGTGTTAATTGATGAAACGTTCATACTGCTAAGTTTGTGACAGACAGAGAAAACAAACCCAGGGCTGCGAGTGTAGTTTCCACTTCGGTTCAGAGGTATGAAGTTTTCAGGTCAGGAGTACAGTGTCCTCCTAGCAGGAGACTTTAGTTTGTGAGTTAGTTAGTTAGTTGCCAGGGTTGGAGGATTTGAGCTATAGGGAGAGGTTGAATAGGCCGGGGTGTTTTCCCTGGCGAGTCTGAGCCTGAGGGATGACCTTATAGAGGTTTATAAAATTATGAGGGGCATGGATAGGATAAATTGACAAAGTCTTTACTCTCGGGGGGGGGGGTCCAGAACTAGAGGGCATAGGTTTAGGGTGAGAGGGGAAAAGATAAAAAAGAGACCTAAGGGGCAACTTTTTCACGCAGAGGGTGGTACGTGTATGGAAGGAGCTACCAGAGGAAGTAGTGGAGGCTAGTACAATCCCAACATTTTAAGAGGCATTTGGATGGGTATATGAATAGGAAGGGTTTGGAGGGATATGGGCCGGGTGCTGGCAGGTGGGACGAGATTGGATTGGGATATCTGGTTGGCATGGATGGGTTGGACTGACGGGTCTGTTTCCATGCTGTACATCTCTATGACTCTATAATCATCTGGCCAGGAGGGTGAATAGTTATTAATGGGTGTGGCTAACAATGGGTTGTATGTAATAATAAGGCTTGATTTGTGGACATTGGAGTAAAGACATGGGAGAGCTCAAGCCTTGAAATTATTGAACTTGATGTTGTCTGGCGGGCTGCAGGCTTCCCCAAGTGGAAAATGAAGTACTGTTTTTCCAGCTTGCGCTGCGGTTTGTAGCACTGCAGCAAACCTAAGACAGATGTTGGCCAGGGAACACGATAATAGGCAACAGGAAGCTCAGGGTCTTTTTGTTTTGCAGATAGAACATAGGAGTTCTATAAAGTGGACACCCAGTCAATGCTTTGTTTCCGCAATGTAGAGGAGACCACGTTGTGAGCAGTGAATGCTGTAGACTAGATTGTGTGAAGTGCAGATAAAGTGCTTCACCTGGAAGGTGTTTGGGCCCTTAGATACTGAGGAAGGAGGACGTAAACAGACAAGTGTTGCATCTTCTGTGATTGCAGGGGAAGGTGCTTTTGGATGGGGGGTGGGGGGGCAGGGGGTGCGGTGAAGGAAGAGTGGACCAATGTAGAATGGTCCCTGTGGAAGGCTGTCAAGGGAGGGGCATATGTGTTTGGTGACATCTCACTGGAAGTTGTGGAAATTGGAGTTGATGATCCTTTGGATGTGGATCCTGGTAGGATGATAGGTAAGGACAAAGGGCACCCTGTCACTGTTGTGGGATGGAAGACAAGAGGTAAGGGCCGTAATGCGGGAGATGATCAGACCCAGCTGAGTAATTTTCCTGACAGCTTGTGGAGCTGCAGCTCTTTCTGTCATTAGGAGCTTAACTTTCCCTGAGGCACCAGATACTAAAACCTTTCAAGAATTGACAGGCATAATTAAGGAATATTATAACCTCAAGCCGCGTCTAATTCAGTGACACTATTGCTTTTACTTGGTAGTTCGAGAATAAGGGACTCTACATCAGAGTTTTTGATTAGGCAGAAGCCTGTGACTTTGGTTTAACTCTTAATGACGTGCTTTGAGACCTGGTATATGAGATCAATGATGCAACAATGCAAAAACACATTTTAGCTGAAACCCAACTGAACTTCAAAAACCCACTATCATGGCTTTATCATGGAGCACGCAGCAAATGGAGTACGTGAATTGCAGGGTATTCTGATCAAAGTAGACACCTTCGCCAGTCTGATGGAGCTTGGGGAACACCACTTGAGTTCAGGCAATTGCATAGTCTCACTCAGAATATATCCTGATCAGAGGGACTATAGGTCAGCCCATAGAAAAACCCCAAACAAAGCCAACCATTGTAGTTGGTATGCAAACAGAAGACAGCAAAAGGATCCTACTAGACCTAAATCATAGATTCCGTACAGAGTGGAAACAGTCCATTTGGACCAACAAGTCCACACTCACCCTCTGGTGTGTAACCAACCGAAACCCCTTCTCCCTACCCTATTACTCTATACTTACCCCTGTCTAATGCACCTAACTTACACATCCCTGAATACTATGGGCAATCTAGCATAGCCAGTTCACCAAACCTGCACATCTTTGGATTGTGGGAGGAAACAGGAGCATCTGGAGAAGACTCATACAGACACTGAGAATGTGCAAACTCCACACAGACAGTTGCCTGAGGATGGAATTGAACGCAGGTCCCTGGTGCTGTGTGGCAGCAGTGCTAACCACTGAGCCACTGCTGCCGATTGATTAAGATAACTTACAGGATGGCATCCAGGAGAGTTCATATCCTGGAAGGTCCATCTACATCTGGTTTGGAACAGTTAAATTACTTAGCAACTTCAAAATCAGAACCAATCAAGATAAATGTCTGGTTAAATGATCATCTGGTTTTAATGGAGTTCTGTACCAGTGCAGCCGTATCAGTGATTGCAGAAGCAGTTTTTAACAAAATTTGCTCTGTACTGGAGCTGTTAACTTTGCATAAACCACAACTAGGCTGCGAACCTATACCAAGGAACCTTTTACAGATTAAGGTTAATAGATTCTTACAGCACAGAGAAAGACTCTTGGCTCTGCACTGACCTAACTACCACTAAAAGTGTTCAAATTCCAATTTTCTGCACTTGTTCCACGTCCTTGGATGTTATGACATTTGAAGTATTCATCCAGATATTTTTTTGAAGGTTGTAAGGTTTACAGCCTCCTGTACCTTCCTGGGCAGTGCATTCCAGACTCCTACCACTTTTTTGCCAAATTCTCTCTGAATTTCTTACCCTCAAACTGTGCCCCCTCATGATTGACCCTTAACCAAGGGGAACAGTTGCTCTCTATTCATCCATTCGATACCCCTCGATCTTATACACCTCAATCTTGGTAGTGTGGATGAGCAGAGGGATCTTGATGAGCAGAGGGATCTTGGTGTCCATGTACACAGATCTTTGAAAGTTGCCACCCAGGTAAATAGTGCGGTGAAGAAGGCATATGGCGTACTGGCTTTTATTGGTAGAGGAATTGAGTTCCGGAGTCCTGAGGTCATGTTGCAGTTGTATAAGACTCTGGTGCAGCCGCATCTGGAGTATTGTGTGCAGTTTTGGTCGCCATACTATAGGAAGGATGTGGAGGCACTGGAACGGGCGCAGAGGAGGTTTACCAGGATGTTGCCTGGTATGGTAGAAAGATCGTATGAGGAAAGGCTGAGGCACTTGCGGCTGTTTTCATTGGAGAAAAGCAGGTTTAGGGGTGACTTGATAGAGGTGTACAAGATGATACGTAGCTTTAAATTGAGATGGAGCGGAAACAAGTCAGATGTCAGAGGTCATTTATTTCTCAAAGAGTAGCGGGGTGTGGAACGCACTGCCTGCAACAGAAGTTGACTCGCCAACTTTAAGGTCATTTAAGTGGTCATTGGATAGGCATATGGATGAAAAATGGAGTAGTGTAGGTTAGTTGGGCTTCAGACTGGTTTCATAGGTTGGCGCAACATTGAGGGCAGAAGGGTCAGTATTGCGCTGTAATGTACTATGTTCTATATGTGCACAACCCTGTCGAACTGTATATCCACTGATGAAATACTTATGTGCATACTATTCTTTCCGTTTGATATTGTCCTGTTCACATTCATCGAATGCATGTCGTGTGGAAACAGGTCCTTGGAAGAGTAACCTACACAGACCCATTCTTCTCCCCCCGATATTGACCCCTCAATAATGTGTCTAACCTACACATCAGTGAACACAATGAGAAGATTAGCTTGGCCAATTCACCTAATCTGCACATCATTGAACTGTGGGATGAAATGCGCACAGACCTGGAGAGAACATGCAAACTCCACACAGAGAAACGCCTGAGGTTGGAACGGCGCAACATCGAGGGCCGAAGGGCCTGTACTGCGCTGTATTGTTCTATGTTCTATGTTCTATGTTCATGTCCCCCCTCAGTTGTCTCTGCTCGAAAGAAAACAATCTAAGCCTATCTGGTCTCTCCTTTTTGCTCAATTTCTCCATCTTGGTGTACATCCTCTGTATCCCCTCTGGTGCTATCATGTTTTTCCTGTAGTGAGGTGACCAGAACTACACACAGTACTCCAATCCTAACCAACGCTCTGTATATCTCCAACATTACCTCCTTGCTCTACGCCATGACTGATGAAACAAAGTCTCCCATATGCTGCCTTAATGATCCTATTCATGTGTTCTGCTGACTTCAGAGATCCATGAATACTTACCCCAAGATCTCTCTGTTCCATTAAGGTAGTCATTGTCCTCTCATTCATAATTACTCTGTCTTGTTTCTTCTTCATCACTTCCACTGGTCTGCCCATTTGACCAACTCATCTATATTTTCCTGTAACCTACAATCATCTTCGCTATTAACCATTCTACCCATCTTAGTGTCATCTGCAAATTTACTTAACATTTCCTCCACACTTGGATCTGTATATATGTATATAACAAAGAATAAGGGTCCCAGTGCTGATCCTTGTGGTACACCGCTGGGCACAGGCTTCCTGTCACTCGAATAGCTTTCTACCACTACCCTTTATGTCCTCTTACTAAGCCAGTTTCTGATCCACCTTGCCCAGTTTCCCTCAGTTCCATGTGCTTTTACCTTCTCAATCAGTCTCCCATTTGAGACTTCATCAAAAGCTTTGCTAAAATCCATATAAAATACATCAACTGAACTTCCCTCATCCACTCACTTATTCACATTTTCAAAGAATTCTAACAAATTTGTTAGGCATGACTTCACTCTATCCTTAATTAACCCATGCCTTTCCAATTGGGAGTTAATTCGCAGCTTCAGAATTTTCTCCAATAGTTTCCCTCCCACTGACGTAAGACAATGTAATTTCCTGGTTCATCTCTACCAACCTCCTTAAAGTGGAAACTACATTAGCCATCTACCAGTTTCCCCATGGCCAGAAAGGAATTAAAAATTTGTGTCAGAGCCCCTGCAATTTCCTGCCTCACTACCCACAGCAGTCTGGGATGCAATTCATCTGAGCCAGGGGATTTGTCTGTTTTTAAGCCTGACAGAGCCTCCATTTCTCCCCATTTCTTATGTCAAACTGTGCAAGTTCTTCATAGTTCCTTCTCCTGAATGTCGTCCCCACATCCTCCTTTTCCAGAGTGAAGGCTAAAGAGACGTATTCATTTAACATCCCTAATATCCAGCACCTTCATACACAGATGGCCCCTTTGGTCCCTAATTGGCCCTACTCTTTCCCTGGTTAACCTGTCCCTGAGTGTATTCATAAAATATTTTAGGGTTCTCCCTAATCCTGTTGTAAGTCTTTTATCATGCCATTTTTTTTCCTTCTAATTGCTTTAAGTTCTGTATTCCTCCTGAAGCTATAGCTGAATTGCTCCTTTTAGAATTGCTAAAAGCCCTACTCTTTCATTTATCCAGTCCTGAATTGTCCTAGACATCCACGATTCTCTGAATTTATGGATCCTATATTTCCCTCTAAAGGGTACATGTTGGACCTGTAGTCTCCCCAGTTCTTTTTGAATGACCCTCAACCCCTATTGCTCTGCTGTAGACTTTGCCATAAGGAACTTTTTCCAATCTCCTGCAGCCAGATCCTGCTTTATTTTAATAAAATATGCCTACCTCCAATCCTAAGCCTCTTTTGCAGGCTATTTTTTCCTTGTCCAGAAATAATTTGAACCATACCATGTTGTGGTCACTATCGCCCAAATGATGCCCCACTGCCACGTTAAACACTTGTCCAGCTTCTTTCCCCAGAATCTGATCTGGCACTGCTACAATCCTTGTTGGGCCTTCTACGTATTGGTACAAAAACTCTCCTCTGGTTACATTTCAAGACGTCGACCTCCTCTAAACCCGGAAAGTTGAAATCCCCTGATATAGTTACCCGATTATTACTCTCACACACCTCTAGTGAACTGTCTACATATCTGCTCCTGTATTTCCTGCTGACTCTTTGGGGGCCTATAATACACTTGCAGTAAAGTAGCTGCCCCCTTAATATTCCTCGGTTCTACCCCCAAAGCCTAGTTTTGAGGACCTTTCCAACATATCATCTCTCCTTAATGCAGTAATTGACTCCTTAATTAATAGTGCTACACCACCACCCTTCTTAGGCTGTCCTCAGTCTCCTAAATACTCCAGAATGTTGAGTTGTTAGTCCAGCCCTTCCCTTAACCAGATTTCTATGTAAGGATACAATTTTGGTTCCTGCATGAAAAGCAGCTGGTTCAGTTACCAGTGATTATAGTAAGAGGCTCAGACCCGAGCTTGATGGGAGATTCACCTTGATTGGCTCAGCATTTTTAAATTAGAAAATGAGAGGTGGGCACCGCAGGGAGTACAGTGCTTTATTTCCCCCTCCACTTTTCTTTTGATTTAATCCTTGCCATCCCCTTCACTTTTTGATCATGCAGCATTGCCCTTTGTCGAGAAGGGGGGGGGGAAGGGATGTGGAGAAATTAGAAAATGGCTGCCTGACTGAACTCCTAATTAAATACCCAGACGTCATCCAGGAAGGTCCAGGGGCCACCAAAGGAGCCAAGGCCACCTCACATGTTGACCAGGAAGCACTTCCATGATTTTGTAAGGCCGACCCAGTGCCAGTTGCCTTACAGGCAAAAGTAGAGGCAGAAATCAGGAGGCTGGGAAGCAAAGGAATCACCAAACCAATCCAATTTGCAGAATGGGCAATATCATATGAATCAATTTCTGAGGCCCGATGGGTCAGTTTGCCTTTGTGGGGATTTTAAACAAATGGTAAATCACTTTTTGCAGCTGAATAAATACTCAGTCCCTTGGAGAGAGGAATTATACACAAAGCTGGCAGGAGGTCTGTCCTTCGTAAAGTTGGATATGAGCCACACTTACTTGCAATTGCATTTAGACCAATATTCCCAGAGGTATGTACAATTAATACCCATAAGGGCTTGTACCAAAGATACGAGACTGCCATTTGGGGTGTTGTCAGCCCGTAAAGTTTTCAGCATAAGATAAAGAACATTTTGCAAGGTCTACCTCAGGTCGCCATTTACCTCAATGACTTTGTAATAATAGGGAAAACTAACCAGGAACGGTTAGAGAACTTTGGATATAGTCCCAAGATGTTTTCCAAGGCAGGCATAAGCCTAAGAAGAAAAACTGTGTGTTTGAGGCCCCTTAGGTGACCTACTTGGGCTACAGAGTGGCCTGTTGGAGGATAAAGTAAGGGTGATAAAAGTTGCTCCAACTTCCACACCTCTTCAAGAGTTTAAGTCATTTTTTGGGCTGGTAAATTATTATAGAAATTTCATACATTACTTGGCATCTATCCTTTTCATCAGTTGATGAGCACCTTTTCATCAACTCCTAAAATTGGGTCAACCTTGGAAATGGCCACATAGACAAGCCTTAGCTTTCAATGAAGTGAAGAAATAGATACTGTCCTCTAAGGTGTTAGCACACTGTGGTGCCAAGGAAGATCTGGTCTTGACATGTGATGCCTCCCCCAATGGCAACGGGGTGGTATCTGCTCACAGGTGGCCCAGTGGAGAGGAATGTCTGATAACTTATAGATCCAGTACTTTGGCTGAGTGTAAAAATGGAAGAAAGTGAGGACTGCAGATGCTGGAGATCAGAGGCGAGAGTGTGGTGCTAGAAAAGCACAGCCAGTCAGGCAGCATCCCAGGAGCAGGAGAATTGACGTTTTAGGCATAAACCCTTCATCAGGTATGGCCAGATAGAAAAAGAAAATTTGGCAGTCATATTTGGAGTTTGGAAGTTCCACAAGTACCTTTTTATGGGTGAAAATTTCTGATGGTTACGGACCACAAACCCCGACCTGGACTGCTTAAAGAGGACAGGGCAGTGCCACCCATAGCTTTAGGCCTCATTCAACGGTGGGCTCTAATTCTCACTGCTAATAATAACAAACTAGAACACCATCTGGGAGGCCGAGAACAGAACGTGGATGCATTGAGTCGCCTCCCATTAGCAGATACACCACATTTGGTACCCCCAATGGAACAGTCTGTAACAATATTACATTTTCTGTGCATTACCCCTGTCACAGATGACGATATCAGACTTTGGACACAAAAAGTTCCAGTCTTTTCCAACCTGAAACAGCTGGTGGTGATTGGGGAAATGAGGGGGTATATTTTAAGGTGATTGGAGGAAGATTTAGGGGAAATGTCAAGAGTAGGCTCTTTACACAGAGGGTGGTGGGTGTGTGGAATGCACTGCCAGCAGTGGTAGCAGAGTCAGATACATTAGCAACATTGAAGCAACTTTGGATAGGCACATGGAAGTTAGTAAAATGCAGGTTAGTTTGATCTAAGGTTGGCACAACATTGAGGGCCGAAGGGCCTGTTCCGTGCTGAACTGTTTTATGTTCAAAGGGCCGTCACAGGTAAAATTACACATTTCTGAACCAGAGAGACAAGCTCACGATAGAGGACAGCATATTGTTATGGGGAGCCAGAATGATTGACCAAGCAAATACTGGATGAACTACACCATCCAGGGTGGGTCTCCAGAATAAACATGTTGGTGAGAAGTTGGTGGCAAGACTTGGATGCAGACATAGCTGCATTGGTGGAGCAACGACCAGAGCAACAAGGCCATACATTACCACCAGCAACTCTCCCACCTTTGTGGGAGCGGCCTGGTAAACAGTTGCACATTGACTCTGCAGGCCCTATCATTGGTTCAATGTTCTAGTCATTGTAGATGCTCACTCAAAATGGTGGGACATGTATAGAGTCCATTCATCAAACACTGGGAAGACCAAGAAAAACTGCATGCATCTTGACAACAAGCAGAGTCCCAGAGGTGTTGGTCACAGATAACAGGCCATTGTTTACCAGCAGGAAATTTGGCTATTTCTTAGACAGAATTTGACATATTAGGACAGCCCTGTACCACCCATTATCCAATAACCTGGCAGAAAGAGCAGTCCAAACTTTGAAGGCTGAAATGAAGAAACAGCCTACAGCCTCACTGCATACAAAGCTGTCAGAGTTCTTTATTTGCTTGAAGGACCACTCACATGCAACTACAGGGATGGCACCAGAAGAGTTGCTAATGGGGAGAAGACTCCCTCCATCAGGTTAATTCTGATCTTCCCGGACCGGGAGGGAGGGTGATAAAGTATTAGGAACACCAATACTGGACCCGAGACTTCTCCAAGCGAAAGGGACAGTTTGAAAAAGGGAACAAAGCTTGTGTGAATTATGGATGGCGTGAGGTCAGGACTGTTGCGTATAAAGTTCGGATGGGTGCAACCATCCTGAATAAGCAAGTGGACCAGATGAAAGCTGCAAATTCTCAAACCATGTGAAAGCAAAATGTTTCTCAAATTCTCAAATGATGTGAAAGCAAACTGATTGCTGCTGGAAGAGGAGTAAACTTCTACCCAGGGTGAGCGGCGAGCTCCCATGTGTCACTTGCTGAGTTAGAGGAACATGACCCAGGAGGCCCTCCAAGGAAAGGGATTAGTTTATGCCCTCTGACTCAGAGGGCGAGGGATGTAGTGGTTGTAATGAGGTCAGCCAGCTGGAATTCATAGAATAACAAGTTCCCTGATTGTGGCTGTTGACCTGGTCCAATCAGGGAGCCCTGGCTGACATAAAAAAAGGACACTGGTGCCTGGCCAAACTGGCCATTAACAGGTCCAGGCAGCGGGCCGTGGAGGGGGTCGTTAGGGCTGACTGCCTGCCCCTCTTCCGCGGTTATGTTAGAGCCCGGGTGTCCTTGGAGAAGGAGCACGCGGTGTCGACCAACACCCTGGAGTTGTTCAGGGAGAGGTGGGCGCCGCAGGGAGTGGAGTGCACCATTTCTCCATCCAACTCTATTTTGATTTAGTCCCTACCCTCCCCCTCACTGTTTTGATCACACAGCACTGTCCTTTGATGTGAAGGGCAGTGTTTGTCACTGGCCACCCGGGTGTTTTCCTATCTTCCTGGTGGTGGAAATTGAATAAAGATTCGTGCACTTTGTGTCTTTCACTGTGTCTCACACTTGCACACACACACACCATGGGTGCTGGGAATAAAAAAGCACTACCGCACTTAGGTGGTAGTGTGGGGGTTAAATTAGAAAAAAATTAAACAGGGACTTGTGAAGGGCAGTGTTTGTCACTGGCCACCCGGGTGTTTTCCTATCTTCCTGGTAGTGGAATTTGAAAAAAAAAGAAAAAAAAAATTAAACAGGGACTTGTGAAAAGAAAAAGAAAACAAAAGGACACTGGTGCCTGGCCAAACTGGCCATTAACAGGTCCAGGCAGCGGGCCGTGGAGGGGGTCGTTAGGGCCGACTGCCTGCCCCTCTTCCGCGGTTATGTTAGAGCCCGGGTGTCCTTGGAGAAGGAGCACGCGGTGTCGAGCAACACCCTGGAGTTGTTCAGGGAGAGGTGGGCGCCGCAGGGAGTGGAGTGCATTATTTCTCCCTCCAACTCTATTTTGATTTAGTCCCTACCTTCCCCTTCACTGTTTTGATCACACAGCACTGCCCTTTGATGTGAAGGGCAGTGCTTGTCACTGGCCACTCAGGTGTTTTCCTATCTTCCTGGTGGTGGAAATTGAATAAAGATTTGTGCACCTTGTGTCTTTCACTGTGTCTCACACCTGCAAACACACACCAGGGGTGCTGGAAAAAAAAAGACACTGGTCGCTGACCTGGGGCCCACTCCCACTGCTCGTCTCTGGGACCCCGCCCGGACCTGCCTCAGCTGTTGTTGCTTGGGGCCTGCCTCGCTGCTGCTGCCTGGGACTTGCCTTGAGGCCCCTCCCAGGACCTCCACCACTGCCGCTGTTATTAGAGGCCCACCTCCACTGCTGCTGCCTGGGACTAAATTTTGGGGCTGCCTGGGACTTGCCTAAGGAAAAAAAAAGGACACTGGTGCCTGACTTTGGATGAGGCAGAACTATAGTCAAGGACTGTGCATGTGTAAATGAAGAGTGACTGGCTGCAGGATACCGGCCTCTGAAGTTATTTCAGCCTAGCATAGAGGTAATGTCACTGGGCTGTTCATCCCAGACTAAATGAGGCCATAGTCTAGACCTAAAGGCTGTTGTGACATTAGAGAGAGAGAGAGAGAGATGAATGATGGTACTTTAACCTGAAGGTCACCACGCCTCCGGAGAAATTGAGAAGGAGACTCCTTCATGGTAACCTCAGCTGCTGTGGGAATTGAACTCGCTCTGCATTACAAACCAACTGAGCTTAACCTACCTAGACCCAGGGAATAAAAGCAAACCCAGCACGTACGGAACAGAACTCATATTAGATTCAATATTAACTCTGTTTTTCTTTCCACAGATACAGCTGGACTGCTGAGTTTCTCCAGCACTTTCTGTTCTTTTTAATTGCAGATTTTCAGCAACTGCAGTATTTTGTTATTATTTCAATTCTGGGGACCTGGGTTTGAATCCCACCATGGCAGATTGCAAAATTTGAATTCAATTAATAAAAATCTGGAATGAATAAAAGGCGGGCATATACCTGTTGATTGTTGTAAGACCCTGGCAAACTTGGAAAAGGACAGCAGATTTCCTTCCACACTGCAGAGCCACAGCAACGTGATTGACTCTTAACTGCCCTCTGAAATGGCCTAGTAAGATTTTGCCTGTCCTCGGATGCTGCCTGAATTGCTGTGCTCTTCCAGCACCACCGATCTAGAATCTAGTAAGCAACTTGGTTAATTAGCAAATTGGAAAGGACAATAGAAACTGGCTTAGCCAGCAACACCCAAAACCATAAACTGTTCCTGCAAGTGAAAGGACCAAAATTTGAAATGATTTGCAAAAGAAGTAAATGTGATGTGAGAAAAAAAATCTTTATCGCGTAGCAAAACTTGACCTTCTCTTGGGAGATAAGACGGGGCATGTGACTGAGGTGGAGGAGTACTTTGGGGCCAGTGATCATAATGCTATTAGTTTTTGAATAGTTAGGGAAAAGGATAGGCTTTGTCCGAAAGTTAAAGTACTAAATTGGAGCAAGGCCAATTTTGACGGTATTAGACAGGAACTTTCAAAAGTTGATTAGGAGAGCCTATCACGGGGACTAGAGATATTGAGGCTCTTGTCAAGAAAGAGAAGGAGGCATATGTCAGGTATGGACAGCTGGGATCAATTAAATCTCTGGAGGAGTATAGGGGAAGCAGGGGTACACTTAGGAGGGAAATCAGGAGGGCAAAAAGGGGATAGCTTTGGCAAATAAAGTTAAGCAGAATCCTGAGAATTTCTACAAGTAAATTATGGGTAAAAATCTAACTAGGAAGTGTGCAGGGCCCTTTAAAGATCAACAAGGCCGTCTATGACCGAAGGATCTGTTTCAGCGCTGTATGTCTTAATGTGTGGAACTACAGGAGATGGATGAAGCACTAAATTAATATTTTGCATCAGTTTTTACTGTGGAGAAGGTCATGGAAACTTGGGAAATGAATAATGGTGTCTTGAAAAGAGTCTGTATTTGCAAACGAGGAGATGCTGGAGGTCTTAAAATGCAAAGAGATAGATAACACCCTGAGGCCTGATCAAGTGTATCCCAGAACACTATGGGAAGCCAGAGAAGAGATTGTGAGGCCTCTTGCAGAATTACTTGTATCATCAACAGCCATGGATGAGGTGCTGGAAGGCTGGAGGTTGGTTAACATGGTGCCACTATTTAAGTAAGGCTGTAAGGAAAAGCCAGCAAGGTATAGACTGATAAGCCTGACGTCAGTGGTGGGTAGGCTGTTGGAAGAGATTCTGAGGGACATGATTTATATGCATTTGTAAAGGCAAGGACTGATCAGGGATAGTCAGCATGGCTTTGTGTTGGGAAATAATGTCTCTCAAACTTGACTGAGTTCTTTGAAGAGGTGATCAAGAAGATGAAGGCAGAGTGGTAGATGTCTGAATGGACTTCAGCAAAGTTCCGCATGGTCATTTGGTCAGTAACTTTAGATCATATGGGATCCAGGGAGAACTAGCCAACTGGATACAAAATTGGCTTGACGGTAGGACACACAAGGTAGTGGTAACACCTGTCTTCAACCTGATCCTCATCACAGTCTGGGATATGGTCAGCTTATGCCAATGCTCTTCCCCTACAGGAGTGGTAGCTCTTATCAGGAATCGCTGCTCAGGTCCAGGTTCCTCCTCAAATGCGGTTTGTGCAGGCCGAGGGAGGAGCGAGCTTAGGACACGGGGCTGACCAGAGTTGGAGACACACTGGATGACAGAGGAGCAAGCTGGATATTGCCGACACAGTTGACTGTGGGGGTGTTGGTCCACCTCTAGGGTTCGCGACCTAAGCCTTCCAGAGCCTGACAGACAAGGCACTCGGCCTTGACACCTCGTGTCCACTCGAGGTGGCTTAGGTGTACGATGGACACGACATTGACCTTGCACCATAGACCCTCCCCCATGATGCAGTGTGCCACAATTTGAGCCAACTCGGGGATATCCTCTCAGTGCCCTTTGGAATAGCAGAGGTGTAATGCTGCGCACTCTCCACTGCCACACTTTCTCCTTCCACCTGGACATGTCATGGTGTGATGTTTTGTCCTAGAGACTCCTAGTGGAGGGGCCTCTGCAAACGGGTCCTCCCCTGTTACATTGGGGTTCTGAGGTGGAGAGTACTGAACACAGCGGTCCTGTGCAACTGGCAACTGAGCAAATTTAATGCGTACCAGACCACGGACACGTTCTGTGGCCTGGACGAGATGGTATTTCACGTATATGTTGAGTGCATCCATTTGCAGCCTATTTTTAGTTTTTTGAAAGGGCTGCTCTTTGAATTTTAGTTACACTTCAGCCCCACGTTCCTGATCTATGGACCCCTGGAGTCAGGAGGAGTGGACAAGTCTATGAAAGTTCTTGTGGCTTTCCTCCTGGGTCTGGTCAAGACGGCCATTAACAGATCAGGGAGTGAGCCGCAGAGGGACTCATTGTTCCTGCCTTCCTCTTTTTGTGACTATGTCTGCACTTGGATTTCCCTGGAGCACTGGGTGCTCGTCGGTACAGTGGAGGCCTTTCGTGACCATTGGGTCACTGTAAGGGTGAAGTGCGGCATCGGTTTGAGTAATAATATTTTGATTAAGGTTTCCGTTCAACTTTTTAATTTTGTGTTTGTTCTGGTTTGTGCCTAGAAATGGGCTATCTTGTTTTCCTTTTGTATTGATTTTGAATCTTTTGGAAGAGTTAATGAGGGCTTTTACATGTTCATTTATGGGATGTGTGCGTTGCTGGGTCACCAGTATTTATTGAGCATCTCCGGTTGCCCTTGAAAAGGTGGTGGTGAGCTGCCTTCTCGAACGGCTGCAGTCCATGTGCTGCGGTTTGACTCACAATACCATCAGGGAGGGAATTTCAGACCTCTGACCCAGTGACAGTGAAAGAATGGCAATATACTCCAAATTAAGATGGTGAGTGGCTTGGAGGGGAACTTGAAGGTGGTGGTGTTCCCATGTATCTGGTGCCTGCATCCTTCTAGATGGGAGTGGTCATGGGTTAGAAGATGCTGTTTGAGGATCTTTGGTGAATTTCTGTGATACATCTTGTAGATAGTACACACCGCAGCTAGTGAGCATTGGTGGAGGGAGTGGACGCTTATGGATGTGGTGCCAATCAAGCGGGCTGCTTTGTCCGGGAAGATGTCAAGCATCTTGAGTGTTGGGAAATAGCATGAGTCTGACAGTCAGTATGTTCAGGAAAAGAGGATTTAAAAATGGTAACTCGTTTCAGTGGTTTGAAGGGGTACTTATCGCTGTCATTCAAATGTTGTCACATCAAACAATTTTAACACATGCGCAAACCAGGAAGTGGACAGGGGCCTTCTGCTGGGAAAAGTCAACCTTCTTGTTTTCGTGATTTTAAGGCCAGTTTGCTGCAAACCTGTGTAAAGTAATTCAACATTGGGTGACATTCAGGTCCATAGTATTTGTTCAATTGTTCCTGTTGCAGTAACTGGCAAAGGCAGAGTAGGGACTATCCAGGAGTTTCCAGAAATAAAGATCAATTTCTTCAAACTGGGACAAATATCACAGGGACATTAAAGTCAGTACAGCAGACCTTTTATTAACTGTTCAAACATTCTAGTTGATTGACAGGTCCGTATAATTGAGGTAAAAACAATGACTGCAGATGCTGGAAACCAGATTCTGGATTAGTGGTGCTGGAAGTGCACAGCAGTTCAGGCAGCATCCAAGGAGCTTCGAAATCGACGTTTCGGGCAAAAGCCCTTCCGAAACGTCGATTTCGAAGCTCCTTGGATGCTGCCTGAACTGCTGTGCTCTTCCAGCATCACTAATCCAGGTCCGTATAATTAATGTAAAAACACTCAGTAATAGAAATGTAATGCGGGTGTATACATATCACTGTTATACTTTATTTACAGCATAATTGCGTGGCAACTTTGCCTTAATAAACGTTAGTGGCAGAGAGCTTTCTCACTTGCCCTCTCAATTGTGTGGATCGCAATAGTACAGAAAATGTCTGGTATTTCAGGAGTATGATTTTTTTACTGGTTTAAAGAGAGTGCTGGTTCATAAGGTGCTGATTAAAACAAAGTTTGCTGTACCTTTTTTTCAATTTCCTTGGGAGCTTTTGATCGCACAAATATTAGAAATGGGAAATAGAGCCGTTTCACCTTGTGATTTATCCAGTGTGGGTAACAGAGCTTGAGAAGGTTGTTCACCTAGACAATGATCATGTCATTGGGTAGCTGCCTCTCTCTCCAAACCCTATCACTTTCCAGACCCGATCTCCTCTCCTCTTCTCGACCCAACCCTCACTCTTCAACCCTCGTCCTCCCTCCACACCTAACTCTTACTCTCCAGCCTCACTCTTCACCCAGAACCAACCTTCAGCCATCAGACCCTCATTCGCCAGCCCCACCCTCCACACAGACCCAACCCTCACTCTCCATTCAGACCACCTGATTATCTCAAAAAGCACAACATATTAAGTACGATCCTCATATATCATCATGTTTCCTGCCAATGCTGCTTGTTATTGGTCTTTCTTTGTGTGTGGAGCTGTTCCTCTAAGTAAATGACAGCGTCTCCATTCCTGATGTTTTTCTGTTGCAGAAGGTGTTTTTTAAAACCCACGTTATAGACCATTTTGGCAGATACCCGATAAGCAGTGGATGATCTGGGTGTACTTGTTGAGAAGGTCAGACAGAGCTACATTCCATCCAACTGGTCTGGCACTGCTTCATACCTACACACAGCAATGGCGACGAGAACAGTTTCCAAGTCGGGCTCTCACCTTCCTCAACCTTCGTTAACATAAAGTACTCAGTGACAAAGAGAAAAAGGAATTGTTCACGTCTCTCATTGTGGGACAGCTCCCATCAGATGCAGGGGTAGCTTGTATCTGTTCCTTTTATGTACTGGCAGGACCAGCAGCACAGTCATTCCCAGTAAGGAGATTGCTACAAACAGATTAGTGTGAATAAAATGGACTTCATATCATCCTTGCTCTAAGGTGATGAACATTGCATCAACCTGATAAATTGAAATCTGGGATTGCGATCTGATATGCAGTGAAAAGGAAAGCAACGACTTCTTTAAAAACTTCCAGCTTTGTACATTTGCACAAGAAATTCATGAGGTGTGACCTCAACAAACTGAAAGGTGTACTTAGGAAGATGGATTTTTGTATGTAAATAGTTGTTTTGACAAAAAAACTTTAGTTGCTCTAATTTGCCTATTGTGCCAATGTAAATACTGTGGTGTCGACAACGTTCACACCTTCCTTGTGTGTTGTGACTTTATGTTCACTGGAGAGTTGATCATTATTGGGGACAGTGATGAATCCGTCTATTTCTGTGTCTGTACGAGTCCAATATACCATGTGTGAACCCAAATACAGAAAGTATTGTTACCATGTTAATGTATCACCTAATAATTAGAGAGAATGAAAAAGTCAATCTGAAAATCAAAAATTACCCCTCAAGGAGAGGTCCCATGGTTGGAAAAGGGGGTCTATTCCTCAAGGTGATTAAAGTAATGTTACGATCCCAAGAAAGTACAATGTTAAGCATGTTCAGTTATTCAACAAGGTTTATTCAAAGGAAAGAAATATTTTCATACAACAACATGGCACACGGGAAAGAAAAGCCAGCAGATTGAGAATGACGTGTTGTACACGAAAACATATAGAAGAATGTTGAGATTGTAATGGGTAGAAGGAGTCAAAACCAAACATCATCTCTCTCACACAAACCAGCTCAATAGGGGCTGCTGTAGTGGAAAAAGGGCGCCAAATAAACTTTCGTACAGCCACAGCAAAAGTTATGATTTGGCAACTAAACATATCTCAATAAACGTAAGGAGCTAGGATCAAGGGTTGAATTACTGCCAGAGACAAAGCTCGAAGGGCTATTGGTCCAATTCATAAAGAAAGGTGAACTTTTGGCACACCTTATCAAATTGCCCAGGAACATGCCAACAGGTTTTGCACACAATGTATTTGAGAAATTTGAGAATTATTCATGTTCACAGCCACAAAGAATGAATGGAGACTGAATCAGAGGGAGACTGGACCAGAATCTCTGACAAAATTGGTAATCGCTGCAAGTCTCTGAGGAGGAGCCTGTGTGAAGTAAGGCACTTTGCGAAACAAAGGAGGAAATAACTAACACAATCACCTACTTTAATAGGAAACGGAAGAATATAAAATCCCTACATTTCAATCTGACCTATTGACAAAGAATGAAATTGTTGCTCAACATGAAGATGGTGAAAGCTTACTGGCCAACTCGGTTTGATAATAGGAGAGGTGTCCCTGGGCGGTATGGAAGTGGGATACAGAATAAAACTGGGCAGGAGCCTTAAAATGAGCCTCGGGCAGGTAATGCTGCCCAGTTGAGATTTATCTGGATGGTAGAATTCTCCAGGCTGAGATCACCTGATATCCTCCACGTACAGCAATACTGGAGATTATCTGGCAACTTGCTCTGCTACTGGTTGGACAACCATACAAACTTGTCAATAAGCAGATTCCACTTGGAATAAAGTGATTGGAGCATTGACTGAGTTAATAAAACATTTGGTAATTTTTGGAGAAGAAAAACATGTGCTTTAAGCAGGAATCCCCGAGATCTTTTTTCCTCTTACTTCTCAGGAGTAACACCTTTCAGGTAATAAATCCAGGACATCATAGCTCCCGATCCTGCGGAACTTGGGCATGATATGATCAACTTGCCAGTGACAGGGGATTTGGAGAAGTTTGTAGCTTCAAAGCTGACAACCACAACATGGGTTTTCTTCCCACGTAGTGTCTCTGTGGGTTTGCAGGAAAATGCCGGATTGTCCACTTGGAAGGAGTAGGTGGTCGTCTGGGGGAAGATATTCCTGAATGGGATGGTAGCACTAGCACCAGCTCGAACTGAGAAGGGGCCCTGAGGTTTTGCAGCGAGACACATTCCAAGGAGGGGGATGTTGTACTCGCCTCCAACCGGAGAGTTGACGTTGAGAATTGCTCTGGTCTCGCCCAGACGGAGAGGCTCGTAGATCACCTCCACACCCACCTCTGAACCACCCGGCGAGGCTGGTGGGACCGTGATGCTTTTCTCCACAAAGAATTCGGGGCTATCAACCTGAAACGAACAATAGTTGAATCAGGTTGTTATATCCAAGATCCCAGAGGGATCAGAAATTTTACAGACAATCTGATCAGCACTGCTCAGCAGCATCAGAAATTCCAAATGCAAAAGAAAAATTAAAACCAAGTTAAAAATTCAAACAGGAGCATTTGATTCACCCACTTTGAATCATTAAGGTGAATGTCAAAACACTACACTTTGCATCCATTCAACAACACCTGCAGAAACATGGTTTAAATGTTGACCACATCTCCTTATGTGACATGCAGTGTGACTGAGAGGGGTGGGCGAGGGTCCTGTGACAGGCAGTCAGTGTCACTGAGCGGAGTGGGCGAGGGCCCTGCGACAGGCAGTCAGTGTCACTGAGAGGAACAGGTGGGGACCCTGTGATAGGCAGTCAGTGTGAATGAGAGGAGTGGGCGAGGGCCCTGTGACAGGCAGTCAGTGACACTGAGAGGAACAGGTGGGGACCCTGTGACAGGCAGTCAGTGTGAATGAGAGGAGTGGCTGAGGACCCTGTGACAGGCAGTCAGTGACACTGAGAGGAACAGGTGGGGACCCTGTGACAGACAGTCAGTGTCACTGAGAGGAGTGGGTGAGGGCCCTGCGACAGGCAGTCAGTGTCACTGAGAGGAACAGGTGGGGACCCTGTGACAGGCAGTCAGTGTCACTGAGAGGAACAGGTGGGCCCCTGTGACAGGCAGTCAGTGTCACTGAGAGGAACAGGTGGGGACCCTGTGACAGGCAGTCAGTGTCACTGAGAGGAGTGGGCGAGGGCCCTGTGACAGGCAGTCAGTGACATTGAGAGGAACAGGTGGGGACCCTGTGACAGGCAGTCAGTGTCACTGAGAGGAGTGGGCGAGGGCCCTGCGACAAGCAGTCAGTGTCACTGAGAGGAGTGGGCGAGGGCGTGTGACAGGCAGTCAGTGTCACTGAGAGGAGTGGGTGAGGGCCCTGTGACAGGCAGTCAGTGTCACTGAGAGGAACAGGTGGGGACCCTGTGACAGGCAGTCAGTGTCACTGAGAGGAACAGGTGGGGACCCTGTGACAGGCAGTCAGTGTGAATGAGAGGAGTGGGTGAGGACCCTGTGACAGGCAGTCAGTGACACTGAGAGGAACAGATGGGGACCCTGTGACAGGCAGTCAGTGTCACTGAGAGGAGTGGGCGAGGGCCCTGCGACAGGCAGTCAGTGTGAATGAGAGGAGTGGGTGAGGACCCTGTGACAGGCAGTCAGTGACACTGAGAGGAACAGGTGGGGACCCTGTGACAGGCAGTCAGTGTCACTGAGAGGGGTGGGCAAGGGCCCTGTGACAGGCAGTCAGTGTCACTGAGAGGAACAGGTGGGGACCCTGTGACAGGCAGTCAGTGTCACTGAGAGGAGTGGGCGAGGGCCCTGCGACAGGCAGTCAGTGACACTGAGAGGAACAGGTGGGGACCCTGTGACAGGCAGTCAGTGTGAATGAGAGGAGTGGGCGAGGGCCCTGCGACAGGCAGTCAGTGTCACTGAGAGGAACAGGTGGCGACCCTGTGACAGGCAGTCAGTGTCACTGAGAGGAGTGGGCGAGGGCCCTGTGACAGACAGTCAGTGTCACTGAGAGGAGTGGGCGAGGGCCCTGCGACAGGCAGTCAGTGTCACTGAGAGGAACAGGTGGGGACCCTGTGATAGGCAGTCAGTGTCACTGAGAGGAGTGGGCGAGGGCCCTGCGACAGGCAGTCAGTGTCACTGAAAGGAACAGGTGGGGACCCTGTGACAGACAGTCAGTGTCACTGAGAGGAGTGGGCGAGGGCCCTGCGACAGGCAGTCAGTGTGAATGAGAGGAGTGGGCGAGGGCCCTGTGACAGTCAGTGTCACTGAGAGGAGTGGCGAGGGCCCTGTGATAGGCAGTCAGTGTCACTGAGAGGAGTGGGCGAGGGCCCTGTGACAGGCAGTCAGTGTCACTGAGAGGAACAGGTGGGGACCCTGTGATAGGCAGTCAGTGTTAATGAGAGGAGTGGGCGAGGGCGTGTGACAGGCAGTCAGTGTCACTGAGAGGAGTGGGCGAGGGCCCTGCGACAGGCTGTCAGTGTCACTGAGAGGAACAGGTGGGGACCCTGTGACAGGCAGTCAGTGTCACTGAGAGGAACAGGTGGGGACCCTGTGACAGGCAGTCAGTGTCACTGAGAGGGGTGGGCGAGGGCCCTGTGACAGTCAGTGTCACTGAGAGGAGTGGGCGAGGGCCCTGTGACAGGCAGTCAGTGTCACTGAGAGGAGTGGGCGAGGGCCCTGTAACAGGCAGTCAGTGTCACTGAGAGGAACAGGTGGGGACCCTGTGACAGGCAGTCAGTGTCACTGAGAGGAGTGGGCGAGGGCCCTGTGATAGGCAGTCAGTGTCACTGAGAGGAGTGGGCGAGGGCCCTGTGACAGGCAGTCAGTGTGAATGAGAGGAGTGGGTGAGGACCCTGTGACAGGCAGTGAGTGTCACTGATAGGAGTGGGTGAGGGCCCTGTGACAGGCAGTCAGTGTCACTGAGAGGAACAGGTGGGGACCCTGTGACAGGCAGTCAGTGTCACTAAGAGGAGTGGGCGAGGGCCCTGTGACAGGCAGTCAGTGTCACTGAGAGTGGTGGGCGAGGGCCCTGTGACAGGCAGTCAGTGTCACTGAGAGGGGTGGGCGAGGGCCCTGTGACAGTCAGTGTCACTGAGAGGGGTGGGCAAGGGCCCTGTGACAGTCAGTGTGAATGAGAGGAGTGGGCGAGGTGAGGTCACTTGTTGAGAAGCAGACAAGTGGTGACATAAGTGAGACACAGGACGTAAACAAGAATAAGATTTTTGCAACTGCGTGGATCTGTGTGGTAAGTCAAATTCCAGTATGCTATTTGTGTTTCTCTTTTTTCTCTTCGCAAAGTCAATATGGAACAGATTGCTAGTCCTTTGTATGTACTTAGAGGTATATTTTGATAAATGAACTATACTTCTGAAATTAAAAATGCTTTCCCGTCAATACTTAAGTGGGAACAAGGGTAATATAAAAGCAGAGGAACTATACTTCATCTAGTTAAGCTCTGCCTCACAGCTCAGCACCATGCTTTGCACATCCTGCAACATATGAAATCCTCAGCCCTCCTGAATGAGCCAGAGGCAGGGCCATGGCAGAGGGTGGTTCCACTTTTGGGGTGGGACAGGGGCTAAATGTGGAAGGTCAATATTCGTAGAGGACTCCTCAGTGAGGAGGGTAGAGATGGGCCTTTGTGTTGCCTCTCAGGTGCCAGGATCAAGGATGCCACAATTCAGCTGCAGCATATTCTGTAGAAGGGAGAGGGTTAGCAGACAGAAATCGTGGTCCATTTTGGGATCAAAGATGTAGGAAGCAAAAGAATGAGGTCCTGCAAGCAGACTTTAAGGAATTACTGGAGCAAATGTCCTCATGGAAATGATATGGCAATAACAGAGACATGGCTTAAGGAGTCTGGGTGTTAAATATTCCTGGGTATGAGGTATTTCGAGAAGATTGAAAAGAAGTAACAGGAGATGGGATAACTGTACTGGTTAAGGAAGGCACTGCAGTGCTGGAGAAAGAGGATGTTTCAGATGGTTCAAGGTCAGAGTCAACTTGACTACAGCTGAGGAATGAAGAGGGGCAAATACATGTCTCAGTGTAGTCTATGGATTGCCAACCAAAGGATGTTGAGGAACAAATCTGCAGGGAAATCACAGAAAAATGGCAGTATTACAGTGGAGTTAAAATGAGTGACTTTAATTACCCAATTAAAGACCAGGCTATTTGTAGTATAAAGGGAACTGATCCTGGATCACGTGATAGAGGGCTTCCAAAAGCACTGTGCGTCCAGTCCATCAAGAAAGGGTGCATTGTTGTACTTAATTCTTGGAAATAAGAACGGACCAAGTGTCAGTGGAGGAATATTTAGCAGGCAATGATTATGAAATCGTAAGGTTCAGGATAGTGGTGGGGAATGACATGCAACAGTCCAGAGCGAGAGAAATTAATTGGTGGAGAATGACTTTAATGGGGCATGAACAGAGCTGGGTGGGAATGACTGAGATGAGAGGTTAGAGGGAAAAAGTCGCAACTGAGCAGAGAGCCCCTTCAAAATGGTTTGGGTACAATCGAGGTAAATTCCCTCACAATGAGAAAGGTATGTCAAACAAATCCAGAGCTCCCGTGATGACAAATGAAACATAATTAAGAAAAGGATGAAAGGCATGCTTTTGACAGAAAGCAATAAGTAAAGCATACAGTGTCCTCAACTTTATTAATGGGGGCATAGTGTACATCAGCAAGAAGGTGATGTTGAACCTACACAAGTCACTTGTTAGACCTCAACTGGAATATTGAGTCCAGTTGTGGATGTCACATTATAGGAACTGTGAATGCACTGGACAGCAGGAGGTAATTTACGAGTATGATTCCAGGTTTGAGACACTAGAATGATTTTAGTGATGAAGATGGATTGAAGAAGTTGAGACTGCTCTCCCTGGAGAGGAGAAGGCTGAGAGGAGATTTGATAGAAGTTTGCAAAAGTGTGAGGGGGCTGGACAGGGAAAAACTCATAAAAGGATCAAGTAAGAGAGGACACTGATATAAAAGTTCCACACCTCTGCAAAAGAAGCAAGGATGATGTGAGGAAAGAAAATGTTCACACTGAGTGGTTTGGATCTAGCTTGCACTGCCTGGAAATGTGGTGGAGACAGGTTCAAATTGAGGCATTCAAGAGAGCATTAGATAATTATTTGAGTAGAAACAAAATGCAAGGGCTGGGGAAAGATTGGCACTAAGGCATGATGCTCACTTGGAGAGCTGGTGCAGATATGATGGCCCCGTTGGCTTCCTTCTGTGAGCCGTCTGGAACCTACCTTACAGAAGTACTCCACTTTCTGGCGGGAGTGGTTTAGGAACTTGGCCATGAGGGTCTGGTTGCCACCAAAGTTAGTCCGGAAGTGGCGTGGTTTCTCCGGGCCTGCTGGCTTGGCTTTCAGGATCAGGTCATACTGATAGACTCCTAAATCACTGTTGTTCAGTGTAAGGCGCCCAGTGACCTCACCCACTTTCAGAGGCTGGTATTCAAAGGACACTATACCCTATGGGGAGAAAGGAAATCAGTAAGATTTTATTTAAAAAGTCCACCAGTAAATCATTGCAACAGCACATCAACCATGAGAGATTTTATACGACTCAGAATAAGCCAGAACCTCTGTGCACTGTCTCAACTTCACCCAGCCCTGCTCATGTGCTCACATCTTCAAATCTTAACTTTCTGGTGTGCAGACCCAGATAAAAGATGCTCACACAAATTAGGTTAGCATCAGGCACTTCAATATTTCTTGCTGCTTGACAGCTCTTGATTTGAGTGCTGAATGCAGGAACCATCGACCCGACACTAAGGCTCTGCAATAGGGACGTAGCAGTAGGAAAGGAGTTGCCCTTGTTCTATGGGAATTCCACTCCGCAGGACCCCAACAGACATAAATAAAAGTCCTAACTTAACAAAATACGTTATCTTTTCAGGCAATGTCTTAGTGAGAGCCCCCTAATATCAATGTTATAGTGCTTCCTGTTCCCTCATTTGACACAGCTCAATGGCCTGAGGAATCCATCTCTTACAGCCTAATCACCCCAGGTCAAGGGCAAGATGGAGGTAACGGAAAGGACATCTCTGGGGCAGCTGTCAGAGCTGAAGGTGGGATACTTCTGCACTGGAAGGTGCAGCTCCCAGCTGCCAGTGTGCTTTCCTGCTCACTATCATTTTTGTGGTGTACAAGGTTGTTCTTTTGCTTTGGCTGTCTCAGAAACATAGAGATCTACAATGCAGAAAAAAGTTATTCTCACCCACTGTGTCCACATCAGCCAAAAGTAAGCAGCTAACTATTCGAATCACATTTTCCAGCACTTGGCCCATTGTCTTTGTATGTGCCTTGGCATTGCAAGTGCATATCTGAAATAATCTTGAATGTTAGATGGGTTTCTGCATCACCCATCCTCAAAGGCAGTGAATTCCAGATCCTTATTACCCTCTGAATAAAAAGCCTTTCCTCATACCTTCTCTAAACCTTCTGTCCCTTACTTTAAATCTATGACATGGTTGCTGATTCCTTCATCATGGGAAAACATTCCTTCAGGTCTACCCTGTCAACACCCTCATAATTTTATACATCTCAATCATGTCCCCTCTCAATCTCCTCTGCTCTAAGGAAAACAACCCCAGTGTGTCCAATCTCATTTTGTACCTGAATTTCTCCAGCCCAGGCAACATCCTGGTGAATCTCCTCTGCACCATCTCCAGTGATATCACATCCCTCCATAACTGCACACAATATTTCAATTGTTCCTAAGCAACATATTATACTGTTGCTGCATAACCTCCCTGCTCTTGAATTCTTTGCCTCGGCTAATAAAGGCAAGTATACACCTGTCTTGATACCTTAAGGGATTGATGCACATGCACACCAAGATCCCTCTGATCCAAAGGCTTGTGATTTCAAATCAACCTGTCGTACTATAGCCTGGCGTCATGTGACTTCTAATTCTGTTCACCCGAGTCCAACACCAGCACCTCCATGTCACAACTATGATACATAACAGATTGGGCCTCTTACACCTTGAGAAAATCCTGGAGCGATGTGCTGGAGCTGAGCTGACTACCCTACAACAACCATAAACATCTTTGTGGCAGGTATGACTCCAACCAGCGGAGAGTTGTACCCCGAATTCCCATTGATTCCACTTTTCCTCAAGCCCTTTGCTGCCGTACTCCGTCTCCTAAACAATCAAAACTCGCAGAATGTGAAACTCAGCCAAACACATCTTCAACTGCTTTACTCTATAGCTAGAATTACAGAATACATAGCAGTATATTGGTTTTAGCACAAGACAGGTAAGTTTCCCTCTTAAAGACATTAGAATTCCACTCCAAAGCACCTTGAATAGAATACCGCAACCTGCAATATAATAGCTTGCTTCCTTTAACTTGCAGCGTGGGTTAGTACCTGGGATTTCGATGTTGTGGCTATTACGGAGACATGGGTAGAACAGGGACAGGATTGGCTGTTGAAGGTTCCAGGGTTTAAATGTTTTAGTAGGGTCAGAGGTGGGGGTAAAAGAGAGGGAGGTGTGGCATTGCTTGTCAAAGATAGAATTACAGCGGTGGAAAGGACGATGGATGAAGACTCGCCATCTGAGGTAGTTTGGGCTGAGGTTAGGAATAGGAAAGGTGAG
>NC_057726.1:68439965-68444793 GCF_004010195.1 Chiloscyllium plagiosum | reverse complement strand
GGGTCGACAGTGAGAATTTTTTTCCACGTATGGAGTCAGCTATTACAAGGGGGCATAGCTTTAAATTAAGGGGGGGTAGGTATAGGGCAGATGTTAGGGGTAGGTTCTTTACTCAGCGTGTCGTGAGTTCATGGAATGCCCTGCAGTAGCAGTGGTGGACTCTCCCTCATTATGGGCATTTAAGCGGGCATTGGATAGGCATATGGAGGATAGTGGGCTAGTGTAGGTTAGGTGGGCTTGGGTCGGCGCAACATCGAGGGCCAAAGGGCCTGTACTGCGCTGTATTTTTCTATATGTTCTATATACGTTCTTAACATTCCAGCTCGCCATGTTCGCCTGTTGCTCTTACCTTAGCCTGTGGTGGGACAATGAGCTGCGTTGGGAGAGAGATGTCTGTGATTTTACATTCTGTGATGAATATAGTTGGGATAGACAATGGATTCTCAACCTCCACAGTCCCTGTAGTGCTCTGGCGAACTGGAGCCACCAACTCTATGGTGCCATTCAGACCAGGAGATGTAGATTTAATGTTAACGACATAGTAAAGGTATTCCTGAGTGGTCTCATTACGGAAGGTCACCTGTGGAGGCAGATTATTAGGATCCTTCGGCATTTTATTCAGTAACATTTATTAGAGACACACTGGCCCCAACCTTGGGAGTTACAGTTCCCTGACTTCTGGAGAGTATAAATCACATCTATTTAAAATTTCCTTAATACAATTAAAAAAACATGAACTGAGAAAAGCCAATTCTGAAGACAATTTCCCTGAATTCTCAACATTTCTTCCAGCTGTCTGTGTCAGAGTGTCTGGTTTAACTTATTATGTTCTCACCATCACATCTGAAGAATATCTTTAATCCTATATGTTACCCTCCCAGAAACTTTGCTAAGAATGCAACGTTTATCAGATAGGCACAAATTAGCAGAAATTACTGTAGAAGTGACAGATGCCAAAGAAAAAAATGACTGGAGTGATAAGTGTTTGAGCAATCCTTAACCGTGGGATTTATGTGGATTATCAAGTTAAATATGGCAAGAGATGAGTGAATCTCCAAGGGAAGTGGTGTGAATGGCCTTTATCAGCTGTTTTCAGCTGTGGTTCCCTCTGGTCTCTCAATGGATTTCATCACCCACATTCACAGCCTGTATCTTCTGTTCTACATGATGTTGGGGTGTGACCACTGACCAAATTCCACATTCAAATGAATATGTTTCATCAGAGCAAACAACAAAGTCCAAGGTTCTTTTGAGGGGAGGATTACTTATTTGTTACAACACACGCAGCTAACTGTAACTTGTTGAATCTCGGCCAAGTCTGAGATAGTTCACTAATGATTACCCATGGTAGCAGCAACAGATGGGGCTCAGTTGCAGGGTTCCCATTTCCCAATGAAAAACAACATTGAGCAGGATGTAATAGGCTTGGCTGCTGAATATATCTCATTTATCAAGCTATATTTAGCCTTCTTTCAGCCGTATTTTTCTTCACTATACCTGTCATTCAAAGTGTAATTTCTAGCTTATTTTTGCCCATAATTTATCTAACTTAATGATTCTGGGTCTCAGAGTATATGAGGTTATCGAAGACAGTATTTACTGTATGTTTTGTTTGACTCAAGGATATAATAATATAAAAAATTCTTGTTTGAAACCATTGAATCTTGTCGTTTCTTTAGTAAATAACTGTATTTCGAATGTATTTCTTAAAAAACACTCCCCACTGACATTGTAACACCTTCACCACTTTAGACAATTCTAAGTGCTTTGCAACCAATTAGGTATGTTATTTTTTTTTGTAATCATTGTTGAAATGTCGGAAACACAAAAGCTAATTCCACACAATTCCACAAATGGCACCTGTATATGAAAATTGATTTTATTGATGTTGGTTAAGTGAAAAATATTGGCCAGGATATTGGGAAGAACTCCTCTGCTCTTCTTCAAATAGTGCCATGCAATCTTTCACTTCCAACTGAAAAGGTCTGAGCAATGTCTTGTCCGAAAGGATGGAATCTAATGTAACACTTCTTCGGGACTGCACTGGGGAGATCAACCCAGGCTCATAGCTAGAGCGTGGCTTCATCCACAACATGCGGGAGAAGAGAATGCTTGTACCCTGAGAAACCTCAGGCAAGCACAGAGCATCAGGTTTGAGAAGGAAAGGCAAAAGTGTTTGATTAGGTATTGGGGTATGTTAGGACACAATGTACAAACATACAATGGTCATTTCATAATTGGATCACGTCAGAGAATGTCAATCAAGGAATTGTGAGCCTATGCTTTCCTATTCCTATGAGCAAAAGAAAACAACTTGGAGATTTAGAATGTCCTCTCCGACAATTTTTGCAAGTTTTGTTTCAGCCGTATAATCAACTCACCACAAAGGATTATCTATACTGGGGAGGTATAACTCCACACTGTGTATGTAACATGCTGGGAACCTGCAGAGAGGATTCCACTGGAATTCTGACTCTGTCACTGCTGCATTTCTAATCTTACAGCACAGAAGACGATTCAGTTCAATGTGCCTGTGCTGGTGTGATAAAGGAGTAATGAAGTTAATCCCATTCCCCTGCTCTATACAGATTGCCCTACAATATTTTTTCCTTCAAGTTATTATCCAATTGCCTTTTGAAAATTGTTTCTGAATCTGCTCCCACTAATTTTTTTCAGCTAGTGCATGCTGAATCATAATAAATCACTCCATAACCTACTCTTTGTCCATCCAGTACTTTTGGCAGTTACCTTTAATGTATCCTTCAGGGTTTACCAAAGCTCACATCAATGTCCTTCAGAACTTTGAGCATCACTTTTACATTTCTCTTTCACCTGCTTCTGCTCAAAGAAGAACAGCTCTGTCCCCACTGCTTATCTGCTGACTTACTATAAACTGTAGCATAGAACAGCAGTGATTCTCTCACCTTTACTGAGATGATTGCCTCCTTGTAGGTGAAGAAAGTGAGCCTGTACTCTCGCCTGGAAGACCCAGGAACATCAATATAGTCGAGTCCTTTCAATGTGGTGGTACTCTCTAGTCGTTCAGGCTTGATCTGGTCCAAGGTAGCTCGGAATCTACAGTGTCACATTAAAACAGTCAGTTCATTTCTGAACAGTAGCAACGGTTGGAACACACAGAGGCAATCTGCCCCCCCCGGACTCCTCAGGTCACACTGGAAAATCCCCACAGGGTGACCAATCAGAGCAAAACACATCCCCATAATTGCAATGGTAGGAAGTGGTGAGGAGGCATTTCAACAATCACAGGCCAGCACGGATTCCAGGCTGGAGATCTGAGGTGGGGGAGGTGGGAATGGATGGGGTGTCTTGAGAGTGATTTGGGGGGGGGGTGTGAGAGCTGCAGCCAGCCGAGATATCACCAGTGAGATTGAGGGAAGGAATATGGAGGTACGTATGCAATTGTGGTTGTCAAATATGTTTGGGTGCTGAGGGAAAGATGGCTGCAAGAGGAGTGAAAGAAGCGAATGGAATGTAAGCAGGCTGTGGAGAGTGGTTGCAAAGGTGGGAGAGGGATCCTAGAAAACTTCAAATCATTGAGGTATTAATTTTTTGCAAATACATGTAGAATCTCTAGAGCTTTGCAAGTTCACAATTTACTATATTTGAAAAATGTAGTGGATTTCACTGCAATGAAGTTGTTAAATTTAAATCTGAGATTGAGATCTGAGGTGCAATAAATAAAACCATAGTTGCCAAGTTAGAGTGTTCCAACTTTGTGCTTGTGCAATAGAAATACAATAGCTGTGACTTCACCAATCTGTGGGAAGTGTGTTTAGGGTATTGGCTTTCTATGTGTTGAAATATGGACCAGTTATTTTGGGAAAAAAAAGTTTTTGTTCAATTACACCTGTTCTACCAACTTAATTACTCGAGTGTCCAGAAATGTATTTATAAGCTGTG
This sequence comes from Chiloscyllium plagiosum, assembly GCF_004010195.1. Classification (NCBI taxonomy): domain Eukaryota; kingdom Metazoa; phylum Chordata; class Chondrichthyes; order Orectolobiformes; family Hemiscylliidae; genus Chiloscyllium; species Chiloscyllium plagiosum. The sequence continues at coordinate 68,440,872 of NC_057726.1, read as the reverse complement.
GCTTTAAATTTAGTGGAGAGTTGATTAATTACTGAGGAATTAATAATTAGAGTCATAGAGATGTATAACACGGAAACAGACCCTTTGGTCCAACTTGTCCATGGCGACCAGATATCCCAACCCAATCTAGTCCCACATGCCTGCACCCGGCCCATATTCCTCCAAAACCTTCCTATTTATATACTCATCCAGATGCCTTTTAAATGTTGCAATTGTACTAGCCTTCACCACTTCCTCTGGCAGCTCATTCCATACATGTACCACCCTCTGTGTTAAAACGTCGCCCCTCAGGTCTCTTTTATATATTTCCGCTCTCACCCTAAACCTATGCCCTCTAGTTCTGGACTCTTCCACCCCAGGGAAGAGACTTTGTCTACTTATCCTATCCATGCCCCTCATGATTTTATAAACCTCTATAAGGTCACCCCTCAGCCTCCAATTAGGGAAAACAGCCTCAGTCTATTCAACCTCTCCCTGTAGCTCAAATCCTCCAACCCTGGCAACGTCCTTGTAAATCTTTTCTGAACCCTTTCAAGTTTCACAACATCCTTCCAATAGGAAGGAGATCAGAATTGCATGCAATATTGCAACAGTGGCCTAACCAATGTCCTGTACAGCTGTAACCATGACCTCCCAACTCCTGTACTCAATACTCTGACCAATAGAGGAAAGCATACCAAACGCCTTCTTCACTGTTGTGGTTCTGTTCGTCGAGCTGGAAGTTTTTGTTGCAAACATTTCGTCCCCTGGCTAGGCAACATCATCAGTGCTTGGGAGCCTCCTGCGAAGCGCTTCTTTAATGTTTCCTCCGGTGTTTATAGTGGTCTGTCCCTGCCGCTTCCGGTTGTCAGTTTCGGCTGTCCGCTGTAGTGGTTGGTATATTGGGTCCAGGTCGATGTGTTTGTTG
>NC_057726.1:68431618-68436789 GCF_004010195.1 Chiloscyllium plagiosum | reverse complement strand
CCAAGCACTGATGATGTCGCCTAGCCAGGGGACGAAACGTTTGCAACAAAAACTTCCAGCTCGGCGAACAGAACCACAACAACGAGCACCCGAGCTACAAATCTTCGCACAAACTTTGAGCCTTCTTCACTATCCTATCTACCTGTGACCCCACTTTCAAGGAGCTATGAACCTGCACTCCAAGGTCTCTTTGTTCAGCAACGCTCTCCAGGACCTTACCATTAAGTGTATAAGTACTGCTAACATTTGCTTTCCCAAAATGCAGCAGCTCACATTTATTTAAATTCAACTCCATCTGCCAATTCTCAGCCCATTGGCCCATCTGATCAAGATCCTATTGTAATCTGAGGTAACCTTCTTCGCTGTCCACTACACCTCCAATTTTAGAGTCATTTGTAAACTTACTAACTGTACCTCATATGCTTGCATCCAAATCATTTATATAAATGATGAAAAGTAGAGCACCCAGCACCGATCCTTGTGGCACTCCACTGGTCACAGGCCTCCAGTCTGAAAAATAACCTCCATCACCACCTTCTGTCTTCTACCTTTGAGCCAGTTCTGTATCCAAATGGCTAGTTCTCCCTGTATTCCATGAGATCTAATCTTGCTAATCAGTCTCCCATGGGGTACCTTGTCGAATGCCTTACTGAAGTCCATATAGATCACATTCACTGCTCTGCCCTCATCAATCCTCTTTGTTACTTCTTCAAAAAACTCAATCAAGTTTGTGAGACATGACTAGTTCTACTTCTGCGTGAGTACCCATTATGTCAACACAAATATAGGAGATATTATTATTATTACTTTATGACTGCATCACCTAATAAATGAGTTAGTGATAATTAAGAAGTAGCCCTTGAGAAAACCCCAGGTGGAGTCCTTGATAAAGAACTGTTACTTGAACCCTCTCCGGAATTTAATATTGCCTGTAATATCCTCCTTGGCACACATTTTGTTTTGCCAAATGCTTCCCTCCTCCACTCCCCACTGTGATCAGGATAGGGTTTCAAGGTGTCAGCAGCTCTCCAGTATCTAGCCTGGATGGAGAGTGCCTATCGAATGTTTGACCAGACAGTGAGAAGCACTCTGTTGAACTGCATATCCAGTCACACGTGCTCTCAGCAGAAGTTATTCAACATTGATCAGAAACCCTCACCCTCAAAACATAAGGGCTCGAACTACCGAATTTAATTGAAATTAATTAGGCTTCTCATCACATGAGTACAGTGAAAAGTTTACAAGTTGCCACTTATGACGCCATCTTAGGTACAAAGGAACCGAGGTACAGAATCTTTGGTACAAAGTAGAAAAATAAGGAAAACAAAGTTTAAAAAGTACAACAGTGCAGTTCTTCTTATATTCAGATAAGGACCAAACCTTAGGCCTCAGAATCACCATGACGTAACCTGGATAGTACATACACACATAAAGACAGAGATGGAGTCGCATGATAAACTAGCACATCTGCGATCACCTCTATCAAGCCCAGCCCCGGTAATGGTAAGAGTTTTGTTATCTTAGTATTCTTGTTGGTGTCACTTTTAAAAATCAAATCGCTGTAAAGCATTAGTGTCAGTGCTAACCCTTTCTGTTAATATTTTGTAAGCCAGCTGCACCTTCCTGCTGCTTGAACTGTGATCAGGAGTGTACAGGCGATGTTGGAGTGTCGAGTGATTGAGCTGCAAATCAGAGCAGGACCTTATGTTAAGGTCCTGGGGAGTGTAACCAAACAAAGAACCTTGGAGTGCAGGTTCATAGTTCCTTGGAGGTGGAGTTGCAGGTAGACAGGGTAGTGAAGAAGGTGTTTTGTACACTTGCCTTTATTGGTCAGTGCACTCAATATAGGAGTTTGGAGGTCATGTTGCGGCTGTACAGAACATTAGTTAGGCCACTTTTGGAATACAGCATTCACCTCTGGTCTCCTTGCTATGGGAAAGATGTTGTTAAACTTGAAAGAGTGCAGAAAAGATTTACAAAGATATTACCAAGTTTGGAGAGTTTGAGCTGTAGGGAGAGGCTGAATAGGCTGGGGCTATTTTCTCCGGAGCGTGGAGGCTGAGGGGTGACCCTTTATAGACATTTATAAAATCATGTGAGGCATGGGTAGGGTGAATAGTCAAGGTCTTTTCCCTAGGGTAGAGGAGTCTAAAACTAGAGAATATAGATTTTGAGGCGAGAGGGGAAAGATTTAAATGGGGTCTAAGGGGCAAGTTTTTCCCGTAGGATGTGGTGCATGTATGGAATGAGTTGCCAGAGGTAGTAGTGAAGGCTGGTACATGAATAGGAAGAGTTTACAGGGATATGGCCAACTACTAGCAAATGGGACTAGATTAATTTAGGATATCTGGTTGGCATGGACGAGTTGGACAGAAGAGTCTGTTTTTGTGCTGTACATCTCCATGACTCTAGGTGATATCCTGACCAAAAGACATCAAGGAATGTCCCAAAAGTTCCACTGCAATTTCTGAATTTACAATGGGTTAAAGTTCAGGTAGTTTAGCAGCTAGACAGAACTAACTCCAAACTCACAAATCAGATGTAGGGTCATCGACCATTTATTCATTCGTTCATGAGATGTGGGTATCACTGGCTGGGCCAGCATATAATGCACAACCACAGTTGGCCTTGAGAAGGTGATGATGAGCTGCCTTATTGAACTGCTGCAGTACATCTGCTGTTGGCAAGTCCACAATGCTGTTAGGAACTGATTTTCATTCAGCAACACTGAAGGAATGCTAATATATTACCAAATCAGAATTGTGTGTATCTTGGTGGGGAAATTGAAGGTGCTGGTGTTCCCATATATCCGCTGCCTTTGTCCTGGATAGCAGAGTTTCTTTAGTGGTGTTGGAGCTGCACTCATTCCGGCAAGTAGGGAGTATTACCATCTTACTCAATCTTGTAGCCACTATACTTATATGGCTAGTCCCGTTCACTAAGTATTCAATGGTAATGCATAGGATGTAGAGGAAATTCACTGAAGGTAATGCCATTGAAAGTCAGTGGATTGCTGTTTAGATTCTGGGTTGTTGGAGATGCTCAATGTGGTCCAACTATTCCGGGCCACATTTCAATCCAAGCCTGGGCAATGTCCAGGTCTTGCTACATTTGGACATGGACTGTCTCAGTCCGTGAAGTCTGACAAATTGTGTTGAACACTGCAATCATCAGCAATTATCCCCACTTTTAACACTCTGATGGAGGGAAAATATTTTACGAAGCAGCTGAAAATGACTGAGCCTTCTGCACTTCTGTGAGGATCTCCAGCAGAGATGGCCTTGTGCTGATCGACAACAACCACAAGCATCTTTCTATGTGCCAGCTTTGGTTCTAACCAGCACTCAGGTTTCGCCATTAACTTCAGTTTTGTTAGAGCTCCTTGATTTTACACTCAGTCGAAAGCAGTCTTGTTGTAAGGACTGTCACACTCACCTCATCTCTGGAATCTAGCTCTTTTGTCCATGTTGGAGTCAAGGTTTTAATAAGGTGAGGAGCTGAATGGCCCTGGTGGAACTCAAACAGGGCATCACTGAGCAGGTTATGGGGGTCTGATGAATGAAACAATGTGAAAGTCCAGCAATTCCTTTGCAAAGTTAGGAAATGCAAAGTTGCACTCACTGTCTATGACCATCTGTGCGAAGACATTGAACTTTATATTGCATTGGCACCGGTCATAGAACTTTTGATAAAAGACTTTGAAAATTTAACTGTTTCTCTCTCAACAGATACTACCTAGCCTTCTGAGTGTTTCCTAGAGTTTCTTTTTTTATATTACAGACGTCCAGCATTTGTAACATTTTGATTTTGTGTCAGCAATGTAGATCTAACCACTTTTCTATTATTTTCATAGAATCCCTCCAGTGTGGAAACAGGCCCTTCCACCCACAAAGTCCACACAAATTCTCCGAACAGTATCCCACCCACACCCATTCCCCTACCCTACTACTCCATATCTACCCCTGACTAACACACCTAACCTACACATCCTTGAACACTATGGACAATTTAGCATGGCCAATTCACCTGACCTGCACATTTTTGGATTGTGGGAGGAAACCAGAGCACCCAGAGGAAACCCACGCAGACATAGGGAGAATGTGCAAACCCCACACAGACAGTCGCCCGAGGCAGGAATTGAACCCGGGGTCCCTGGCGCTGTGAGGTAGCAGTGCTAACCACTGAGCCACCGGGTCGCCTTTGTGGGAGCTTCCTGTGTGCAAGATTACAACATGACAACAGTGATCACACTTCATAAGAACTTCATTGTGATGACTTGAGGTTGTGAAAAGCACTGAATCAATGCAAACTTCCTATTCTTCCATGTGGGTGAAAGCAGCTGAGCAGTAAAATAGATGACATGGGATCATATCTATATTGTACACCTTCTCCAAATGTGCAACATCACTGGAAGCACCAAAGGAACACACGGTCTGTGCACTCTGGTGGCTGAAAGTGAGTCAGTAGCAGAGAGCGATGAGAAATAGAATTGAAAAGGAAAGGTTTTGCCAAAAGAAAACCTGAGCCTACAATGCAATGATAGAATGTAGTGACAATGATGCAAATAAAACAGTAAAATTCAGTAAAATGACACCAAATTGCAAATTAAAATCTAAAACTCAAACATTTCTGAGAGTAATTAATTCCTGTAGGTCAAGAAATGACAGCAGGCCATAAAAGCCAAATCTGAAGTTTTAACAAATTGCAAAAATCCTAAAATCAATCACAACAACATGATTGCAATAAAATTGGCACTGAGACAAAGGAGGTGGGAAGAGGAGAAGCTTGGTCAAATAGGATGGTTGAAAGCAGCATTGGAAAGGGAGAGAGAGAGAAAAATACAGTAAAGGGGTGCAGGAGAGAGAGATATCAATCACAACAACATGATTGCAATAAAATTGGCACTGAGACAAAGGAGGTGGGAAGAGGAGAAGCTTGGTCAAATAGGATGGTTGAAAGCAGCATTGGAAAGGGAGAGAGAGAGAAAAATACAGTAAAGGGGTGCAGGAGAGAGAGATACAGTAAGGGAGGTAGAGGTAGAGAGATACAGTATATGAGAAAGATATACACAGTAGGAGGGATGCATTGGGAGAGATACAGTGGGAGCAAGAGAGAGAGAAAAAAACAATGGGTGAAAGACAGTGTGAGGGAGAGAGATACTGGCAGTGGGT
>NC_057726.1:68420653-68429108 GCF_004010195.1 Chiloscyllium plagiosum | reverse complement strand
CTCCGGCCTATCACCTTCACCTTAACCTCCTTCCACCTATCGCATTCCCAACGCCCCTCCCCCAAGTCCCTCCTCCCTACCTTTTATCTTAGCCTGCTTGGCACACCCTCCTCATTCCTGAAGGAGGGCTTATGCCCGAAACGTCGATTCTCCTGCTCCTTTGATGCTGCCTGACCTGCTGCACTTTTCCAGCAACGCATTTTTCAGCTCTGATCTCCAGCAACTGCAGTCCTCACTTTCTCCCTGTTGTTTTAATTTGGTCTGTTTGTAATAAATAGCAGTCCTTGTTAGGGACAGAAACCTGGTGCATTCATTTTGTTAACCTGAGTGTGAAATGACAGATCAATTGGAGAATTCTGCATACTCTTTGAAAATCTTTAACTTTTACAATGATTCCAAGAACATAGGACTGGGTTTGCCATGCACTACTCCTGTGCATCATAACAATATTGGAGGAAAGTTTGACAACCTGGAGTGCACAGACCCAGGAAAGGAACATGAACAACCAGAACAGAAGCAGTCCTTCTGTCAGTCTGTGACAGTACAAATATGGGTAAAGAGGGAATTTCAGCGCTAAATGGCCAAAACTAAAGAATTATAATTCTGTCTAAAGTTTAATGAGATTTGATAACTGTGTGTCAGGGTGGGGGTGGGGTTGCTGGAAGTTTTATGAGATCTGTTCTAATTACATTTCCAATGTGATGCGCATGTGGAGTATTTGACAACACTCCATTATGCATGTATACCACATGCTAATTTTGAGTGTTAGAAGTAATTTGTACATGCATTGTGAATTGTAACAATGTTAGAACAGTATTACAAATGCATTCTTGTTGTTTGTTCAAAACTATGGTATCTTTTGAGATTAGATTAGATTCCCTACAGAGTGGAAACAGGCCCTTCAGCCCAACCAGTCCACACCGACCCTCTGAAGAGTAACCCACCCAGACCCATTTCCCTCTGACTAATGCACCTAACACAATGGGCAATTTAGCATGGCCAATTCACCCGACCTGCACATCTTTGGATTGTGGGAGGAAACCTACACAGACACGGGGAGAATGTGCAAACTCCACACAGAGAGTTGCCAGAGGCTGAAATCGAACCTGGGACGCTGGTCCTGTGAGGCAGCAGTGCTAACCACTGAGCCGCCCATGACTTTATAATGAGTATGTCTCCTGGAACTCACTTTAAAAATAAAGATCACCATCTTCTAATCAGATCATAGCATAATTTGGTGGTCTGGTCTGGGATTATAACCTAATTTTCAGTTTTTCTTTCCTAAACTATTCAAAATAGCGCCAGATTATGGCAGCCGTTGGAGGCTTTTCACTGTATTTTACTTTATTATTCACTGGAAAATGCAAGTGACAATAAATCATGCGCTTCAATTCAATTTAGGGGCTCATCTGAGATCTGTAATTGACAAGCAAATACGAATCCTGGGACTTGCTGACGTTAAGGCCAGTAAAGGTAATTACTACTGTACATATTGCAAACCAAAATGGCTTTGTCAGTTGCTATAATGTTTTTGGAAAGGAAATATTTATCCGAGTGCTTTGCAAACATTGACCACAGCTAGGTTAATTGCAACTGGAAAAAAGCTGGAGAGAGAATTAAAAGGATTAAGAAAGCAAAGATAGTTGAGAGAATAACACAGCATTTGGGATTGGAAGAAGTCTGCAGTCCAGGTGAGATTTTGCTTGCCAACAGCTTGAGTTGACTATAATTTAGTTGCAAATGAAGCATTTTGAAATAAACAGGGATAAATGTTTGAACATGAACTTCATAGAGAGAAAGAAAGAAAGAAGATAGAATGAAATGGATAAAATAGCTTCAGGTTTAAATAGCTCAGATGAGCAGGGAAGTCCCATTTGGAAGCTGGATTCAATTGAAGTTTTCCTTTTTTCCCCAAAATTGAAGTAAGAAGGCAGAAAGAGATATTTATTCCAATCTTTCAGAAGAGCAATCTTCAGATTCCAAGACAATTAAAACTGTGGTACTTAACATCTTTGAGCTTATTCCTGAAACTTACCAATTAAAATGTAGGGCAGTGAAGGTGAACCACAGTCAGATATTTGATAAATTTACAAAAGGAAAACGAAATGTTATGGTATTGGGTGGTTTCCTTCACTGAAGTTTGAGCTAACTTTTGAGAATGTGATAGAAACCATGATTATGGAAGAATTCAGAAACACCATTCCAGTAATTATTAAGTCTTATCTGAACGAGTGCCAGGTTTCTAAAGTCAAAAAGGCTCTGGAACAGGCATATGATATTTCACACAAGCAGCAGAGTGTTTGTAAGGATGCCACATGGAAACAAACAAGGTAGCTTGAGGAATCAACAAGAATCTGCATATAATGGGAAAGCAGAAGGTTTTCCAGATAATAAAAAGGGTGACGTGTGAAAAAAACACCACAAAGGCCAGTCTCCCATCAGCAAATCTGCCTTTACTTATACTGATCCTTGACACTGGTCTAGTTCCCTCGGAGCCAGCTCTGAGTGAACAGAACCTCCGACAGTCCTGTTTCTATCAGTCAGCCAGAGCTCCTTATTGGACCAGGTTAACAGCCCCAATCAGAGAATTCATTCTATGAAGTCGATATGGCTGACCGCATTACAATCACTAAAATGTAGACAGTAGTGTGAAGAAACTAGTATGTTTTCATTGGCGTAAGGCAGGGCATGTAAAAGCAAATTGTTGGAAGGAGAGCCTAAACTGATGAACAATGTGCAGCCTTGTTCCTCACACACCTCTCTATGAGCTAATGCATTGACCTTTGGTTCCAAAAGCCACTACCACACACAGATCTTGGAGTCAACACAACAGGAAAATAAATGACAGGGAACATAGCTGGTGGGACTAATACGCATGCTTAAAGAGTTTTTAGAAAAGACAATAAACAGTAATGGACATAAGAGAATAAAAAATTGGCACTGGTTCACTTGAAGGAAATTTCCACAAAAAGGATTGTACCAGAAAGTGAGGTTTGGAAGAAACTCATTGTGTCTAATACTTTTACACTGAAAATAGGTAAGGATGTTGATGATTATGAGGCTTATATATTGGAAGGGGAAGTCAATCCATTTTTGTCCAAGAAAGAGCAGAGAAAGTTTGTGATCTTGAGACATGATAACAACAAATGCTGGAAATCACAGCAGATCTGATAGCATTCATGGAGAGATAGCAAGCGAATGTTTTGAGTCTTGATGACTTTTTATCAGAGCTGAAGTGAATTGTGTAGAGGACAGCATTTATGCAATAATATGGAGGGGGTGGTGTGGGGGTAGTGGGTGTAGGGTGCTGGAGGAGAAAGGATGTTGATAGTTCAGATTAAGTGATCGGAATCTGAGAATGGCAGGGCAATAGTCTGTCTACCTGCCTGACTTGAAAGGGCAGGACTGTCCCACTGGGGTGGGGGCGCGGAGGGAGAGAGGACAGTCTAACAGAATGTAACAAATTAAAAGAAAGGGAAGAAATGGGAGTTGGTTCACAATTTGAAGGTGTTGAACTCAATATTAGGTCTACAAGGCTGTAAAGTGCTTAATCTGAAGATAAGATGTTGTTCCTCTAGTTTATGCTGTGATACACTGGGACACTGCAGCATGTTGAGGACAGACATGGACACGTGAGCTGGACACTGTGTTAGAATGACCGGCTATGGGAAGGTCGGGGTCTTGCTTGCGCACAGACCGGAGGTGTTCCATAAAGCAGTGACCCAGTCTGCATTTGGTTTCTCCAGTGTAAAGTAGGCCACATTGGGTGCAGCAAATACAATACACAAGACTGGAGGAGGTACAGGTGGAATGCTGTTTCACCTGGAAAGACTGTTTAAGCCCGAGGATGGTGAGCAGGGAGGTGAAGGTGTTGCACCTTCTGCAGTTACATAGGAAGGTGCCTTGAGAGGAGGGGTGGTGTTGGTGGAGGTGGAATGAACTATGGTGTCCTGAAGGGAAAGATCCCTGTGAAGTGCAAAAGGGAGAGTGAGGGGAAGATGTATTTGGTGGTGACGTTCTGCTGGAGGTGTCTGACTTGGCAGAGAAAGATCCTTTGAATGTGAAGGTTGGCGGGATGAAAAATGAGGACAAGGAGAACCTGATCACACCGATGTGAGTGATGGGAAGGGGCAGGGCGGAATCACGGATGATGGGTTGGATGCAGTTAAGGGCCCTGTCAACCACCATGAGTAGGAAACCAGGGTCACAGAAGAAGCAAGCCATGTCAGCAGCACTGCTTTGGGAGGGGGCATCATCCAAACAGACGCAACAGAGCCGAAGGAACTGAGAGGATGGGTTGGAGTCCTTGCAAGATGTGGGGTGTGAGAAGCTATAGCAAAGGTAGCCATGGGAGTCCGTGGCTTTGTAGTAGAAGACGGTGAGCAGTTTATTCCTCAAATGGAGACAGATAGGTCAAGGAAAGGAAGGGAAGTTTTGGAAATGGACATTGTGAAAGTTATAGAGGGGGTGAAAATTGAAGGCAAAATGAGTTAATTTGACCAGGTCCTGGCAGGAACATGAAGCAGCAGTGAAGAAGTTGTTGATGTTCCAGTATTACACTGGCCCCCTCCTACCACTCTTTTGTCAGTACCTTGAAGACTGCTTGAAATGTTAGCTTGCTCTGTCTCCATGGATGCGATTTGTGATCTCCATTTGTTGTTTTCAATACAGATTCCAGCACCAACAATAATTTGCTCCTGCCTTATCTTGAGAGATACTGGTTGTCCTTGGGGGCTTATTATAAGCTATGGATTTTGGCATTCCTTCGATATGTTTGCTGAATCAAAATGTACAAATACAGGATGTTGGTGGGAAGTACATGTTGTTCCCATTGCATGACATAAATTAAAACAGTGCTCAGGGAAAAGGATCTCATTTTGCTAATGTTCCCAAGTTGCTAATGTGCAGTTAGTATCTGTGAGTATAAACTCTTTGCCTATTTGTAATCCAGTTCAGCACAGTGCTGGCTCCAGTAGAAGTGCTGATGTGTTCACAGCCATAATGGAAAATGCAGAGGTCATACACGGGTGAGTAGAATTGCCACATCTGGTCTTTAAATGGAAAGGACTGAGACTGCAAAGTAACCTCAAACAAACAATGCCACTTGACACCAAAGTGGGAGCAGCGTTCCACTTACAGTCAGTTCTTCTCCAATGCGATGGTTGAGTTCTTGTACAACCCCACATTAGCGCGCTTAGAAACAGTGCTTAAAACATTGGCGAAGTAATCGTTAAAAAATTTGCGCTTCAGAAATAGTGTCCCTGATTCGTCAATTACGTTATGGCAAATTTGTGTTAATGTTATGATAGAACGACCCTGTATGTAGTTTGGTTTTGTGCGGACCTCTGAGGCCTGTGTGCGTAGTGACCTCCAGAACCAGGGGCCAAAGCCTTTCTCAGAGGAAAATATTGGGTATGGCACGGGTTAACCCTATGTCAATTTATTTGGGGATTTATAATAAAATCTTCAGATGGTGTAAGCAATTACATTAGAAAGAAGTAGGGAATTTAGTTATCCTGATCAAATAAAATTCATTATATAATTTAATTTATTCTTATCCAAGAAAGGTTGTCAGGTTAAAAAGAATTGAAACATGCAGGCAAGCTCCAAATGCTGCTGATGTAGCAGACTGCCAGATACAGCAAGGGAGCCTCCAGGCTGAGAGTAGCAGCACAGAAATTAGTGGGAGCATTAAGAACCGAGACTTCAGGGTGCCCCTTTCATCTTTGATATTTGGGAAATGAGTTATTTGTCTGAATCAGACCATTTGGAGTTCAAATAATGTACTGTGAACTTGTATGTGTTCTCATTGTTTAGCAGAGTACTACCTCAGAATTCTCCCTGGATTAGGCACCCTCAATATTGGCTAAATATCTGATGTTTCTCAAATAATGTACTGTGAACTTGTATGTGTAAATATCTGATGTTTCTCATTGTTTAGCAGAGTACTACCTCAGAATTCTCCCTGGATTAGGCACCCTCAATATTGGCTCCGAAAAATGACTGTAGAACCTGTACCTGAGATTATTCTGTAAAATAATCTACCTCGACATCTCAATCAGCTGATTGTCGTGTACAGGAATGTTAGAGTTACTGAGCTGGTTAGAGGGAGCACTGACCAGGAGTGTCTGCCAGCATTGAGGCACAGAATAGAGACAACAGGAATTCAGGCAAGTCACCAAGTTCCCCCCCACCCCCCAACAAAAAATCTAAAACCCCAAGTTAATTGTAAACCTGTGATTTATGAATTGAGGTTTTAGAAAAGAAAATCAAAATTCATAATGAGGAAGCCAAGGACATTGCCTGGGAAGAATTAAGGAAGATTATAAGATCACAAGAAAGCGAATGATTTCAAAGTGTACAGAGATCAAAACTGGCAGGAAAACAATACACTTGCAAAAAACATCTCAACAATTCTTGAAAAAAATATTGATCAGAGATTACTCAAATTGCTAGCACACGAGCAATTCATTTTGACTTTATTTTCTCAAAATGAAAAGTTACCCCATTTGAGTTTGGAAAATGTATTGAATGGTGGAATTACATTTACAGCTGACAAAAGGAGGGATACTTGGACTGTGGACTTAATGAAATCTTCTTTGCAGAATTAAAGAAAGAAGAGAAGAAAAAGATTTGGAATTATGTTAATATAATGTTTAAAACCTTCTGTTCCTACTTGTTATTGTACTTTTGATTTAAGGTGTTACAGTTTTGTAAATACATCACAAGTTTTTTTCAGATTCGATTAGATTCCCTGCAGTGTGGAAACAGGCCCTTCAGCCCAACAAGTCCTCACCCACCCTCCGAAGAGCAACCCACTCAGACCCATTCCCCTACCCCATATTTACCCTTGACTAATGCACCTAGCACTAAGGGCAATTTAGCTTGGCCAATTCACCTGACCTGCACATCCTTGGGTTGTGGTAGGAGACCGGAGCACCTGGAGGAAACCTGTGCAGACACGGGGAGAATGTGCAAACTCCACACAGACAGTCACCTGAGGCGGGAATCAAATCTGAGTCGCTGGCGCTGTGAGGCAGCAGTGCTAACCACTGAGCCACCGTGTACCCATAATTTGTACAATCTATATTTAGCTAATTATTAGATGTGAATAATAGGAATTTGTTATAGTTTTGAAGGCATTGTAAAGGATTATTCACAATGGGGAAGCTTTCTTTCTTCCAAAGGAAATGTCGTGAACATTCTGAGGCTGTTTTTGTTAGAGAGAAGAAGGTTGAGAGCTGAGACATATAAGATAATCAGAGGGTTAGATAGGGTGGACAGGGAAAGCCTTTTTCCTCAGAAGGTGATGGCAAGCGCAAGGGGACGTAGTTTTAAATTGAGGGATGATAGATCTAGGACAGATGTCAGAGGTAGTTTTTTTACTCAGCGAGTAGTGGGGGCGTGGAATGTCCTGCCTGCAACAATGGTAGACTCGCCAACATTAAGGGCATTTAAATGATCATTGGATAAACATATGGATTAAAATGGAATAGTGTCGGTTAGATGGACTTCAGATTGTTTTCACAGATGGGTGCAACATCACGGGCCGAAGGGCCTGTACTGCGCTGTAATGTTCTGTGTTTTGTGTGCCGAGGGGCAACAGCACTCTGTGAAAATGGTAACATTCTGTCATTCAGGAGTACAGAGTTCCAGCAACAGTTCAGAAGCAACATTCAATTCTGCTCTCCAATAAAGACAGAGCTAATTGGGTTTTAGATAGGTCCCTCAGGATAATTCAAAGGTCAATGATACAGATAGTCAATGATAGAGACAGGGACAGACTGTTAGGAATGCTGGATTTCAACAGCCAGCAGGGAAGAAACCAAGAGCAGTGGGATGCTTCTGTCCCGTTAGCATGTACTCAGGAGAAAGTTCTAGGAATTAGTAAGCAGACAAGAGTTAGAATTAGGACTTGAGGGAAAAAGTCCAGTGCAGCTGAGAGTGAGAAGGTCGCTGTCTCTGTGTTGGGGGAAGCCATGAGGAGCTCAGAAGAAGCCTGTGAACATTGATACTGTACTGAACATTAGTACTGCGTACAGCTGAGAAATGGGCTTGAAAAGCTTATAAGCAATATGGGCTTCAAACAACTGATCAAAAACAGAGCTCCGGGAATATGCAGCCAGCTGAGGGTGGTGAACCGTCGGTGAAAAACTGGAATTGTGTCTGCGAATAACTACTGTAGTTTCGGAGCCAAGCAGAGAGTGGACGCAGGACAGAAAGGTGATTGAGCAGTATAGAAGCTGCAGAAGAACCTCTTTGCTTCTATACTCAATTCCTCTTGTTATGAAGGCCAGCATGCTATTAGCCTTCTTCACTACCTGCTGTACCTGCATGCTTACCTTCATTGACTGGTGTACAAGAACACCCAGTTCCCTTTGTACTGCCCCTTTACCTAAATTGATTCTATTTAGGTAGTAATCTGCCTTCCTGTCCTTGCCACCAAAGTGGATAA